>NC_138319.1:31432500-31785000 GCF_965601325.2 Salmo salar | reverse complement strand
GCTGTTTACTATGCAGAAGTTGTTATTCAGTGTCCCTCAGGCTATGGCAGGATAATACATATTTGGCTACAAAAGGAGACGTTGCTCCTTCGCCATTGAGTATTTTTTGTTTTTCCTCTGGTTTTAATAAGTTAACATTTTGAATAAATGTAGTCATTTCTGTGAATAATTAATTTCTTGGTGAGGAAAATTTCTCACAGTAAAGGAGAAAGTGCATCTCTGGTTCTATCTCCCCTGTCATACAGTGACCACAAACATTACACACTCCTCTTTCTCTCTCTCTCTCTCTCTCTCTATTTCCCCTCTCTCTATTTCTCTCTCTCTCTTTCCCTCTCCCCTGTCTCTCCCCTCTCTCTTTCTCTCTCTCTCTCTCTCTCTCTCTCTCTCTCTCTCTCTCGCTCTCTCTCTCTCTCTCTCTCTCTCTCTCTCTCTCCCCTCTCTCTATTTCCCCTCTCTCTATTTCTCTCTCTCTTTCCCTCTCCCCTGTCTCTCCCCTCTCTCTCTCTCTCTCTCTCTCTCTCTCTCTCTCTCTCTCGATTTCTCGCTCTCTATCTCTGTCTCTCTCTCTCTATCGCTTCCCTCTCTATTTCTCTCTCTCTCTCTATTGCTCTCTCTCTATTCCCTCTCTCATTCTCTCTCTATTTCTCTCTCTTTCTCTCACTACCCACTCTTTCTCTCTCTTTCTCTCTCTCTCTCTCTCGCTCCCCTCTCTCTATTTCTCTCTCTCCCTCTCGCTCCATTTCTCTCTCTTTCCCTCATGCCTATCTCTCCCCTCTCTTTCTCTCTCTATCAATTCAAGGGGCTTTATTGGCATGGGAAACATAAGTCTACATTGCCAAAGCAAGTAAAATGGATAAACAAAAGTGACATTTACAATAAAAAGTGAACAGTAAATATTACACTCACACAAATTTCAAAATAATAGACATTTTAAATGTCATTATCTCTCTCCCCTCTCTCTATTCTCTCTTTTTCCCTCTCTCCCTCTCCCCGTTCTCTCTTTCAATTCAATTTGCTTTAATGGCATGACGTAACAATGTACATATTGCCAAAGCGTACCTTGGAGATTTACAATATTAAATTAATAAAAATAATATGAATCAATATTTTCAACTGGACAACAGAAACAACAATAATCAAGGGTCAAAATAACCATACAATGGGCAATAACAATGGCATAGAGGACAAGTGCAGGTTGGTTGGTCTGTCAGACGCTCCCTAAACGCTCCCTAAACACTCCCTAAAACACTTCAGCGAGCAGGCCTTTCTAATCGACCTGACCCGGGTATCCTGGAAGAATATTGACCTCATTCCGTCAGTAGAAGGTGCCTGGTTTTTCTTTAAAAGTGCTATCCTCACAATCTTAAATAAGCATGCCCCAATCAAAAAATGTTGAACCAGGAACATATACAGCCCGTGGTTCACTCCAGACCTGACTGCCCTTGACCAGCACAAAAACATTCTGTGGTGTTCTGCATTAGAATCGAATAGCCCCCGCGATATCCAACTTTTCAGGGAAGTTGGGAACCGATATACACAGGAAGTTAGGAAAGCAAAGGCTAGATTTTTCAAACAGAAATGTGCATCCTGCAGCACAAACTCCAAAAAGTTCTGGGACACTGTAAAGTCCATGGAGAATAAGAGCACCTCCTCCCAGCTGCCCACTGCACTGAGGCTAGGAAACACTGTCACCACCGATAAATCCACGATAATTGAGAATTTCAATAAGCATTTTTCTACGGCTGGCCATGCTTTCCACCTGGCTACCCCTACCCTGGTCAACTGCCCTGCACCCCCCACAAAAACTTGCCCAAGCCTCCACCATTTTTCCTTCACCCAAATCCAGATATTTGATGTTCTGAAAGAGCTGCAAAATCTGGACCCCTACAAATCAGCAGGACCTGACAATCTGGACCCTCTCTTTCTAAAATTATCAACCGAAATTGTTGCAACCCCTATTACTAGCCTGTTCTCTTTCGTATCGTCTGAGATCCCCAAAGATTGGAAAGCTGCCGCGGTCATCCCCCTCTTCAAAGGGGGAGACACTCTAGACCCAAACTACTACAGACCTATATCTATCCTACCCTGCCTTTCTAAGGTTTTCGAAAGCCAAGTTAACAAACAGATCACCGACCACTTCAAATCCCACCCTACCTTCTCCGCTATGCAATCTCTTGTCTGAGCTGGTCATGGGTGCACCTCAGCCATGCTCAAGGTCCTAAATGATATCATAACCTCCATCGATAAGAGACAATACTGTGCAGCTATATTCATCGACCTGGCCAAGGCTTTTGACTCTGTCAATCACCATATTCTTATCGGCAGACTCAACAGCCTTGGTTTCTGAAATAACTGCCTTACCTGGTTCACCAACTGCTTCTCAGACAGAGTTCAGTGTGTCAAATCGGAGGGCCTGTTGTCCGGACCTCAGGCAGTCTCTATGGGGGTGCCACAGGGTTCAATTCTCGGGCTGACTCTTTTCTCTGTATACATCAATGATGTCGCTCTTGCTGCTGGTGATTCTCTGATCTACCTCTAAGCAGGTGATACCATTCTGTATACTTCTGGCCCTTCTTTGGACAATGTGTTAACTAACCTCCAGATGAGCTTCTATGCCATACAACTCTCCTTCCATGGCCTCTAACTGCTCATAAATGCAAGTAAAACTAAATGCGTGCTCTTCAACCGATCGCTACCAGCACCTGCCCTCCCGCCCATCCAACATCACTACTCTGGACGATTCTGACTTAGAATATGTGGACATCTACAAATACCTAGGTGTCTGGTTAGACTGTAAACTCTCCTTCCAGACTCACACTAAGCATCTCCAATCCAAAATTAAATCTTGAATCGGCTTCCTATTTCGCAACAAAGCATCCTTTACTCATGCCTCGTAAAACTGACTAACCTACCGATCCTTGACTTTGGCAATGTAATTTACAAAATAGCCCCCAACACTCTACTCAGCAAATTGGATGCAGTCTATCACAGTGCCATCCGTTTTGTCACCAAAGCCCCATATACTACCCACCACTGCGACCTGTACGCTCTCGTTGGCTGACCCTCGCTTCATATTCGTCGCCAAACCCACTGGCTCCAGGTCATCTACAAGAATTTTGTGGGCAGTGTGCACATAGCCTGTCTTCTCTTGAGAGCCAGGTCTGCCTACTGTGGCCTTTCTCAATAGCAAGGCTATGCTCACTGAGTCTGTACATAGTCAAAGCTTTCCTTAAGTTTGGGTCAATCACAGTGGTCAGGTATTCTGCCACTGTGTACTCTCTGTTTAGGGCCAAATAGCATTCTAGTTTGCTCTGTTTTTTTTAAATTCCGTCCCATGTGTCAAGTAATTATCTTTTTGTTTTCTCATGATTTGGTTGGGTCTAATAGTGTTGCTGTCCTGGGGCTCTGTGGGGTCTGTTTGAGTTTGTGAACAGAGCCCCAGTACCAGCTTGTCTAGTGGACACTTCTCCAGGTTCATCTCTCTGTAGGTGATGGCTTTGTTATGTAACATGTAGGGAATCGCTTCCTTTTAGGTGGTTGTAGAATTTATTGACTCTTTTTTTGGAATTTGATAATTCACTGGGTATCGCCCTAATTCTGCTCTGCATGCATTATTTGGTGTTCTACATTGTACACGGAGGACATTTTTGCAGAATTCTGTATTCGGAGTCTCAATTTGGGGTTTGTCCCATTTTTTGAATTCTTGGTTGGTGAGCGAACCCCAGACCTCACAACCATAAAGGGCAATGGGTTCTATAACTGATTGAAGTATTTTTAGCCAGATCCTAATTGGTATGTTGAATTTGAAGTTCCTTTTGATGGCATAGAATGCCCATCTTGCCTTGTCTCTCAGATCGTTCAAAGCTTTGTGGAAGTTACCTGTGGCACTGATGTTTGGGCCAAGTTATTTGTAGTTTTTTGTGTGCGCTAGGGCAACGGTGTCTAGATGGAATTTGTATTTGTGGTCCTGGCGACTGGACGTTTTTTGGAACACCATTATTTTGGTCTTACTGAGATTCACTGTCAGAGCCCAGGTCTGTCAGAATCTGTGCAGAAGATCTAGGAGCTGCTGTAGGCCCTCCTTGGGTGGTGATCTGGGTGGCACCAGATCATCAGCAAACAGTAGACATTTGACTTCAGATTCTAGTAGGGTGAGTCCGGGTGCTGCAGACTGTTCTAGTGCCCTCACCAATTCGTTGGTATATATGTTGAAGAGGGTGGGGCTTAAGCTGCGTCCCTGTCTCACCCCACGGCCCTGTGGGAAGAAATGTGTGTGGTTTTGCCTATTTTAACCGCACACTTGTTGTTCGTGTACATGGACTTAGTCATGTCGTATGTTTTTTCTCCAAAACCACTTTCCAACTATTTGTATAGTGCCAAATTGAGTCGAAGGCTTTTTTGAAATCAACAAAGCATGAGAAGACTTTGCCTTTGGTTTGGTTTGTTTGTTTGTCAATTAGGGTGTGCAGTGGGAATACGTGGTCTGTTGTACGATAATTTGGTTAAAAGCCAATTTGACATTTGCGCAGTACATTGTTTTCACTGAGGAAATGTACGAGTCTGCTATTAATGAAAATACAGATAATTTTCACAAGGTTGATGTTGACGCATATCCCACAGTAGTTATTGTGGTCAATTTTGGCTCCACTTTTGTGGATTGGGCTGATCAGTCCTTGGTTCCAAATATTGGAGAAGATGCCAGAGCTAAGGATGATGTTAAAGAGTTTTAGTATAGCCAATTGGAATTTGTTGTCTGTTTATTTGATCATTTCATTGAGGATACCATCAACACCACAGGCCTTTTTGGGTTGGAGGGTTTTTATTTTGTCCTGTACTTCATTCAAGGTAATTGGAGAATCCAGTGGGTTCTGGTAGTCTTTAATAGTTGATTCTAAGATTTGTATTTGATCATGTATATGTTTTTGCTGTTTGTTCTTTCTTATAGAGCAAAAATGTTGGAGAAGTGGTTGACCCATACATCTCCATTTTGGATAGATAATTATTAGTGTTGTTGTTTGTTTAGTGTTTTCCAATTATCCCAGAAGTGGTTTGAGTCTATGGATTCTTCAATTACATTGAACTGATTTCTGACGTGCTGTTCCTTCTTTTTCCGTAGTGTATTTCTGTGTTGTTTTTGTGATTCACCATAGTGAAGGCATAGACTCAGGTTTTCTGGGTCTCTATGTTTTTGGTTGGACAGGTTTCTCAATTTCTTTCTTAGATTTTTGCATTCTTCATCAAACCATTTGTCATTGTTGTTCATTTTCTTCGTTTTTTTTTATTTGCGATTTTTAGATATATGGAAGCTGAGAGGTCAAATATACTGTTAAAATGTTCTACTGCCAAGTTTACACCTTCACTATTACTGTGGAACGTTTTGTCCAGGAAGTTGTCTAAAAGGAATTGAATTTGTTGTTGCCTAATTGTTTTTCGGTAGGTTTCCAAACTACATTCCTTCCATCTATAGCATTTCTTAACATTACTAAATTCCTTTAGCTTTGATGCCTCATGATTGAGTATTGCTCTGTTCAAGTAGACTGTGATTTTTCTGTGGTCTGATAGGGGTGTCAGTGAGCTGAATGTGAACACTCTGAGAGACTCTGGGTTGAGATAAGTGATAAAGTGGTCTACAGTACTGCTGCCAAGAGATGAGCTATATGTGTACCTACCATAGGAGTCCCCTCGAAGCCTACCATTGACTACGTACAAACCAAGGGTGCGACAGAGCTGCAGGAGTTGTGACCCGTTTTTGTTGGTTATGTTGTCATAGTTGTACTAAGGGGGGCATATGGGGGAGGGAATACTGTCACCTCCAGGAAGGTGTTTGACCCCTGTGTGCTGAGGGTGTCAGGTTCTTGTCCAGTTCTGGCATTTAGGTCGCCACAGACTAGTACATGTCCCTGATCCTGGAAATGATTATTTCCCCCTCCAGAATGGAGAAGCTGTCTTCATTAATGTCTGGGGATTCTAGTGGGGGGATATAGGTAGCACACAGGAGGACATTTTTCTCTGTTAAGATCACTTCCTTTTGAATTTCTAGCCAAATGTAACATTTTCCTGTGTTGATTAATTTAATGGAGTGAGTAAGGTCCGCTCTATACCAAATTAACATCCCCACTGAGTCCCTTCCCTGTTTCACACCTGGTAGTTTGGTGGATGGGACTACCAGCTCTTTGTAACCTGGAGGGCAACCAGTGGGTCCGTCTCCTCTATACCAGGTTTCTTGTAGGATGACAATGTCTGTATTTCCGATTTATTTGATGAAGTCCAGGTTCCTGCTCTTTAGGCCAAAGGCAGATGATCTCAGGCCTTGGATATTCCAGGATGAGATCGTGAAGGTTTTGTGTTCCATAAAGTGTCCAATGTTGTTGGTCGTGGGATTTGGCCTCAAGCCAGTAAGTGTGAGCAGAGCCTGCTGAGCATCTGGTACATGCCATTGGCTTGGGCTAGTGTAAGAGTGGGGGTTGGGCCTGTTTTCCCACTCATGGTCTGGATGTAAGTGTGACTTCCATGTTGAGGCCCTCTTTGCAGGGGTGGAGTGCATGGGGTGGGCAGGAGGGGCATAGGTCTGATCTGAGGGGGCCTAAATGGGGTGTGGTCATGGTTGACTTGGGGTGGTGTTGATTGGTTGGGGTGGGGGTGTGGATGTGGATGCAGCCGGTGATGTTGTGGTCAGGGTGTCTATTGATCTGTTGCTCCTGTGTGAGGTGTTGGGGATACGTTTGAGAGCGATATCCTTTAGAGTCCAGGCGAAGGAGGGCACTGCTGCCTTACATAGGTGGACCTGGTCATAGAGGCTGTTCAAGTCCAGGGTGGAGTGGTGGGCCAGGAAAACTTTTGGTTTTGAGGCACAGTCATGGGAAATTCTTGTGTTTACCCGCTGTATGGTAGCAGGGTGGAAGTCTTTCGTGGTAGCAGGGTGGAGATAACCACTTGTGCATTGGGGAAAGTAGAGGAAGCTTTTTCAATCACTCCCTTCAGTGCTGTGGCCACCCTTTCCAGCTGTGTTTTCAGGTCGTTTGTGCCTGTGTGTGTTATTATGTGGCTAGGTGAAACTAGTTGGTCCTCGGACAGAAGGTCTGGGGCAAGCTGGGTGTTTGGACATCAGAGTTTAGACACACTGTGTTTTCTTGTATATATTTCCCATTTGAGTCCATAAGGAGTACAATCTGTGTCTTATGTATGTCCTCAGTGGGTGTAGGGGGGTTGTCAGGAGGGCTATCAGGGTGGCTGACAGGGGGGATGCTGAGAGGGGGTGAGATCCCCTGGGCTCGGAGTTCTCCATTTGTCTGTTTTGCTGTGATGTTGACGCTATGGTCAGGGTCTGGTGTGGACTGTCCTGCTGTGGTGTCAAGACTTTTGTCGGGAGCTGAGGTGGGCTGTTCTGCTGGCTTCTCTGCGGGTTGTTCCCTGTCACATGCCATCCCCCTCAACCTCTCCTCCAGTAGTCTGATCCTCTCCTCTAGTGCTCTGTTCTTCTCCTGCTCTTTCTTTTTATATTGTTGAAGTTGTCTCACCACAGTCCAGAGTGCAGATATGTCTCTCTCCACCTCCAGCTATCCGGGTCTGGTTAAGGGGGTGTTGCTGTGTAGGACTGTTGTCTGGGTCTGTGCTGACTGTAGTGTAATCACCTGCTGGTCCAGCTCCACCTGCCTTACCTCCAGCTGGGTAAATGTATCCTTCATTTCAATGAGGGGGTGGTACTCTGTGCTGGGAGGTTGACTTTCCACTTTGGGTTGCTCATCTGTGGGGTTATATAATGAAGAGGTCTGGTCTGACCCGCTCGGGGTGGGTGTCTTTCTCAGGGGAGAGCTTCTCCTGCTGGGCTAATTCTTTGATTATGTAAAAGTCCATCTGAAACTGTTTGGGGTTGCCCTGTACCAATACTGTTCCAGACTTATAGAGATCTATATTAGCTGAGTCAGAGTCCTCATTGTCTAGTATCCTGAGTTTCCACCCCTCGTTAACTTCTTATGGATCAGTGGCGTCCCGCTAGCGTCCCACTTCGACAACTTCCGGTGAAATTGCAAAGCGCCAAATTCAAATTAAATCACTATAAATATTTAACTTTCATGAAATCACAAGTGCAACACATCAAAATAAAGCTTAACTTGTTGTTAATCCAGCCACCATGTCACATTTCAAAAAGGCTTTACAGCGAAAGCAAACCATGCGATTACCTGAGGACAGCGCTCAGCACACAAAACATTACAAACAGTTAGCAGCCAAGTAAATTAGTCACGAAAGTCAGAAATAGCAATAAAATGTATCACTTACCTTTGATGATCTTCGTATGGTTGCGCTCACAAGACTCCTGGTTACACAATAAATGTTCGTTTTGTTCGATGAAGTCCCTCTTTATATCCAAAAACCTCCATTTTGTTGGCGCATTTTGTTCAGTAATCCAATGGCTCAAATGCAGTCACAAGAGGCAGACAAATTCCAAATAGTATCCGTAAAGTTCGTAGAAACATGTTGAACGATGTTTATAATCAATCCTTATGTTGTTTTTAGCCGAAATAATCGATAATATTTCAACCAGACAATAGCGTCATCAATATAAAATAAAAACAACGAAAGGCACGCTCTCGGGATGGCGTACCAAACAGGTTGGGAATTTCCACTGGCCTTTCCACTGGCCAATGTCTAAAGACTGTTCACAGCTAGTGGAAGCCATAGGGAACGGAATCTGTCTTCTATCCCTTTAAATGCTGGATAGGCTTTCAATGGAAAAACACCCATTTCAAAATAATTGCACTTCCTGGATGGATTTTCCTCAGGTTTTTGCCTGCCATTTCAGTTTTGTTATACTCACAGACATTATTTTAACAGTTTCGGAAACTTTAGAGTGGTTTCTATCCAAATCTACTAATTATATGCATATCCTAGCTTCTGGGCCTGAGTAGCAGGCAGTTTACTTTGGGCATGCTTTTCATCCAAAATTCCAAATGCTGCCCCCAATCCCAAAAAAGTTAACACCCCCTCAGAGGGGTAGTGTGCTAATATAGCACTGTGCCATGCCAGGGGATTGTTTGTGGGATATGTTCCGGATAGCATCGGACAATAACATTGATGTATACGCTGATTCAGTGAGCGAGTTTATTAGCAAGTGCATCAGTGATGTGGTACCCACGGTGAATATTAAAACCTTCCCCAACCAGAAACCGTGGATTGATGGCAGCATTCGTGCAAAACCGAAAGCGCGAACCACTGCTTTTAACCATGGCAAGGCGACCCGGAAACATACAGTGGGGGAAAAAAGTATTTGATCCCCTGCTGATTTTGTACGTTTGCCCACTTACAAAGAAATGATCAGTCTATAATTTGAATGGTAGGTTTATATGAACAGTGAGAGACAGAATAACAACAACAAAAATCCAGAAAAACGCATGTCAAAAATGTTATAAAATGATTTCCATTTTAATGAGGGAAATAAGTATTTGACCCCTCTGCAAAACATAACTTAGTACTTGGTGGCAAAACCCTTGTTAGCAATCACAGAGGTCAGACATTTCTTGTAGTTTGCCACCAGGTTTGCACACATCTCAGGAGGGATTTTGTCCCACTCCTCTTTGCAGATCTTCTCCAAGTCATTAAGGTTTCGAGGCTGACGTTTGGCAACTCGAACCTTCAGTTCCCTCCACAGATTTTCTATGGGATTAAGGTCTGGAGACTGGCTAGGCCACTCCAGGACCTTAATGTGCTTCTTCTTGAGCTACTCCTTTGTTGCCTTGGCCGTGTGTTTTGGGTCATTGTCACGCTGGAATACCCATCCACGACCCATTTTCAATGCCCTGGCTGAGGGAAGGAGGTTCTCACCCAGGATTTGACAGTACATGGCCCCGTCAAATTATGCGGTGAAGTTGTCCTGTCCCCTTAGCAGAAAAATACCCCCAAAGCATAATGTTTCCACCTCCATGTTTGACGGTGGAGACGGTGTTCTTGGGGTCATAGGCAGCATTCCTCCTCCTCCAAACACAACGAGTTGAGTTGAGGCCAAAAAGCTCAATTTTGGTCTCATCTGACCACAACACTTTCACCCAGTTGTCCTCTGAATCATTCAGATTTTCATTGGCAAACTTCAGACGGGAATCTATATGTATTCTTGAGCAGGGGGACCTTGCGGGCGCTGCAGGATTTCAGTCCTTCACGGCGTAGTGTGTTACCAATTGTTTTCTTGGTGACAATGGTCCCAGCTCCCTTGAGATCATTGACAAGATCCTCCAGTGTAGTTATGGGCTGATTCCTCACCGTTCTCATGATCATTGCAACCCCACGAGGTGAGATCTTGCATGTAGCCCGAGGCCGAGGGATATTGACAGTTCTTTTGTGTTTCTTCCATTTGCGAATAATCGCACCAAATGTTGTCACCTTCTCACCAAGCTGCTTGGCGATGGTCTTGTAGCCCATTCCAGCCTTGTGTAGGTCTACAATCTTGTCCCTGACATCCTTGGAGAGCTCTTTGGTCTTGGCCATGGTGGAGAGTTTGGAATCTGATTGATTGATTGCTTCTGTGGACATGTGTCTTTTTTACAGGTAACAAGCTGCGGTTAGGAGCACTCCCTTTACGAGTGTGCTCCTAATCTCAACTCGTTACCTGTATTAAAGACACCTGGGAGCCAGAAATCTTTCTGATTGAGAGGGGTTCAAATACTTATTTCCCTCATTAAAATGCAAATCAATTTATAACATTTTTGACATGCGTTTTTCTAGATATTTTTGTTGTTATTCTGTCTCTCACTGTTCAAATAAACCTACCATTAAAATTATAGACTGATCCTTTCTTTATCAGTGGGCAAACCTACAAAATCAGCAGGGGATCAAATACTTTTTTGCCCCACTGTAACCGAATACAAACAGTGTAGCTATTCCCTCCGCAAGGCAATCAAACAAGCTAAGCGTCAGTATAGAGACAAAGTAGAGTTCAATTCAACGGCTCAGACATGAGACATATGTGGCAGGGTCTATAGTCAATCACGGATTACAAAAAGAAAACCAGCCCCGTCGCGGACACCGATGTCTTGCTCCCAGACCAACTAAACAACTTATTTTCTCGCTTTGAGAACAATACAGTGCCACTGACACGGCCCGCTATCAAAACCTGTGGGCTTTCCTGCACCGCAGCCAACGTGAATAAAACATTTAAACGCGTTAACCCTCACAAGGCTGCCGGCCCAGACAGCATCCCTAGCCATGTCCTCAGAGCATGTGCACACCAGCTTGCTGGTGTGTTTATGGACATATTCAATCAATCCCTATTCCAGTCTGCTGTTCCCAAATGCTTCAAGATGGCCACCATTGTTCCTGTTCCCAAGAAAGCTAAGGTAACTGAGCTAAACGACTATTGCCCCATAGCACTCACTTCCGTCATCATGAAGTGCTTTGAGAGACTAGTCAAGGATCATATCACCTCCACCCTACCTGAAACCCTAGACCCACTCCAATTTGCTTACCGCCCCAATAGGTCCACTGACGACGCAATTGCAATCACACTGCACACTGCCCTAACCCATCTGGACAAGAGGAATACCTATGTAAGAATGCTGTTAATCGATTACAGCTCAGCATTCAACACCATAGTACCCTCCAAACTCTTTCTGACGGGCCGCCCCCAGGTGGTGAGGGTACGAAAAAACATCTTCACCTAGCTGATCCTCAACACTGGGGCCCCACAAGGGTGTGTTCTCAGTCCTCTCCTGTACTTCCTGTTCACCCATGACTGCGTGGCATTGCACGCCTCCAACTCAATCATCAAGTTTGCAGACGACGCTACAGTGGTAGGCTTGATTACCAACAATGACGAGACGGCCTACAGGGAGGAGGTGAGGGCCCTTGGAGTGTGGTGTCAGGAAAATAACCTCACTCAACGTCAACAAAACAAAGAGGATGATCGTGGACTTCAGGAAACAGCAGAAGCAGCACCCCCTTACCCACATTGACGGGACAGTAGTGGAGAAGGTGGAAAGTTTTAATTTCCTCGGCGTACACATCATAAACAAACTGAAATGGTCCACCGACACAGACAGCGTGGTGAAGAAGGCGCAACAGCGCCTCTTCAACCTCAGGAGGCTGAAGAAATTTGGCTTGTCTCCAAAAACACTCACAAACCTTTACAGATGCACAATCGAGAGCATCCTGTCGGGCTGTATCACCGCCTGGTACGGCAACTGCTCCGCCCACAACTGCAAGGCTCTCCAGAGGGTTGTGAGGTCTGCACTACGCATCACCGGGGGCAAACTACCTGTCCTCCAGGACATCTACACCACCCGATGTCACAGGAAGGCCAAAAAGATCATCAAGGACATCAACCACCCATGTCACTGCCTGTTCACCCTGCTATCATCCAGAAGGCGAGGTCAGTACAGGTGTATCAAAGCTGGGACCAAGAGACTGAAAAACAGCTTCTATCTCAAGGCCATCAGACTGTTAAACAGCCATCACTAACATTGAGGGGGCTGCTGCCAACATACTGACTCATCTCTAGCCACTTTAATAATTTATAATTGGAAGTAATAAATGTATCACTAGTCACTTAAACAATGCCACTTTATATAATGTTTACATTACTCATCTCATATGTATATGCTGTACTCTATCCCATCTACTGCATCTTGCCTATGCCGTTCGGCCATCGCTCATCCATATATTTATATGTAAATATTCTTAATCATTCCTATACACCTGGTAGTTGTTGTGAAATTGTTAGATTACTTGTTAGATATTACTACATGGTCGGAACTAGAAGCACAAGCATTTCGCTACACTCGCATTAACGTCTGCTAGCCATGTGTATGTGACCAATAACATTTGATTTGATTTGATTTGGAAGATGAGTTTGCTGATGTTCCCATTTTTATAATAGTCATCAAAAAGTGTCTCTTGATTTTGCATAAGGAGCTTCATTTTGTGATCTTTTCTTGCCTTGTCATTCTTTACATACACAGGGTACTGTATTTGAATTACCTCTGAACATTGGTAGGCAGCTTCTAAGGCCTCTCCATTTGGTTGGAGTAGACTGTTCGACTCTCCTGCCATTGTTGGGCTAAAGGGCTTTGACACCTCTCACTTGACAAATCAGTGCTAATTGAAGTTGTATCAAGCTTGGCAGCCATAATTTAGCATTCAATTCCTTACAAAGTAATGTAATGCATTTTTCTTCTTGGCTTTTGGAAATAAAATTTCGCTTCGTACAAAACATTACTCAATCAGTTCCAGGTTGGATGGTGTTTTCAGGTTTCTGTTGTTTTCCAGAGCATTTGCTGTATAGCGTTGGAATAATAATCTTTGGTAGTTGTAAGCCTTCCAGGTGATTCCGTAATTCCGTCCAAAACCAGGTTGTAGGTTTTGAGTTTTGATTTGGAGGGACGGTTATGTTGTAGAGGGTAGCATCCTGTATATGTTCCTGACAAAAAAATCCAAGTTTATCTTACTCTAAATCTATATTTTTTTAAGAACATGCTAAAAAATGCAGGAGCTCATCTGATCATGACCTCTCTCTCTCTTTCTCTCTCCCCCCTCTCTCGCTCTCTCCCCTCTCTCTCTCTCTCCTCTCTCCCCTTTCTCTATTTTTCTCTCTATCTCCCCCCTTTCTCTCTCTCTCCTCTTTCCCTTTTCTCTATTTCTCTCTCTCTCCCCCTTTCTCTCTCTCTCTCTCCTCTCTCCCCTTTCTCTATCCTCCCTCTCTCTCTCAATTGATAGCGGTGTAATATAGACAGACAGTGTGTGCCTGTGGATCAGACTGACAGTATTATCAATCAATCAATCAATCAATCAATCAATCAATCAATCAATCACATGTATTAATAGAGCCCTTTTTAACATCAGCAGGTGTCACAAAGTGCTTGTACAGAAATCGAGATCCTCTATTGTCTCTCTACCATAGTGATAGTGTCATATATCAGCGTGGGACGTTGGCTGAATATGTCACGTCAGAGACCGTTTCTAGCTTATTATACATTCCACACCACCATGTTCCTCAACATTGTTTCTCAACCTTTCATTAAACCAGGAATCAGCAAGCTTTGGCCAATGTTCCTAGGGGGATCGCTCACGTTCTAATTAGCACTTGAGACGTGACTAAATCAGTGTGAACTCTGAACTATGACAGCTCTGCAGCCATGTTAATTAAAGTTTAGACAATGGTCTACGTGTCTTACTCCTGGTGGATCTCATGATAGGTCTATTGACAACCAACCCACAGCAGAAGGAGAGAGGGTGAGACCAGGGCTGTGTCCTCTCCGCTGTATTAAAAGTGTGCGTGCGTGCGTGCGTGCGTGCGTGCGTGCGTGCGTGGGTGGGTGGGTGGGTGGGTGCGTGCGTGCGTGCGTGCGTGGGTGCGTGGGTGGGTGTGTGCGTGCGTGCGTGTATCCTTACAGCTTCATTAAAACTAGATGTCTTCCCACGCACACACCAAGCTGGCTATGAATGGAAACACACTGTTTATAACCCATCTCTACTCAAAAACAAGACTGTTGCATAGCAATGATAGAGTATTTGAATAATCAAATGTGAGTGTTTGAATATGAATACGGTTTGAGGTTGATCAGGTTGATGAATCAGCATATTTAAACATTTACATGTACTGTACATTTGAGTCATTTAGCAGACGCTGTCATCCAGAGTGACTTACAGTTAGTGAGTGCATAAATTTTCATTCGTAAATGATCAAAACAAGGTGTCAGACTTATTTCAGATTAATCCCAGTAATGTACTTGAGGTGAATTGATATTGATTTCAGAGTTTAAATCAGGCAGAACTAATGTGTTGGTTGACAGCGAGACCAGAGTCTATGGGTCTGTATTCTACTGTATAATATGCAGGGTTGGCATGGTTACTTTCTAAATGTAATCCGTTACAGTTACTAGTTACCTGTCCAAAATTGTAATCAGTAACGTAACTTCTGGATTATCCAACTCAGTAACATAATCTGATTACATTCAGTTACTTTTAGATTACTTTCGTCCTTAAGCGGCATTAGAAGAAGAGAAAAATGTATGTTACAAATTGAACAACATCTATTGCAGGATAAATCAATGTTAAAGTTTACATAGCTGGCCATATATGGATGTTACATTTTACGTTATGGGTTGGTTATGTAGGCCTCTTCTAACCCCATCGCTTTCTACTACATATAATAATACGATTCAATTATATCCTTACATCTATCAGAATTCCAGTCATTCCAATAAATGTTATACCCCTTGATCTTCAAGAATAGGACTTGGAAATATGGAAGTATAGATTAGCCAAATTGTTTTACCTGAGCATAACCCCAAAACGAAGGACTTATTATCCAGCCTACTTTGTTGTTTAAGATTTTGTTGTCATGGAGGACTGATTGGGCTCATTGATTCAAGGTGAAAATAAATGCTGCGCTCATGGAATGGCATGCTTTGAGCACTACTGAAAAAAAAAAGCCCCACTTGTATTCCATAGGCTGGGATCCGCACTATGCAGCTTTTGCAAGAGAGCATTTTTCACTGGCTGTCGACTGGTTTCAAAAACAATGATTGATAGGCAGCTTAAACTTCTTGAACTCAACCATTTTTTGGGTGTAAATACACATTTAGATTTGTGAACAGCCATCCACAACAACAACAATCTGCAAGGTGCAAATAGCTAAATGAGAGAGCAGCAGTGTGATTCACATCAATGCTCTATGTAGATATTAGTAATAAGTGATATCCGTATCGCCGTAGACTACACCATTGCTGTCATCCTTACCTCCAAGTGTTTATTAAAGTTGGATAATCTTTGGATGCCGACAGCAGTCGCATCATTGGAAGACATATCTTGGACTGTAGCCAATAAAAGCCTATTCCTGCTCTTTTCCCGCAATCCATCAAACACATTTAGTGTGTCATTATAGTGCTCTCTGACTTGTGGTCAGACTCACTCAGGTGGAACAAACTTAAACTTGGGCCTTTTTTAAATGCTGATTTGAATGTCATTGAGAAAACAGTGTCAAAGATTTTTTGTTCACAAACATCCTTTCTGAATTTAAACGTAATCCTCGAAGTAATCATCTAGTTTCTCAAAAGTATCTGTAATCTGAATACAATATTTTAGCTGGTAACGTAACGGATTACAGTTACCGTTTTTTGTAATCCCTTACATGTAACGTATTACATGTAATCCGTTACTCCCAACCCTGATAATATATATGTTTGATATTCAGAGAGCAGAGGACATGACTTGAGCTTTAGTGTTAACACAAAGCCCAGAGCTGACTTTCTGTCTGCTAATAACTGAGACACATGATTGGCTTCAGTACACTCTGGTAGGATGATGGATTCTGCTCTCACTTGATTTTCCTGACTGATAAATGGCTTAATTCATTCATACACTACATGACCAAAGGTATGCGGACACCTGCTCGTCAAACATCTTATTCCAAAATCATGGGTATTAATATAGACTTAGTCCCCTCTTTATTGCTATAACAGTCTCTACTCTTCTGGGAAGGCTTTCCACTAGATATTGGAACATTGCTGCGGGGACTTCAATTCAGCAACAAGAGCATTAGTGAGGTTGGGCACTGATGTTGGGTGATTAGGCTTGGTTCGCAGTCGGCGTTCCAATTCATCCCAAAGGTGTTCGATGGGGTTGAGGTCAGGGCTCTGTGCAGGCCAGTGAAGTTCTTCCCCACCGATCTCAACAAACCAGTTCTGTATGGACATTGCTTTGTGCATGGTGGCATTGTCATGCCCCCATGCAGGAAAGAGCCTTCTACAAACTGTTGCCACAAAGTTGGAAGCACAGAATCGTCAAGAATGTAATTTTATGCTGTAGCATTAAGATTTCCCTTCACTGGAACTAAGGGGCCTAGCCCAAACCATGAAAAACAGCCCTAGACCATTATTCCTCATCCACCAAACTTTACAGTTGGCACTATGCATTCAAGCAGGAAGCGTTCTAATGGCATCCACCAACCCAGATTCGTCCGTCGGAATGCCAGATGGTAAAGCGTGATTCATCACTCCAGAGAACGCATTTCCACAGGTCCAGAGTCCAATGGCGGTGAGCTTTACACCACTCCAGCCAATGCTCGGCATTGCGCATGGTGATCTTAGTCTTGTGTGTGGCTGCTCGGCCATGGAATCCCATTTCATGAAGCTTCTGACGAACAGTTCTTGTGCTGATGTTGCTTCCAGAGGCAGTTTGGAACTTGGTAGTGAGTGTTGCAACCAAGGACAGACGATTTTTACGCGCTTCAGCACTCAGCGGTCCCGTTCTGTGAGCCTGTGTGGCCTACCACTTCGCGGCTGAGCTGCTGTTGCTCCTAGACGTTTCCACTTCACAATAACATCACTTACAATTGACTGGGGCATCTCTAGCAGGGCAGAAAGTTGACGAACTGACTTGTTGGAATGGTGGCATCCTATGACGCGGCTTTTGTGGCGCGATGGGTAACGATGCTTCGTGGGGTGTCAGTTGTTGATGTGTGCAGAGGGTCCCTGGTTCAAGCCCAGGTTGGGGCAAGGAGAGGGACGGAAGCAATACTGTTTACATATATTTTTTTTGGTCCCGTGTGGCTCAGTTGGTAGAGCGTGGTGTTTGCAACGCCAGGGTTGTGGGTTCGATTCCCACGGGGGACCAGTACGGAGAAAAAATGTATGAGATGTATGCATTCACTACTGTAAGTCGCTCTGGATAAGAGCGTCTGCTAAATGACTAAAATGTAAAAAATTTAAAATATGACAGTGCCACATTGAAAGTCACTGAGCTCTTCAGTAAGGCCATTCTACTGCCGATGTGTGTCTGTGGAGATTTCATAGCTGTGTGCTCGATGTTATACACCTGTCAGTAACGGCTGTGGCAGAAATAGACAAATCCACAAATGTTGGTATTTTATTAGGATCCCCATTAGCGGTGTCCACAAGCTTTTGTATATAAGGTGTACATACAGGACCATCTTCCCTGTCCTGCCTACCCCTGTCCCCTCTTCTCGCCCCAAACCTCAGCCACTACTCACCCTTCTACCTTGTCTCGTAACCCTTGTTATGAAGTAGCCTGTGGAAGTAGCAAGCTTACAAATGAAGGAAAATTGCTTGGTGCATACTGTAACACACAGAAGTTAAATACATAGCATTCATAAGTAGAGGTTTTGTAAAATCAAAACATTCATAAATAGGGAGTCAAAACAGTGGCTGCCAGCGATGTTGAATATTTAATAAACCAATATACCCAAAATCATAAAGAAAATGAGCAGGATGGAATATTAATACCCAGAATTATCAATACAGCTTCAATGACATGTTGCTAATGCCTTTATGAATATTCCACTTTGAAGAGAGAGAGTGAGAGAGAGAGAGATGTGTTACTCTGGCAAATATATACATTTCTGCCTCAGTCATCTGGGAATTGTATTGAATGAAATGTTACAATTGATTAGGCTCTGAACGCGCTGTAAACAGAGCCAGGTAATATATGTATTGTGTATTATTATCCAATGGGAGATTGCATGGTGCGTGGTTCAGATGGCTTCAGCCCCATGGGTACCTGGCTTAGACAGATACTGACACACTCATACACACATACATGCAGGTTTGCATGCACATAATGTGGCACGCAGATACACACATTATCAATAACACACCGACTTTTATTCTGGTTCGATTCTTCGTATAACATCATTCCCAATGTTATAGAGAGTCACGTTGGTCTCAGACCCCACACACTGTCTGACCTGTCCCCATCCTTCTGTGTTTCAGGAACGTGAGTTCTGCAGGAGAGGAGGCCAGGAGGAGGATGAGAGAGTGTGACGGACTGACAGACGCTCTCCTCTACGTCATACAGACCGCTTTGGGCAGCAACGACATTGACAGCAAGGTGTGTGTGTGTGTGTGTGTGTGTGTGTGTGTGTGTGTGTGTGTGTGTGTGTGTGTGTGTGTGTGTGTGTGTGTGTGTGTGTGTGTGTGTGTGTGTGTCCATCAGTTCAATAGTAGATAAACAGCTTTGTGCATGGCTATGTTCTCAAGGTTGCTGCAGCGCAGTCCCTCTAAATGGCATTTCTTAATCATTGTCTAACATCCCACCCAACTCTGCTGTCTGCCCAATCATAGGAGAGCTCTGGTGTCTCCCCAGTAATGATGATTGATTGGCAAGCACTGGGGCCAATGACCATTGTCATTGACTGGTCCCAAGTTATTAGCAGACACAGACAGGGTGACACTTTTCATTCTTTTTGTGGACTTTCTGTCCTTCTGGTCTCTCTTTCTTTCTTCCCCTATTCTGTTTTTCTATTTCATACCCACTTTCTTTCTCTACCTTTATCCTGTCACTGTTCAAAAAGGGAAATGAAAGGGAATTACATCTGTTGTTTACCTCTGGAGTTGTTTACCTGTTGTTTACCTCTGGAGTTGTTTACCTGTTGTTTACCTCTGGAGATGTTTACCTGTTGTTTACCTGTGGACTTGTTTACATGTTGTTTACCTCTGGAGTTGTTTACCTGTTGTTTACCTCTGGAGTTGTTTACCTCTGGAGTTGTTTACCTCTGGAGTTGTTTACCTGTTGTTTAACTCTGGAGTTGTTTACTTGTGTAGTTGTTTACCTGTTGTTTACCTGTTGTTTAGCTCTGGCGTTGTTTACCTGTTGTTTACCTCTGGGATTGTTTACCTGTTGTTTACCTTTGGAGTTGTTTACCTGTTTTTTACCTCTGGAGTTGTGTACCTGTTGTTTACCTCTGGAGATGTTTACCTGTGGAGTTGTTTACCTCTGGAGTTGTTTACCTGTTGTTTACCTCTGGAGTTATTTACCTGTGGAGTTGTTTACCTGTTGTTTACCTCTGGAGTTGTTTACCTGTGGAGTTGTTTACCTGTTGTTTACCTGTGGACTTGTTTACATTTTGTATACCTCTGGAGTTGTTTACCTGTTGTTTAGCTCTGGAGTTGTTTACCTGTTGTTTACCTCTGGAGTTGTGTACCTGTTGTTTACCTCTGGAGTTGTTTACTTATGTAGTTGTTTACCTGTTGTTTACCTATGAAGTTGTTTACCTGTGGAGTTGTTTACCTGTTGTTTACCTATGGAGTTGTTTACCTGTTGTTTACCTCTGGAGTTGTTTACCTCTGGAGTTGTTGACAAGTTGTTTATCTCTGGAGTTGTTGACAAGGTGTTTACCTCTGGAGTTGTTTACATGTTGTTTAGCTCTGGAGTTGTTTACCTGTTGTTTACCTCTGGAGTTGTTTACTTGTGTAGTTGTTTACCTGTTGTTTACCTGTTGTTTAGCTCTGGCGTTGTTTACCTGTTGTTTACCTCTGGAGTTGTTTACCTGTTGTTTACCTCTGGAGATGTTTACCTGTTGTTTACCTGTGGACTTGTTTACATGTTGTTTACCTCTGGAGTTGTTTACCTGTTGTTTACCTCTGGAGTTGTTTACCTCTGGAGTTGTTTACCTCTGGAGTTGTTTACCTGTTGTTTACCTCTGGAGTTGTTTACTTGTGTAGTTGTTTACCTGTTGTTTACCTGTTGTTTAGCTCTGCGTTGTTTACCTGTTGTTTACCTCTGGGATTGTTTACCTGTTGTTTACCTTTGGAGTTGTTTACCTGTTTTTTACCTCTGGAGTTGTGTACCTGTTGTTTACCTCTGGAGATGTTTACCTGTGGAGTTGTTTACCTCTGGAGTTGTTTACCTGTTGTTTACCTCTGGAGTTATTTAGCCGTGGAGTTGTTTACCTGTTGTTTACCTCTGGAGTTGTTTACCTGTGGAGTTGTTTACCTGTTGTTTACCTGTGGACTTGTTTACATTTTGTATACCTCTGGAGTTGTTTAGCTGTTGTTTAGCTCTGGAGTTGTTTACCTGTTGTTTACCTCTGGAGTTGTGTACCTGTTGTTTACCTCTGTAGTTGTTTACTTATGTAGTTGTTTACCTGTTGTTTACCTATGAAGTTGTTTACCTGTGGAGTTGTTTACCTGTTGTTTACCTATGGAGTTGTTTACCTGTTGTTTACCTCTGGAGTTGTTTACCTCTGGAGTTGTTGACAAGTTGTTTATCTCTGGAGTTGTTGACAAGGTGTTTACCTCTGGAGTTGTTTACCTGTTGTTTAGCTCTGGAGTTGTTTACCTGTTGTTTACCTCTGGAGTTGTTTACTTGTGTAGTTGTTTACCTGTTGTTTACCTGTTGTTTAGCTCTGGCGTTGTTTACCTGTTGTTTACCTCTGGAGTTGTTTACCTGTTGTTTACCTCTGGAGATGTTTACCTGTTGTTTACCTGTGGACTTGTTTACATGTTGTTTACCTCTGGAGTTGTTTACCTGTTGTTTACCTCTGGAGTTGTTTACCTCTGGAGTTGTTTACCTCTGGAGTTGTTTACCTGTTGTTTACCTCTGGAGTTGTTTACTTGTGTAGTTGTTTACCTGTTGTTTACCTGTTGTTTAGCTCTGGCGTTGTTTACCTGTTGTTTACCTCTGGGATTGTTTACCTGTTGTTTACCTTTGGAGTTGTTTACCTGTTTTTTACCTCTGGAGTTGTGTACCTGTTGTTTACCTCTGGAGATGTTTACCTGTGGAGTTGTTTACCTCTGGAGTTGTTTACCTGTTGTTTACCTCTGGAGTTATTTACCTGTGGAGTTGTTTACCTGTTGTTTACCTCTGGAGTTGTTTACCTGTGGAGTTGTTTACCTGTTGTTTACCTGTGGACTTGTTTACATTTTGTATACCTCTGGAGTTGTTTACCTGTTGTTTAGCTCTGGAGTTGTTTACCTGTTGTTTACCTCTGGAGTTGTGTACCTGTTGTTTACCTCTGGAGTTGTTTACTTATGTAGTTGTTTACCTGTTGTTTACCTATGAAGTTGTTTACCTGTGGAGTTGTTTACCTGTTGTTTACCTATGGAGTTGTTTACCTGTTGTTTACCTCTGGAGTTGTTGACAAGTTGTTTATCTCTGGAGTTGTTGACAAGGTGTTTACCTCTGGAGTTGTTTACCTGTTGTTTAGCTCTGGAGTTGTTTACCTGTTGTTTACCTCTGGAGTTGTTTACTTGTGTAGTTGTTTACCTGTTGTTTACCTGTTGTTTAGCTCTGGCGTTGTTTACCTGTTGTTTACCTCTGGGGTTGTTTACCTGTTGTTTACCTTTGGAGTTGTTTACCTGTTTTTTACCTCTGGAGTTGTGTACCTGTTGTTTACCTCTGGAGATGTTTACCTGTGGAGTTGTTTACCTCTGGAGTTGTTTACCTGTTGTTTACCTCTGGAGTTATTTACCTGTGGAGTTGTTTACCTGTTGTTTACCTCTGGAGTTGTTTACCTGTGGAGTTGTTTACCTGTTGTTTACCTGTGGACTTGTTTACATTTTGTATACCTCTGGAGTTGTTTACCTGTTGTTTAGCTCTGGAGTTGTTTACCTGTTGTTTACCTCTGGAGTTGTGTACCTGTTGTTTACCTCTGGAGTTGTTTACTTATGTAGTTGTTTACCTGTTGTTTACCTATGAAGTTGTTTACCTGTGGAGTTGTTTACCTGTTGTTTACCTATGGAGTTGTTTACCTGTTGTTTACCTCTGGAGTTGTTTACCTCTGGAGTTGTTGACAAGTTGTTTATCTCTGGAGTTGTTGACAAGGTGTTTACCTCTGGAGTTGTTTACCTGTTGTTTAGCTCTGGAGTTGTTTACCTGTTGTTTACCTCTGGAGTTGTTTACTTGTGTAGTTGTTTACCTGTTGTTTACCTGTTGTTTAGCTCTGGCGTTGTTTACCTGTTGTTTACCTCTGGAGTTGTTTACCTGTTGTTTACCTCTGGAGATGTTTACCTGTTGTTTACCTGTGGACTTGTTTACATGTTGTTTACCTCTGGAGTTGTTTACCTGTTGTTTACCTCTGGAGTTGTTTACCTCTGGAGTTGTTTACCTCTGGAGTTGTTTACCTGTTGTTTACCTCTGGAGTTGTTTACTTGTGTAGTTGTTTACCTGTTGTTTACCTGTTGTTTAGCTCTGCGTTGTTTACCTGTTGTTTACCTCTGGGATTGTTTACCTGTTGTTTACCTTTGGAGTTGTTTACCTGTTTTTTACCTCTGGAGTTGTGTACCTGTTGTTTACCTCTGGAGATGTTTACCTGTGGAGTTGTTTACCTCTGGAGTTGTTTACCTGTTGTTTACCTCTGGAGTTATTTAGCCGTGGAGTTGTTTACCTGTTGTTTACCTCTGGAGTTGTTTACCTGTGGAGTTGTTTACCTGTTGTTTACCTGTGGACTTGTTTACATTTTGTATACCTCTGGAGTTGTTTAGCTGTTGTTTAGCTCTGGAGTTGTTTACCTGTTGTTTACCTCTGGAGTTGTGTACCTGTTGTTTACCTCTGGAGTTGTTTACTTATGTAGTTGTTTACCTGTTGTTTACCTATGAAGTTGTTTACCTGTGGAGTTGTTTACCTGTTGTTTACCTATGGAGTTGTTTACCTGTTGTTTACCTCTGGAGTTGTTTACCTCTGGAGTTGTTGACAAGTTGTTTATCTCTGGAGTTGTTGACAAGGTGTTTACCTCTGGAGTTGTTTACCTGTTGTTTAGCTCTGGAGTTGTTTACCTGTTGTTTACCTCTGGAGTTGTTTACTTGTGTAGTTGTTTACCTGTTGTTTACCTGTTGTTTAGCTCTGGCGTTGTTTACCTGTTGTTTACCTCTGGAGTTGTTTACCTGTTGTTTACCTCTGGAGATGTTTACCTGTTGTTTACCTGTGGACTTGTTTACATGTTGTTTACCTCTGGAGTTGTTTACCTGTTGTTTACCTCTGGAGTTGTTTACCTCTGGAGTTGTTTACCTCTGGAGTTGTTTACCTGTTGTTTACCTCTGGAGTTGTTTACTTGTGTAGTTGTTTACCTGTTGTTTACCTGTTGTTTAGCTCTGGCGTTGTTTACCTGTTGTTTACCTCTGGGATTGTTTACCTGTTGTTTACCTTTGGAGTTGTTTACCTGTTTTTTACCTCTGGAGTTGTGTACCTGTTGTTTACCTCTGGAGATGTTTACCTGTGGAGTTGTTTACCTCTGGAGTTGTTTACCTGTTGTTTACCTCTGGAGTTATTTACCTGTGGAGTTGTTTACCTGTTGTTTACCTCTGGAGTTGTTTACCTGTGGAGTTGTTTACCTGTTGTTTACCTGTGGACTTGTTTACATTTTGTATACCTCTGGAGTTGTTTACCTGTTGTTTAGCTCTGGAGTTGTTTACCTGTTGTTTACCTCTGGAGTTGTGTACCTGTTGTTTACCTCTGGAGTTGTTTACTTATGTAGTTGTTTACCTGTTGTTTACCTATGAAGTTGTTTACCTGTGGAGTTGTTTACCTGTTGTTTACCTATGGAGTTGTTTACCTGTTGTTTACCTCTGGAGTTGTTGACAAGTTGTTTATCTCTGGAGTTGTTGACAAGGTGTTTACCTCTGGAGTTGTTTACCTGTTGTTTAGCTCTGGAGTTGTTTACCTGTTGTTTACCTCTGGAGTTGTTTACTTGTGTAGTTGTTTACCTGTTGTTTACCTGTTGTTTAGCTCTGGCGTTGTTTACCTGTTGTTTACCTCTGGGGTTGTTTACCTGTTGTTTACCTTTGGAGTTGTTTACCTGTTTTTTACCTCTGGAGTTGTGTACCTGTTGTTTACCTCTGGAGATGTTTACCTGTGGAGTTGTTTACCTCTGGAGTTGTTTACCTGTTGTTTACCTCTGGAGTTATTTACCTGTGGAGTTGTTTACCTGTTGTTTACCTCTGGAGTTGTTTACCTGTGGAGTTGTTTACCTCTGGAGTTGTTTACCTGTTGTTTACCTCTGGAGTTATTTACCTGTAGAGTTGTTTACCTGTGATGTTTTCAGAGGAAAGTAACTCTCTTCTTCACTCCTCTAACAGTTCTAACAGATCAGGCCCAAGGTCTGTTCATATTGGATCAAGTTGAAGCGACTTGGTGTTTGTATTGCGTCTGTAATGTCGTTGAAAGCATATAGTCAGTCAGAGTATTATGTTCAATTACATTCATTATAGTTGTTTGTGTAAATTATCAGTCTGAGAGACTCTTTTATAAAACAGACAGAGTCGTCTGAGATGATTAATGATTTTTCTTCGTTATTTCCAAGTGGTTTACTTTCCATATTCCTCCCATACGCCACGTTTATGAGTGATACTTCACAGATGCACAAACACAAACACACACACACACACACACACACACACACACACACACACACACACACACACACACACACACCCCTCTGCTGTTTCGGATGTGTCCTCTTCTGACACCATGTTAAATGGAGCGTGATACGATGCCACGGGCTCAGTCATTATTCCTCATTTGAAAGAATTTCTTTAATATCATTTAAAAGTTAGAGTACATCACGATTCATGGATGGAATTGGGCACTCCTCCTTTTAAATGCCCCTTCACACACACATTTTGGCAGGGTAGGAAGTTAGCTTTTGTGGGAAGTTAGCTTTTGTGGGAAGTTATATTTGTGTGGGAAGTTAGCTCTTGTGGGAAGTTAAATTTGTGTGGGAAGTTAGCTCCTTTGTAGGATAAATGTTGTAACTCCTCTGCCTCTCCTGTAGACCATAGAGAACTGTGTGTGTATCCTGCGTAACCTGTCCTACCGACTGGCAGCGGAGACGTCTCAGGGCCAACAGCTGGGTTCAGAGGAGCTAGACGGTCTCCTGTGTGACGCCAACGGACGTGACGGAGAGACCTCAGGCTGCTGGGGCAAGAAGAAGAAGAAGAAGAAGGGACAGGACCAGGTGGGGAAGTTATACAGAGAGAGAGAGAGAGAGAGAGAGAGAGAGAGAGATGCATCAGGTTGGACGTTATACACACACAGAGAGAGAGAGAGATGCATCAGGTGGGACGTTATACACACACACAGAGAGAGAGAGAGATGCATCAGGTGGGACGTTATACACACAGAGAGAGAGAGAGAGAGAGAGAGAGAGAGAAAGAGAGAGAGAGAGATGCATCAGGTTGGACGTTATACACACACACAGAGAGAGAGGGAGAGAGATGCATCAGGTGGGACGTTATACACACAGAGAGAGAGAGATGCATCAGGTGGGACGTTATATACACAGAGAGAGAGAGAGAGAGAGAGAGAGAGAGAGAGAGAGAGAGACTCTATCACGCAGTGCAGACACACATATGTGCTTAATAAACGTGTTCATATATTGATATTAGAGCAAAGTGCGATCTCTCCCAATCTGTAACCATGACCAATGACCTTACACCTTATTGACTTGTAAATTAAATTGGAATACATAAAAAATACATATTTCTTAAGTGGAGAATAACCAACCATGTTACACAACACAGACAGTGCAGCCAGACAGACAGACAGGCAGACAGTGCAGACATACAGTGCTGACAGGCAGACAGTGCAGAAAGACAGTGCAGACAGACAGTGCAGACACACAGATGAAATATGGTGCAAGCTTCCTCCAAGCCATATCACTTGTTCACTGTAGGAATGTTCTGAAGGGAATCAAAACAAAAGATTCAAACAGAGAACATTAAAAGATCATAAACTATTTTAGTATGTGTAAACTGGGAGATGAGCGTTTGTGTCTCTCTTTTTCTGTTTGCTAAAACCTTTATTTTTTCTCTTTTTATGTGTGTGTGTGGGGGGGGGGGGGGGGGGGGGGATCAGCGTTAATATTGCAGATCAATTGTGGCTTCCATCAATGTAATTGTCTGCATAATTTCCAATCCTCCACATTTTTTTTGTAAATATGCAGTACCAGTCAAACGTTTGGAGACGCCTACTCATTCAAGGATTTTTCTTTATTTGTACTATTTTCTACATTGTAGAATAATAGTGAAGACATCAAAACTATGAAATAACACATATGGAATCATGTAGTAAGCAAAACAAGTTTTTAACAAATCGAAGTAGCCATCCTTTGCCTTGATGACAGCTTTGCACACTCTTGGCATTCTCTCAACCAGCTTCACCTGGAATGCTTTTTCAACAGTCTTGAATGAGTTCCCAAATATGCTGAGCACTTGTTTTTCCTTCACTCTGCAGTCCAACTCATCCCAAACCATCTCAATTGGGTTGAGGTCGGGTGATTGTGGAGGCCAGGTCATCTGATGCAGCACTCCATCACTCTCCTTCTTGGTCAATTAGCCCTTACACTGCCTGGAGGTGTGTTGGTTCATTGTCCTGTTGAAAAACAAATGATAGTCCCACAAAGCGCAAACCAGATGGGATGGCATATCGCTGCAGAATGATAGCCATGCTGATTAAGTGTGCCTTGGATTCTAAAGAAACCACAGACAGTGTCACCAGCAAAGCACCTCCACACCATCACACCTCCTCCTCCATGCTTCACAGTGGGAAGTAAACATGCGGAGATAATCCGTTCACCTACTCTGCATGTTTCTTGGCCCAAGCAAGTCACTTCTTCTTATTGGTGTCCTTTAGTAGTGGTTTCTTTGCAGCAATTTGACCATGAAGGCCTGATTCACACAGTCTCCCCTGAACAGTTGATGTTGAGATGTGTCTGTTACTTGAACTCTGTGAAGCATTTACTTGGGATGCAATTTCTGAGGCTGGTAACTCTAATGAACTTATCCTCTGCAGCAGAGGTAACTCTGGGTCTTCCTTTCCTGTGGCGGTCTTCATGAAAGCCAGTTTCATCATAGCTCTTGATGGTTTTTGCAACTGCTATTGAAGAAACTGGACTGTCGTTTCTCTTTGCTTATTTGAGCTGCTCTTGCCATAATATGGACTTGGTCATTTGCCAAATAGGGATATCATCTGTATACCAACCCCACCTTGTCACAACACAACTGATTGGCTCAAACGCATTAAGAAGGAAAGAAATTCCACAAATGAACTTTTAACAAGGCTCACCTGTTAATTGAAATGCAATCCAGATGACTACTTCATGGTGCTGGTTGAGAGAAAACCAAGAGTGTGCAAAGCTGTCATCAAGGCAAAGGATGGCTACTTTGAAGAATCTAAAATCTAAAATATATTTTGATTTGTTTAACACTGTTTTTGGTTACTACATGATTCCTTAATATGTGTTATTTCATAATTTTGATGTCTTCACTATTATTCTACAATGTATAAAATAGTAAAGTAAACAAAAACCCTTGAATGAGTAGGTGTGTCCAAACTTTTGACTGGGACTGTATATACAATTATATATACTGTATATATATATTTTTTAATATATTTTCCTTTATAATTATCTCCTAACCCTACCACCCCTCCCCTTGCTGGAGTAAACTAATAAACATTAACACTTGGGCTTCTACTTCCAGCTTATACATACTATATACATTTTACAGACACAGTATATTTTACAATAGTTATCTTCTTTTTTTTTGTCCCATCCTTCAGCTCCACTCAACCCCTCACATCTATCTCTGAACACCATCCAGTTTTGATTTCTATTTGCTATATGTTTTTCAAACCTTTCTTTCCTCCAACACACTCCAGTCACTACTGCTGCTTAACAATTCACTCAGATGCCTTCCCACAGACCAATCGTATGCTCTGTTCCTCACAAGAAATTAAGGCTTTGTCCAAACAGCTCAACTCTCATTCACTCTACAGTAGTTGCAAACAGTGAAAAACACAAAATGTCTCCAAAAAGTTTTCACTATGTTCAGAACTGATAGGGCGTATTCTCTTTACTGCTTCAGTTGTATTTATGTTTTGAAGATCTTCTATCATAAAACCTCTAGGGGGATGAGAATCTATAGAACATGCATCCTGCCTGTAGAGCCTCCAGTTGTGAAGATGTAGGGAACTATGGCAGAATTCCGCTGAAAACATAAAGGGCACCTCTTTGATTGTTTGATCAAAGAGAAAAGTTTTCTATCTATAGCATATAGAGTCAGAGCTGTTGCTAGGAGGGTGTGCTGCCTACAGAAGTGGGAAACATATACATTGCTTATGAAGGCCACTGAGATAGCTGTGGAGAAAGAATACTTTACGGGATGTACATCATGGCATGATTCTTGACCTCGCTCTCTCCTTCCCTATCTTTATCTCCCTTTTTCTATCATCATCCTTCCTTTTTCCTTACCCCCACAACCTCTCTCCCCTCTCCTCCAGTGGGACGGTGTAGGTCCTCTCCCAGACTCAGCTGACCCTCCTAAAGGAGTCCAGATGTTATGGCATCCGTCCATAGTGAAGCCCTACCTCACCCTGCTGTCAGAGTGCTCTAACCCTGATACACTGGAGGGAGCGGCTGGAGCACTGCAGAATCTGGCTGCAGGCACCTGGAAGGTATGGTGGTACATTAGTCTGTCTCCTGTTCTCTTTGCAGGGGTGAGTCAGTCTAAGGCTTCCCTCTCCTGTCTGTCAGTCTTAAATGCACCCCCCCCATCTCTCCAGTGGTGCATCATTCTAACTCTTCCCCCTCCCTCTCCAGTGGTGCATCATTCTAACACTTCCCCCTCCCTCTCCAGTGGTGCATCATTCTAACTCTTCCCCCTCCCTCTCCAGTGGTGCATCATTCTAACTCTTCCCCCTCTCTCTCCAGTGGTGCATCAGTATAACTCTTCCCCCTCTCTCCAGTGGTGTATCATTCTAACTCTTCCCCCTCTCTCTCCAGTGGTCCGTCAGTCTAACTCTTCCCCCTCTCATCTCTCTCCAGTGGTCCATCAGTCTAACTTTTCCCCCTCTCTCTCCAGTGGTGCATCATTCTAACTCTTCCCCCTCCCTCTCCAGTGGTGCATCATTCTAACTCTTCCCCCTCTCTCTCCAGTGGTGCATCATTCTAACTCTTCCCCCTCTCTCTCCAGTGGTGCATCAGTCTAACTCTTCCCCCTCTCTCGTCTCTCTCCAGGGGTCCGTCAGTCTAACTCTTCCCCCTCTCATCTCTCTCCAGTGGTCAGTGTATATCCGGGCAGCGGTGCGTAAGGAGAAGGGTCTTCCTATCCTGGTGGAGTTGTTGAGGATAGACAATGACCGTGTGGTGTGTGCCGTGGCCACCGCGCTCAGGAATATGGCCCTCGACGTCAGAAACAAAGAACTGATAGGTAAGACACACACACACACACACACACACACACACACACACACACACACACACACACACACACACACACACACACACACACACACACACACATACATACACTTCACAGTGCAGCAGCTCTGGCCACCTGTGGGTTGTCAGTGTAGCTGAGTGACTGCAGTAGAGGATTCTTCAGTGGTGGCTGTAAATGAAACACATCAAAGGAGTCAGATGGACTTTGAAACACAGACTGATGGTGAATGTGAAACACACTGCTAATAGCAGTCTGCTAGTCCCATTGTACAGGCCTCACAAGTCAACCTCAGCACTGAGAGACGGAGCTCAGCCTCTCGTTAACACTGCCTTGGTGTGTTTGGTATTTTGTGTGTGTGTGTGTGTGTGTGTGTGTGTGTGTGTGTGTGTGTGTGTGTGTGTGTGTGTGTGTGTGTGTGTGTGTGTGTGTGTGTGTGTGTGTGTGTGTGTGTGTGTGTGTGTGCGTGCATACGTGCTCTTTCAGTGACAGCCCATTGATCTCTCTCTAAACATCTGGGCTTCCCGGTGTGCTATCTGGTGTCCATGGTAACCCCCCCATTGTCTCAGGTGGTTGTCTTCCAGAGCCCCTGGGAATTCTCAACCAAGGCTGGTGATTGGCAAGGAACACCCATTGTTACTTAGCTAGAAATTCCATTCTGATTGTTGCTATGCTTGGTATTCTGTTGGTGACTGTGGTTGTCTTCTTTGGAACCTACGGGTCAATAGTGAACTCTTTGGCACAGTGCAGATACGGTCAATGGAGGCATTTTCCAGAACCACAGATCTAGGATCAGTACTCTACAACCAATTCTAACCATAATCATTAGGGGGATGAATACAATCTGATCAGTTACAATCTCTACCTACTCTTTGCAGTATGTGTTAAATGTGATGGTAGAAGCAATAACCCAGCTTGTAGTTTTAACAGAAAGACACAGTGTTTTGGTCTGTGCACTGCGAGAGACACCAGCCTGAATAATGTAATCAATTGCAATTTCACAAGAAAATCTATTTCAATTTGTTGAGTGGTTTTGTTTGAATACACTTCAGCACCGCTGTATAACACTGTTAACCTACGGCTCATATTGGCCTTGCAGAGTAGTTCCATTGAACCAGAGAGAGGGGGAGTGGGGGCAAGAGAGAAAGAGATAGAAAGGGGGGAGAGAGTGGGAGTGGGGGCAAGAGAGAAAGAGAGGGGGAGGGAGCGTGAGAGTTAGACCCAACCAAATCATGAGAAAACAAAAAGAGAATTACTTGACACATTGAAAGAATTTACAAAAAAAAAAACAGAGCAAACTAATATGCTACTTGTCCCAAGTGTACACAGTGGCAGAATACCTGACCACTGTGACTGACCCAAACTAAAGGAAACTTTGACTATGTACAGACTCAGTGAGCATAGCCTTGCTATTGAGAAAGGCCGCCGTAGGCAGACCTGGCTCTCAAGAGAAGACAGGCTATGTGCACACTGACCACAAGATGAGGTGGAAACTGAGCTGCACTTCCTAACCTCCGGACAAATGTATGACCATATTAGAGATGCATATTTCCCTCAGATTACACAGATCCACAAAGAATTCGAAAACAAGTCCAATTTTGATAAACTCCCATGTTTACTGGGTGAAATATCACAGTGTGCCATCACAGCAGCAATATTTGTGACTTGTTGCCACAAGAAAAGGTCAACCGGTGAAGAACAAACACCATTGTAAATACAACCCATATTTATACTTATTGATTTTCCCTTTTGTACTTTAACTATTTGTACATCATTATAACACTGTATATAGACATAATATGACAATTTAAATGTCTTTATTCTTTTGGAACTTTTGTGAGTGTAATGTTTACTGTACATTCTCTATTGTTTTTTCACTTATGTTTATCTGTTTCACTTGCTTTAGCAATGTAAACATATGTTTCCCATGCCAATAAAGCCCCTTAAATTGAGAGAGAGAGAGAGAGAGAGAGAGAGAGAGAGAGAGAGAGAGAGAGAGAGAGAGAGAGAGAGAGAGAGAGAGAGAGAGAGAGAGAGAGAGAGAGAGAGAGAGAGAGAGAGAGAGAGAGAGAGAGAGAGAGAGAGAATATGTGAGAACAGCAGGGGATAAAGCATAGATGTTTAAATCTGACATGAGGTTCATTAAGATTGTTATAGTTAAACACAAACAAAGTCTACAGTATAAATACCATGTTCTATAATGAAGGGGAAAAAAGCAACATGCAACCATTTCAAAGATTTTACTGAATACAGTTCATATGGAAATCAGTCAATTAAAATAAATTAATTAGGCCCTATTTTATGGATTTCACATGACTGGGAATACAGATCCTGTTGGTCACAGATACCTTTAAAAAGGTAGGGGTGTGGATCAGAAAACCAGTCAGTATCTGGTGTGACCACCATTTGCCTCATGCAGCACAGCACATCTCCTTCGCAAGTTGATCAGGCTGTTGATTGTGGACTGTGGAATGTTGTCCCACTCCTCTTCAATGGCTGTGCAAAGTTTCTGGGTATTGGCAGGAACTGGAACACGCTGTTGTACACGTCGGTCTAGAGCATCCCAAATATGCTCAATGGGTGACATGTCTCGTGAGAATGCAGGCCATGGAAGAACCCGGACATTTTCAGCAGATCCTTGCAACATGGGGACGTGCATTATCATGCTGAAACGAGGTGATGGTGGCGGATGAACGGCACAACAATGGGCCTCAGAATCTTGTCAAAGTATCTATGTTCTTTCAAATTGCCATCAATAAAATGCAATTGTGTTTGTTGTCTGTAGCTTATGCCTACCCATACCATAACCCCACCGCCACTATGTGACACTCTGTTCACAATGTTGACATTGTGAGCTCGCACACCCGACGCCATACACGCTAGGCTGTCTGTGATCTGCCCAGTACAGTTAAAACCGGGATTCATCCGTGAAGAGCACACTTCTCCAGTGTTTGTGCAGAACTTCTTCAGTTGTGCAAACCCACTGTTTCATCAGCTGTCCGGTTGGATGGTCTCAGACGATCCCGCAGGTAACGAAGCCGGGAAGGAGAGGTCCTGGACTGGAGTGGGATATGAGCATGTATGAACAAGTAATACACGTGTAGCACAGAGAATACCTATGTACTGTATAGAATACCTATGTACTGTATAGAATACCTATGTATTGTGTAGAATACCTATGTACTATATAGAATATCTATGTACTGTATAGAATACCTATGTATGGTATAGAATACCTATGTACGGTATAGAATACCTATGTACTGTATAGAATACCTATGTACTGTATAGAATACCTATGTATTGTGTACAATACCTATGTACTATACAGAATATCTATGTACTGTATAGAATACCTGTGTACTGTATAGAATACTATCGTACTGCATAGAATATCTATGTACTGTATAGAAAACGTGTACTGTATAGAACATCTATGTAGTGTATAGAATACCTATGTACTGTATAGAATACCTATGCATTGTGTAGACTACCTATGTACTGTATAGAACACCTATGTATAGAATACCTATGTATTGTATAGAATACCTATGTATTGTGTAGAATACCTATGTACTGTATAGTATATCTAATTATTGTAAAGAATACCTATGTACTGTATATAGTACCTATGCATTGTATAGAATACCTATGTACTGTATGGAAGACCAATGTATTCTATAGAATACCTATGCACTGTGTAGAATACCTATGTACTGTGTAGAATACCTGTGTACTGTATAGAATACCTATGTACTGTATAGAATACCTATGTATTGTATAGAACACCTATGTACTGTATAGATTACCTATGCACTGTATAGAATACCTATGTATGGTATAGAATATCTGTGTACTGTATATAATACCTATGTACTGAATAGAATACCTATGTATTGTATAGAATACCTATGTACTGTATAGAATAACTATGTATAGAATACCTATGTACTGTATAGAATACCTATGTACTGTATAGAATAACTATGTACTGTATAGAATACCTATGTACTGTATATAATACCTATGTACTGAATAGAATACCTATGTATTGTATAGAATACCTATGTACTGTATAGAATATATATGTACTGTATAGAATACCAATGTACTGTATAGAATACCTATGTACTGTATAGAAGCCATTCTAACCATCTATCAAGCTGAATGTGTCTAAGACAGTTTTTGGTTCTCCTCGTCATTGTCAAGCACCATTGTGTTTATTCTACCTAGGAGCGTTACCTGCAGAATATCTCCTTTTCCCCACTAACTTCTGAGTTGTGGTTAAGTCTTTGGTGTTATCCGCACTAATTGGGTGTGTCATTGGGAATTGCAGTGTTGTGGTGTTGTTGTTGTGGTTAAGCATTGATAGAGCAGTAGCGATTTTTAGATTAACACTGTTTGGTCCAGACAAATACATTTTTATTCTCACAGCCATGGGAGTACTGTCCTCTCTTATCATTGTCAGGAAGGATGTTGAAGAGAGGAAAGTAAGAGAGGATAAGAAGAGAGAGAGAAAAAGAGGGAAGGAAGGAGAGGGGCACAGAGAGAAAGAGAGAGAAGGAGAGAAAAACACAGAGAAGGAGAGAGCAGGAGAGAGAAAGAGAGCAGGAGAGAGAAAGAGAGAATGAGAAAGAGAGAGAATGAGAGAGAAACACAGAGAAGGAGAGGAGAGAGAGAAGGAGAGAGAAAAAGAGAATGAGAGAGAAAGAGAGAGAATGAGAGAGAAACGTAGAGAAGGAGAGAGAAACAGAGAGAAGGCGAGAGGAGAGAGAAAGAGAGAGAAAGAGAGAGAAAGAGAGAGAAGGAGAGAGAAACAGAGAGAGAAGGCGAGAGGAGAGAGAGAGAGAGAAAGAGAGAGAAAGAGAGAGAAGGAGAGAGAAACAGAGAGAGAAGGCGAGAGGAGAGCGAAAGAGAGCGAAAGAGAGAGAAAGAGAGAGAAAGAGAGAGAAGGAGAGAGGTGATACAGCTGAAACAGTGTTTATTCAGTCCTATGTCATATGTTCATTGTCACACAACATTATTCAACTTATCTGTCATGTTTTAACGTCTTCCTGTCCTATTCACCTGACTGGTTGTGTGGTGAATGAATCACGTTTTGGCGTTACAATAACTGTCAGCAACGTCGCTTGCTTCAATTGACTTATAGTGGGTAATTTGACGCGTGAGATGGGCATGTGTATGCCAAAGAGACATGCCATCTAGCTCTAGCAGGGTGATGTATAGTGGGAAAATACCAATATGTTCTCTGTAAAAGGGCTGTCTCTCTTTTTGCTCTCTCACCCTCAGTCATCTCCTTCTCTCCCTCCATCCCAAAATACCAAGGTGTACCAAAGAGAAAGTAACTCTGGGGTAAAAAGTGTAATCATCTGGTAGCTTTAACCATACACTCAGTTGTTTACTCCTGTTCTTCTCTCTATGGAATTAGTCATGTGTGTAAGTGTACGTCACATTCAATTTACCTGCTACATTTCCTTTCTGGCAGTCCTGTCTGCTTCCTCTCTCCTATCAGCTTGAAGGGCTGTTAACAGTCTTGTGTACAGGATGAGACGGTGAGTATATAAATGATCATTGTAAGGTGTACGTACTTATGGAGGTGCCAGAGACGGTTTACATTAACGAGAGTGGTCAACCATGTTTACTTACAACTTTTAAAATGTATTCAGGTATATTCTGTCAGAGGTAGGCATTAGTACTGGTGAAGTCATCTGGAATATTCTGAGCAGCTGACCCTCGTTCTATGACCACTAACAACAACATCACTTTTCCAGACAGGTATTCCAGAAAAAAGGAAAAAGATGGCTCTTCTCAGAAATTTCATTTTTAAATCACACGTTTTTATTCACTATTATTTCAAACACATATTTTGATCCGGTGGATCTGTCCTCCATGCATCCCCCTGTGTCTTTAATGTGTGATCTAGTGGATCCTTCCTCCATGCAACCCCCTGTGTCTTTCATGTGTGATCTAGTGGATCCTTCCTCCATGCATCCCCCTGTGTCTTTCATGTGTGATCTAGTGGATCTTTCCTCCATGCATCCCCCTGTGTCTTTCATGTGTGATCTAGTGGATCTTTCCTCCATGCATCCCCCTGTGTCTTTCATGTGTGATCTAGTGGATCTTTCCTCCATGCATCCCCCTGTGTATTTAATGTGTGATCTAGTGGATCTTTCCTCCATGCACCCCCCTGTGTATTTAATGTGTGATCTAGTGGATCTTTCCTCCATGCACCCCCCTGTGTATTTAATGTGTGATCTAGTGGATCTTTCCTCCATGCACCCCCCTGTGTATTTAATGTGTGATCTAGTGGATCTTTCCTCCATGCATCCCCCTGTGTATTTAATGTGTGATCTAGTGGATCTTTCCTCCATGCACCCCCCTGTGTATTTAATGTGTGATTTAGTGGATCTTTCCTCCATGCATCCCCCTGTGTCTTTAATGCGTGCGTGCGCGTGCGTGCGTACATGTGCTTGTGAGTGTGCTTCTCTCTTCTGTCACCCAGCCACATCAAAGCTAGCCTCAGAGAGCAAGATGTTACAGGTGTGAAATCCTGCATTCACTGAAACTACTATCTCTAATAGGTAGAGTAGCAACGTGGCCCTTTCCAATTTACCTTCATTTTATAACCTCTTTGAAACAGCTTTTAAAAAAAAATATTTGTCTGAAGGCTTTTCTTTTTTTTCAATGTCCGTTTCTCTTAAAAAAAGGAGAATTTCCCACATTCCCGTCCATGGACGGTTGGGTGATTTATTTAGCTGGCCAATGGTCATCTTTCACAGAGTGACATTTGCATACCTGAGGCACTGACATCATTCATAATAGCTTCATTCTGAACTGTATGAGGCTATATTTAAATATCATTAGGTGCCCTATTGCTGGGTCCTATATTGAGTTGAGTTACCTGATTGCTTGTGATCTGGTGCCCCCTGTGGCATACAACACTTTATTAGTAGTTATACTTTTTATTATTTAACTAGGCAAGTCAGTTAAGAACAAATTCTTATTTACAATGACGGCCTACCCCAGACAACGCTGGGCCAATTGTGCGCCACCCTATGGGACTCCCAATCACAGCCAGATATGATACAGCCTGGATTTGAACCAGGAACAGTAGTGATGCTTCTTGCACTGAGATGCAGGGCCTTAGACCACTGCGCCACTCAGGAGATGTCCCTAAAGCGACACCCAGGTTCAGCCATTGGCAAGGAAAGTCCAAGGCCCTGTGTGAGTTGTGTGAAAAGGCTTCCTTCCTTCCTTCTTGTAGTCTTTCCCCTCTCTGCACTCTCTCTTCTCCCCTTTCCCCCTCTCCCGCTCTATCTCCTTCCTCCCTTCCTTACTTTGTTAAAGTTATCATTGATGATCATGATTGCTCAGGTGAAGTAAAGGTCTTCAGCTAACAGAGAAACTGTTTATGTATTATGCATAGAGATTCCACTGGGGCAATTACAGTCAATTTCCTTTCAATAACACTCTATTTTCTGTCAGTAAACAATCAAAACACACACACACACAGAGACACACACACACACAGAGACACACACACACACAGAGACACACATACAAGCACAGACACATATACACACACACTAATTGTTGAGTATAATTGCCATACTTTAAATAAAATCACTCATTATTGACTTGATTAAGTATTTTCTTCTGTTGGAGTCAGGAGACAGGATGTAATCAGAGACTAGAGAAATGTGTCTAACCACTGTGGCATTTGTGTGTGTGTGTGTGTGTGTGTGTGTGTGTGTGTGTGTGTGTGTGTGTGTGTGTGTGCACTTGCGATTACCAGGTGTGCTTTCAACACTGACTGTTAGATGTAATCTTGGTTGAGTCTGCAGAGTGAAGCAGCAGCAGTTGAATTAAGTCATTTCAGATTTTATTCATTTCATCATACTGTTACATGTCCTGATTATCGAAAGCCATCCCTGCAGTCATACGCATGAACACACACACACACACACACACACACACACACACACACACACACACACACACACACACACACACACACACACACACACACACACACACACACACACACACACACACACACACACACACACACACACACACAGGGATATTTATTGTTTTGCTAATGCCCAACAGGAGCTCGTTTTAGTGTCAGTGTAATACATGTATCTCTCTCTCTTATCCCACTGTCCCTCATGTCCCTCTGAGGAGATTTCTGATGAGACAGCTAGTTTGAGGATCTCTGCGACTCGGTACCTTGTGAACCCAGCAGGAGGTTTCAGGCTGTTACAGCTGCAGACGTGGACCATTGGGAGTCAAACATCTCCTGTCTCTGTTCTGGTCTTTGATAGGATTACTAATGAATGACTCTGGCTCTTATGTCATCTGATGACATGATGATGTATTCCTTATATGTCATTCTACCACAGCATTGTGTTTGGCTTTATAACGGTATCCTCACTGGTTCAGCTACTTCGTTTCACCATCAGAGAGAGAACCAGTGAACTTCTTGAAGTGGAGAATTTACATTGAATTGAATTCAAATTTCAACAATCTTCAAGTTATGGAATTGGAATTGAATTGGAATTGTAAAAGCATTTAAACCTTGGAATTGAATAGAATTGGATTTCAATGTTTCCCAGTTAATGGAATTAATGCACTTAGTATCAAAATTGACGGCACGATATGTTTTAAATCATTTCAAATATTTCATATTATTTCCAGTATACACTGACTGTACAAAACATTTTAAAAAAACAGCTCTTTCTATGACATAGACGGACCAGGTGAATCCAGGTGAAAGCTGTGATTCCTTATTGATGTCAATTGTTAAATCCACTTCAATCAGTGTAGATGAAGGGGAGGAGACAGGTTCACCAATATTGAATAAACTGCCTTAATTTTGCTGGACCCAAGGAAAAGGCAGCAGCTAATGGGGATCCATAACAACTAATGGGGATCTCTGGCTCCCCCAGGATAAAGAGCTTTAGTTGATCTTAGTATTGTCTTCTCAGTGAAGATAGTCCATTCAGTTTCTCTCTCTCGTTCTCTATAGCCTGTCAGGACAAGATAACACTTCACCAATTAACTGACCACTGGTTGCTAATAATAATAATGCTTAGGAAACTACTGTGTGTGAGTGTGTGTGTGTCTCTCTCTCTGTGTTTGTGTCTCTCTCTGTGTGTGTGTGTGTGTGTGTGTGTGTGTGTGTGTGTGTGTGTGTGTGTGTGTGTGTGTGTGTGTGGTGTGTGTGTGTGTGTGTGTGTGTGTGTGTGTGTGTGTGTGTGTGTGTGTGTGTGTGTGTGTGTGTGTGTGTGTGTGTGTATTCCTTCATGTTGGGAATGATTGGGGCGTGTTGAGGGTTTTTAACCCATTTGAATGACACAGCAGGAATTTCACCATCCCAGATTACAATGTATTACTATTATCCATACAGAACGTTAAGGACAGAGAGAGGAGTTGGCAGCAGTGGGACGATGGTCGTTGTGAATTGCAATGATAACCATGTGTGAAAATCAACGTTATATTATCTGGGTTCTAGTCCTGTCCTGGTGAGAGATAAGGTATATTATCTGGGTTCTAGTCCTGTCCTGCTGAGAGATACATTATATTCTCTGGGTTCTAGTCCTGTCCTGATGAGAGATACAGTATATTCTCTGGGTTCTAGTCCTGTCCTGATGAGAGATACAGTATATTATCTGGGTTCTAGTCCTGTCCTGGTGAGAGATAAGGTATATTATCTGGGTTCTAGTCCTGTCCTGCTGAGAGATACAGTATATTCTCTGGGTTCTAGTCCTGTCCTACTGAGAGACACAGTATATTAACTGGGTTCTAGTCCTGTCCTACTGAGAGATACAGTATATTCTCTGGGTTCTAGTCCTGTCCTGATGAGAGATACAGTATATTCTCTGGGTTCTAGTCCTGTCCTACTGAGAGACACAGTATATTAACTGGGTTCTAGTCCTGTCCTACTGAGAGATACAGTATATTCTCTGGGTTCTAGTCCTGTCCTGATGAGAGATACAGTATATTCTCTGGGTTCTAGTCCTGTCCTGATGAGAGATACATTATATTCTCTGGGTTCTAGTCCTGTCCTGATGAGAGATACAGTATATTCTCTGGGTTCTAGTCCTGTCCTGATGAGATGAGAGATACATTATATTCTCTGGGTTCTAGTCCTGTCCTGATGAGAGATAAGGTATATTCTCTGGGTTCTAGTCCTGTCCTGATGAGAGATAAGGTATATTCTCTGGGTTCCAGTCCTGTCCTGATGAGAGATACATTATATTCTCTGGGTTCCAGTCCTGTCCTGATGAGAGATACATTATATTCTCTGGGTTCTAGTCCTGTCCTGATGAGAGATAAGGTATATTCTCTGGGTTCCAGTCCTGTCCTGATGAGAGATAAGGTATATTCTCTGGGTTCCAGTCCTGTCCTGATGAGAGATACATTATATTCTCTGGGTTCTAGTCCTGTCCTGATGAGAGATACATTATATTCTCTTGGTTCTAGTCCACCAGTGAGACATTGACAGCTGTCTCAATTGCTCCATCTTCAATGAACCTATTGACTTCCATGTTCCTGTGTAGGTAACCATCCACTCACATGGAACATTGACAATTTCAGTAAAGAAAATTATTCAATCTGATAGAGCAGCTCTTCACCAGTGTGTCATGTTAATCATTCAGAGTCATCATCAGTCAAAGATGTCCGCCTCTTAGATGTGTGTCAATGTTGACATTTTGTGAAATGATAACGTGTCGCCAATTGAGCAGGAATGACTCCCAAAGAGGGTGTAGGCTAATGTGTAGCGAAGACTTATTGTTCCCTCCGTCCTTTCCTCCCTCCTTCCATCCTTCCCTCTATCTGGCTTTTACTCAGGTTTTCCTCTCATTCTGACTACTCTCTTTTCTGTTAATGTCAGATTCTTCCCTTCATTTCCTCTCATCCACGTCAATCTTTTCTTCCAAATACCAGATGAGTCAGAGTGTATTGACTTCAGCACAGAGCTGCTCCACAGACAGACTGAGGACAGACCGACTGAGGACAGACAGGCCATGCTGAGAAAGACTGAGGACAGACAGGCCACGCTGAGAGAGACTGAGGACAGATAGACCATGAGGAGAGAGACTGAGGACAGACAGGCCACGCTGAGAGAGACTGAGGACAGACAGGCCACGCTGAGAGAGACTGAGGAGAGACAGGCCACGCTGAGAGAGACTGAGGACAGACAGGCCACGCTGAGAGAGACTGAGGACAGACAGGCCACGCTGAGAGAGACTGAGGACAGACAGGCCACGCTGAGAGAGACTGAGGACAGACAGGCCACGCTGAGAGAGACTGAGGACAGACAGGCCACGCTGAGAGAGACTGAGGACAGACAGGCTTGAGGATTTAGAACGATTTTTGTCCTTGAATGCAGTGTCAGAAATGTTCTCAAACAATCAGTGAGGAAGTATGTACTGCTCTGTAAGGTTTGATTGTTAGAGGATGATACTGGTGAATGGAGCTGTATTTCCTTCAAAGACAGGAGATGAGGAGGGGAAAATGGAGATTGATGTTTTTGAATCAATAAGGATTGTCTTTAAATAAAAGAAATTAAGGAGTGGGGCAGTCCCACTTCTTTCGTAATTGTTTAGCTTTATTTAAGAGATAGTTAAGTGTTGGAAAGACGGGGGAGATATAGGGAAGCTGACTCATAGGGCAGAGGGCTGGATTGAAAAACCCATGGCGACTGGCATACATGTGTGCCCAGGTTAGTGGCTGTAACCAATGAGGATTGTTACTTTCCTGACGCGCGCGCACACACACACACGCACACGCACACGCACACGCACACACGCACATTCAGAATTCTAACCCAAGCAATATCTCTTTTGTTCCCCTCTCCTCACAGGTAAATACGCCATGCGTGACCTTGTCCACCGGTTACCGGGCAGCAGCAATAGCAGTACTGGGGGCAGCGTTGGGACTAGCGGCGGTCCCGGGGGTCCACTAGCACCCAGTAAGACCATGTCAGACGATACGGTAACGGCTATCTGCTGCGCTCTGCATGAGGTCATCACTAAGAACATGGAGAACGCCAAAGCACTGAGAGACGCCGGCGGGATAGAGAAACTCATCGGCATCGCTCGTAGCAAAGGAGACAAGTAAGGAAACTACACACACACGCATTGCAGGATGATCCTAGGATGACTGTGGTTAGGGTCTAACTCTTCAAGCTTTTTCCCCAGTGACTAGAAACAGGAAGTTAGTTACATGGTGAAAACAGTCTTTCATGACTCTGTGAGTCTATGAGCTCAGCGGAGCGTACTGACAGAACATAGCACTGACGCTACCAGAATAGAACCCCTGTCGCTATGGGAGACTGAGCAGGGTTTTCTAATCAGCCTTGGCAACCAGAAGGTCACGGTTTCTATGACACCAAACCGTTGTCAGGAAGATCATTGCGTAGGGTTTGTGTGTTGATGTATCACTATGGAGTTCACTGCAGTCCGTTCTGGGTAGCATGTTAGTGTAACGTAACGGTGAGTGATGTTGCTCTGTGTAGACGTTGATACAGACTCATGTTTTCATTCCACCCAATAGTCCCTCACTAATCTTCTGTGGTTAGGAACTGTGTCCATCCCCAGCAGGACATGACTGGCATAGAATAAAAATACAATTATAGTTATATGTTCAGTTTAGCCATGCTTTGACCTATACAAGCAATGATTACTTCAGGCATCACACTTCTATTCATGACTAATTTATTCAGTATAACAATATGCATCCGGTGTTTTACAAAACATACACATACAAATGACAACATGCAGACGCACACAAACATCCTCAACATCACTCCTGCCCGGACCCACCTGCTCACACCCCCATCTCCAGAGACCGTATCACACTCTGCCACATAAACAAAATGGTGCAGTTTGAGGCTATCTCTGTCGCCCATGCACTTTCAAGGTTTAGATAATAAAGCATTTGACCTTTCCATTGTGTTAACGATGGAGGATTGGTTGATATTCAGTTTTTAAGAATACGTTTTTTTCAAGATGATTGACTAGAAAGGTGCCCAACCCATCGAATGTCTCACTGCACACCCATATTCCTGTAAGGGGTGCGTAACTGGTGGCAGTGAAGTCATACGCAGGAGGGCAGAACTAGGTAATAGCCGGAGCAGTTTAATTTCAAAACCAACGGCATAAAGAAATAACCAACATGGGTACAAAACCCGACACGCACCAGTAAACATGTGCACAAGCACTTACAACAAAGACAAGGGGGGAACAGAGGGTTAAATACACAACACTTAATGAGGGAAATGAGAACCAGGTGTGTAGGAAAACAAGACAAAACAAATGGAAAATGACAAGTGGATCGACGATGGCTAGAAGACCGGTGACGCCGACCGCCGAATGCCGCCCGAACAAGGAGAGGAACCGACTTCGGTGGAAGTCGTGACAGTACCCCCCCTTGACGCGCGGCTCCAGCAGAGCGCCTCGACACCGGCCTCGGGGACGACCCGGAGGGCGAGGTGCAGGAACATCCAGACGGAGACGCTGGAACTGCCGCAGCATTGAAGGGTCCAACACGTCCTCCACCGGAACCCAGCATCTCTCCTCCAGACCATACCCCTCCCAGTCCACGAGGTACTGAAGGCCCCTCGCCCGACACCTCAAATCCAGTATGGATCGAACGGAGAACGCCGGGGCCCCCTTGATGTCCAGAGGGGGCAGAGGAACCTCCGGCACCTCAGACTCCTGGAGTGGGCCAGCCACCACCGGCCTGAGGAGAGACACATGGAACGAGGGGTTAATTCGGTAATTGGGGGGAAGCTGTAACCTGTAACTCACCTCGTTCAGTCTCCTCAGGACTTTAAATGGCCCCACAAATCGCGGACCCAGCTTTCGGCAGGGCAGGCGAAGGGGCAGGTTTCGGGTCGAGAGCCAGACCCGGTCCCCCGGTGCGAACACCGGGGCCTCACTGCGGTGACGGTCTGCGCTGGCTTTCTGGTGCAGCGCAGAAACCTCGGGCTTTCTGGTGAAAACCCGAGGTAAGGCTGATCGAGACCCCCAGACGTTCCATGAACGCCCTCCAGACCCTCGAAGTGAACTGGGGACCCCGATCAGACACTATATCCTCAGGCACCCCATACTGCCGGAAGACGTGCATAAACAAGGCCTCCGCGTTCTGTAGGGGCGTAGGGAGACTGGGAAAAGGAAGGAGATGCCAGGATCGTGGTGTTTCCCTGTGAAGGGGGGGAGATCGGTCAGGAAATCGATCGACAGGTGCGACCATGTCCATTGTGTAATGGGTAAGGGGTGTAGCTTACCTCTGGGAAGGTGCCTAGGAGCCTTACACTGAGCACACACCGAACAAGAGGAAATATAAACCCTCACGTCCTTGGCCAAAGTGGGCCACCAGTACTTCCCACTCAGACATCGCACCGTCCGACCGATGCTTGGATGACCAGAGGAAGGTGACGTGTGGGCCCATAGATCAGGCGATCACGGACAGCAGACGGAACGTACAGACACCCAGCGGGACACTGGAGGGGAGCGGGCTCTGCACGTAACGCCTGCTCAATGTCCGCGTCCAGCTCCCACACTACCGGTGCTACCAGGCAGGAGGCCGGGAGTATGGGGGTGGGATCCATGGGCCACACCTCTGTGTCATACATCCGGGACAGTGCGTCTGCCTTCATGGTCTGGGAACCTGGTCTGTAAGAACGTGTGAAAACGAAACGGTTGAAAAACATGGCCTCGCTGCCCGGATGTACTCCAGATTGCGGTGGTCAGTCCAGATGAGAAAAGGGTGTTTAGCCCCCTCAAGTCAATGTCTCCACGTCTTCAGAGCCTTGACGACAGCCAACAGCTCCCGGTCCCCCACGTCATAGTTTTGCTGGCGGAGCTTTGGTGGCGTACCGAGCGCTGAGAGTGCACGGCTCCTATCCCAGCCTCGGACGCATCCACCTCCGCTATGAACACCAAAGAGGGATCCGGATGGGCCAGCATGGGAGCCGAGGTAAACAGAGCCCTCAGGTAACCAAAAGCCCTGTCCGCCTCAGCCGACCACTGCAAACGTACCGGTCCCCCCTTCAGCAGTGAGGTAATAGGAGCTGCTACCTCACCAAAACCCCGGATAAACGTCCTGTAGTAATTGGCAAACCCTAGAAACCGCTGCACCTCCTTTACCGTGGTGGGAGTTGGCAAATTACGCACAGCTGAAATGCGGTCACTCTCCATCTCCACCCCTGATGTGGAAATGTGGTACCCTAGGAAGGAGATGGACTGTTGGAAGACAGGCATTTCTCAGCCTTGAGGTACAGGTCATGCTCCAACAGACGACCAAGCACCATGTGCACCAGGGACACATGCTCGGCGCGTATAGCGGAGTATATCAGAATGTCATCAATATACACCACTACACCCTGCCCGTGCAGGTCCCTGAAAATCTCATCTACAAATCTTGGAAGACTGATGGAGCATTCATCAACCCGTACGGCATGACGAGGTACTCATAATGCCCTGAGGTCGTACTGAACGCCGTCTTCCACTCGTCTCCCTCCCTGATACGCACCAGGTTGTAAGTGCTCCTGAGATCTAGTTGGGTGAAGAAGCGCGCCCCGTGCATTTACTCCATTTCCGTGGCGATAAGAGGTAGCGGGTAACTGTACCTCACCGTGATCTGATTTAGGCCTCGGTAGTCAATACACGAGCACAGACCTCCCTCCTCCTTCACAAAAAAAACTTGAGGAGGCGGGTGAAGTGGAGGACCGAATGTACCCCTGACTCAGGGATTCGGAGACATATGTTTCCATAGCAGCCGTCTCCGCCTGTGACGGGATACATGTGACACCTGGGAAGTGCAGCGTCTACCAGGAGATTTATCGCACAATCCCCCCGTCGATGGGGTGGTAATTGAGTCGCCTTCTTTTTGGAGAAGGAGAGAGCCAAATCGGCATATTCGGGGGGAATGAGCACGGTGGAGACCTGGTCTAGACTTTCCACTGTAGTAGCACCAACGGAAACCCCTACACACCTCCCTGAGCACTCTCGCGACCACCCCGTGAGCGCCCTCTGTTGCCATGAAATGGTGGGGTCATGACGAGCTAACCAGGGAAGGCCTACCACCATGGGAAATGCAGGAGAGTCAATGAGGAAGAGACTGATTCTCTCCTCGTGACCCCCCTGCGTCACCATGCCAAGGGGTATGGTAGCTTGCCTAATTAACCCGGACCCTAATGGTCGACTGCCCAGAGAGTGAACTGGGAAAGGCCTAACCACTGGAACAATAGGGATCCCTAACCTATGGGCAAATGCTCTGTCGATAAAATTCCCAGCCGTGCCTGAATTGACGAGCGCCTTATGCTGGGAATTCGGGGAAAACTCAGGAAATTAAACATGCACAAACAGGTGTACAACAGAGGGCTCTGGATGAGAGTGGTGCATGCTCACATGGGGCGATGCCAGAGTGCCCTGCCTGCTGCCTCGTCCCCTAGAGGAAGCAACCCGGCACCGAACAGCAGTGTGACCTCTGCGGCCACAGATGGTACACGTGAAACCCCCTCCTCCGGCCTCCCTGAGCGCAGCACCTCCCAGGTCCATAAGCACCGGAGCGGTGGTGCTGGGAGAGGGAATCGACAGAGCCCTCTCTGGACGTCCGCGGATGACCAGCAGGTTATCCAACCGAATGGACAGGTCCACCAGCTGGTCGAAGGTGAGGGTGGTATCCCTGCAGGCCAACTCCCGACGGACATCCTCGCGCAGGCTGCAGCGGTAGTGGTCGATAAGGGCCCTGTCGTTTCATCCCGCTCCTGCGGCCAGGGTCCGAAATTCCAGGGCGAACTACTGGCCGCTCCTCGTCCCCTGCCTCAGGTGGAAAAGACGTTCACCCGCCGCTCCACCCTCGGGCAGTGGTTGAAGCCTGCCCGGAAGCGACGGGTGAACTCCCTTCCCGAGGGAGCCGGGTAAACGGTGCCCAGGTATAGGTCCAGCTGTAGCAGGAAACCTTGGCACCATGCTGCCGTCCCATCATACTCCCCAGGAAGGGCGAGACGCATCCCACTGGGACTGGGTACAGGAGGGACGAGTAGTGGGAACCCCTGTTGTGCTGGTGGAGGCGCTGGAGGGACTCCCTGTCTCTCCCAGTGGTCCATGGTCTGAAATATACATTCACATATAACGATTAAATATTCACTAACTTTTTGAAAATCTTCCTCGGATTTGTCATCCAAAGGGTCCCAGCTATATGTATATTTCAGACCATGGACTTGAGTTTCGCCATTAGCTGGAAGACTGTGTCCCCTTTTCTCAGCAGAGGGACAGTGAGTCGGGTGAGAGACAGCCTCACCACTGTTCCCTCCCTCCACTCACACTGACCATCAGATGAAAGCCATCAGTCCAGTTTAATAAACAACATTATTATGCTCACTCAACTGTGCCTCACAAGTAATACAACAAATTATATATTACCAGTGTGATCATATATCTAAAATTTTGAAACATAATTTCAAAATGGTCTGAGTAGAACAACATTGGCAGGGAAATTCAAGCAGATCAGTAAACTAATAATAAAAATGTATTGGGCCTATAGCCTACTGCACAAACTTCATTGCTACAGAACTGTTTTTAATTGGATAATGTTGCATAGGCTTAGGTTTTTTAAGTAATCTTAAAAAATCTGAGAGGAAGATCTCAGTTTGCATTTTGACTCAGAAAGTGATCTTGACTCAGACAAGGTTGGTGACCACAGTTCTAAGGCTTACATTAGGGGAATGATAATCTCATACTCGGCAAATCTGAGTATCTGAGAAATCACTATTTCAGAAAAGCCCTTAAAAAATCCTTACAAAGTAAAGAAAATATAATTTATTATCCGTCCCTCTCTCCGCTGGAAAAGGGGACACAGTCTTCCAGCTAATGGCGAAACTCAAGTCGCACTGCATTATTTCTGTCTCATGCACCAATTCATGTTTCTAATCCTATGAACAGAGAAAGTCATATATTTGTCGATATTAAAAAAGATGCAAGCCTCTAATAATAACAATGCAAGCTTATTGAAACACGTTTCTATACTCATTCATAGCAGTTGCAGTTCTGGTTGTAGTGTGAGTGGAAGTAAGGAGAACATGTATTTTATGGTTTATATAAACATTATCTTACTCATAAAAACAGTAGCTCTTTGCTGAATTGGTTGAGTCTCTCACTGGTCATGGTTTTAAAAGTTTTCAAATCTCATATTATCAACTTTGCTGTGTGTTCGAGGCTTCTTATTACAGTCAATGTCACATCCTGTGCATAGTAAGTTGTGATTTTCTATGGTAGAGTAGGTCAGGGCGTGACAGGGGTGTTTTGTGTTTTTCTATGTTTTCTATTTCTATGTTTAAGTTCTAGTTTTTCTATTTCTATGTTGTTGATCTCCAAATGGAGGCAGCTGTTCCTCGTTACCTCTGATTGGAGATCATATTTAAGTAGGGGGTTTTCTTCCTGGTTTTGTGGGTGATTATATTTTGAGTAGTGTTTGTTTCTCTCTGCATCACGGTTTGTTGTTTTGTAAATTCAGTTATTTATGTTTTGCAAAGTTTCACGGATTTAATAAAATGTGGAACTACAACCACGCTGCACTTTGGTCCGATCCTTTCGACAGCCGTGACAGAATCACCCACACCAAAAGGACCAAGCAGCGTGCCCAGGAGCAACAGAAATGGACCTGGGAGGAAATTCTGGACGGAAAAGGACCCTGGAGGCAGGCTGGGGAGTATCGCTGTCCGAGGGAGGAGATTGAGGCAGCTAAAGCGGAGCGGCGTCATTATGAGGTGCTGTACCAACAACGAGGCAAGGGCGAGAGACAGCCCCCCCCCCAAAAAAAGAATGTGGGGGGGGGGGCACACGGTGAGATTGGCAGAGTCAGGTTGGAGACCTGAGCCAACTCCCCGTGCTTACTGTGGGGGGTGAGTGATCGAGCAAGCACCATGTTATGCTGAGATACGGACTGTGACGCCAGTGCGCAGCTACAACCCGGTGCGCTCGGTGCAAGCTCCTCACAGGTGCCGTGCTAGAGTTGGCATTGAGCCAGGAAGGAGTATGCCTGCTCAGCGTTCCTGGTCTCCAGTGCGTCTTCTCGGTCCAGGTTATCCTGCGCCAGCTCTACGCAAGGTAACCCGAGTTCGCCAACACAAACCTATGCGACCTGTCACAACGCCTCGTGCTTGTCGGGCTACGGAGGTTATTCAGCCAGGACGGGTTGTGCCAGCCATAAGCTCCAGACCTCCAGTGTGCCTCCACGGCCCAGTATACCCTGTGCCTGCTCCGCGCACCCGGCCTCCAGTGACGTTCCCTAGTCCAGAACTCTCAATGACGTTCTCTAGTCCGGTGAGACCTATTCCAACTCCACGAAAGAAGCCTCCAGTGATGATCCATGGCCCGGAGCCTGTAGAGATGATCCATGTCACGAAGGGCGGGGTGCCTCGTAAGGATCCGCCGACAGCGAGTGGGAAATCTGCCCTTACCATCAATATTACTTGCCAACGTACAATCATTGGACAATAAATTAGATGACGCATGATCACGAATATCCTACCAACGGGACATCAAAAACTGTAGTATCTTATGTTTCACCAAATTGTGGCTGATTGACAACATGGAAAATATTCAGCTGGCGGGATATACACTGCACCGGTTAGATAGAACAGCCCATTCTGGTAAGACGAGAGGAGGCAGTCTGTGTATATGTGTAAACAACAGCTGGTGAACGAAATCTAAGGAAGTCTCTAGATTTTGCTCGCCTAAAGTAGAGTATCTCATGACTCTCATGAGAGAGTTTTCATCAATTCTTGGGGGGGCTGTTTATTTACCACCACAGACGGACGCTGGCACTAAGACCGCACTGAGTCAGCTGTATAAGGAAGTAAGTAAACAGGAAACCACTCACCCAGAGGCGGCGCTCCTAGTGCCCGGGGACTTTAATGCAGGGAAACTTAAATCAGTTTTACCCTAATTTCTATCAGCATGTTAAATGTGCAACCGGAAGGAAAAAAATTCTAGGTCACCTTTACTCCACCCACAGAGACGCGTACAAAGCTCTCCCTCGCCCTCCATTTGGCAAATCTGACTATAATTCCATCCTCCTGATTACAAGCAAAAATTAAAGCAGGAAGCACCAGTGACTCGGTCTATAAAAATGTGGTCAGATGAAGCAGATGCTAAACTACACAACTGTTTTGCTAGCACGCACTGAAATATGTTCCGGGATTCTTCCGATGGCATTGAAGAGTACACCACATCAGTCACTGGCTTTATCAATAAGTGCATTGAGGACTTCGTCCCCACAGTGACTGTACGTACATATCCCAACCAGAAGCCATGGATTACAGGCAACATTCGCACTGAACTAAATGGTAGAGATGTTGCTTTCAAGGTGCAGGACTCTAACCCGGAAGCTTATAAGAAAATCCTGCTTTTCCCTCCGACGAACCATCAAACAGGCAAAGGGCCAATACAGGACTAAGATTGAATCCTATTACACCGGCTCTGATGCTCGTCGGATGTGGCTGGGCCTGAAAACTATTACAGACTACAAAGGAAAGCACAGCCGCGAGCTGCCCAGTGACACGAGCTTACCAGATGAGCTAAACCACTTCTATGCTCGCATCGAGGCAAGCAACACTGAGGCATGCATGAGAGCAACAGCTGTTCCGGACGACTGTGTGATCACGCTCTCCGTAGCCGGCATTAGTAAGACCTTTAAACAGGTCAACATTCACAAGGCAGATGGTACAGACAGATTACCAGGACGTGTGCTCCGGGCATGGGCTGACCAATTGGCAGGTGTCTTCACTGACGTTTTCAACATGTCCCTGATTGAGTCTGTAATACCAACATGCTTCAAGCAGACCACCATTGTCCCTGTGCCCAAGAACACAAAGCTAACCTGCCTAAATGACTACAGACGCGTAGCACTCACGTCCGTAGCCATGAAGTGCTTTGAAAGGCTGGTAATGGCTCACATTAATACCGTTATCCCAGAAATCCTAGACCCACTCCAATTTGCATACCGCTCAAACAGATCCACAGATGATGCAATCTCTATTGCACTCCACACTGCCTTTCCCACTTGGACAAAAGGAACAACTACGTGAGAATGCTATTCACTGACTACAGCTCAGCGTTCAACACCATAGTGCCCTCAAAGCTCATCACTAAGCTAAGGATCCTGGGACTAAAAACCTCCCTTTGCAACTGGATCCTGGACTTCCTGACAGCCCTCCCCCAAGTGGTGAGGGTAGGTAATCAACACTGGAGCCCCTCAGGGGTGCATGCTCAGTCCCCTCCTGTACTCCCTGTTCACCCACGACTGCATGGCTAGGCACAACTCCAACACCATCATTAAGTTTGCAGATGACACAACAGCGGTAGGCCTGATCACCGACAACGACGAGACAGCCTATAGGGAGGAGGTCAGAGACCTGGTCGTGTGTTGTCAGAATAACAACCTATCCCTCAACGTAATCAAGACAAAGGAGATGATTGTGGACTACAGGAAAAGGAGGACCGAGCACGCCCCCATTTTCATCGACGGGGCTGTAGTAGAGCAGGTTGAGAGCTGCAATTTCCTTGGTGTCCACATCACCAACAAAATAGAATGGTCCAAACACACCAAGACGGTCGTGAAGAGGGCACGACAAAACCTATTCCCTCTCAGGAAACTAAAAAGATTTGCCATGGGTCCTCAGATCCTCAAAAGATTCTACAGATGCAACATCGAGAGCATCCTGACTGGTTGCATCACTGCTTGGTATGGCAACTGCTCGGCCTCCGACCGCAAGGCCCAGTACATCACTGGTGCTAAGCTGCCTGCCATCTAGGACCTCTACACCAGGAGGTGTCAGAGGAAGGCCCTAAAAATTGTCAAAGACCCCAGTCACCCCAGTCATAGACTGTCTCTCTGCTACCGCATTGCAAGCGGTACCGGAGCGACAAGTCTAGGACCAAAAGGCTTCTCAACATCTTTTACCCCCAAGCCATAAGACTCCTGAACATGTAATCAAATGGCTACCCGGACTATTTGCATTATGTCCCCATCCACGTCCCCCGCCAACCCCTCTTTTATGCTGCTGCTACTCTCTGTTTATCATCTATGCATAGTCACTTTAACTGTACCTACATGTACATATTACCTCAATTAGCCCGACTAATCGGTGCCCCCGTACATTGACTCTGTGCCGGTACCACCTGTACATAGCCTCGCTACTGTTATTTTCACTGTCATTTTACTGTTTTTTATTTTTATTTCTTTACTTCTATTGTTTACCTAATACCTATTTTTTACTTTAAAAATTGTGCTGTTGGTTAGGGCTTGTATGTAAGCATTTCACTATAAGTTCTACACCTGTTGTATTCGGCGCACGTGACAAATTAACTTTGATTTGATCTGAGCTATCTGGTTGGCCAGTGGTAGGCCTATAGGTGGACTTGATTTGCTCTCTGGGCCTGCAGGGTAGGCGGTTCTTCCAGACAGATGAAATGGTTCAAAATGGGAAAACTTTGCTTTACCCGGGGCTGCTCAATCAAGTGCACCTACCGCCAAGAGCGAAAAAATTATAATAATAATTGGAACGCAAGGCTTTATTGTTAACCCAGTATATTGTTTAGATCATTTTTGGAAATAAAAACGTAGTCAATTCTTGAATAGCTTTTCTTGCTTTGAGAAAAAAAGTAGTCTTTTGTAGTTGGGAATAGTAATCTCCAGGTGTCCGGTATATTATTTGTAGGAATTAAAATTTTAAGCCTCTTTGGAAGTTCCTTAAATGTGCCTTTTTTATTGCTAATTCTGTCAATCTTATCGAGGATATGATTTAGGTCTCCTGCAACGATAATAGTTCCAGTCTGGATTTGACTACAAACACCAAATTTGCCCCTGGTTGGATATACAATGAAGTCAATGTTGAATTGTCCCATGTAAGGTACAATTCAACATTAGAAAATGGCCTTCTTGGTCTGTGTGCTGGGATATAAGGGAAAGGGGTGTATTCTTATTTATCACGATGCCTACACTTCTGCTGTTACTACAGTAGGTGGCAGCATAGGCCTCTCTAACCCAGCTCTCTTTAAATATTCAATATAGAATTTTCTCAACTCTTGCAAGGGAACCACATCTGCTGATAATCTCTAAGTGTTCAAGAACCATATGCTTTTTTCCCATCATGAAGCCCGTCAATGTAATAAGTTGGATTCTATTGGTCTTTACTTGTATACAATACAATCAAAGTTAAACTTGTCTGTTCCATCTATCATTGAAGAACCTGATAAAATGCAGTGGGCATTCCATGAAATGAGAGTCATAGTATGAATACATACAGCACCAGTTGAAAGTTTGGACACACCTACTCATTCAAGGCATCCACCGCGCATTCTCTCTCACCCTCCTACACATATTCATATTCACCATCCCTCACTCTTCCCTCACACTCCCATTCATATACACACACACACACACACACACACACACACACACACACACACACACACACACACACACACACACACACACACACACACACACACACACACACACACACACACACACCTACATTCCCACACACACGCACACACACATACCCATAGAACAGTTATTGGCATACATGCAATATTTCCCCCTTTGAATTGTATTTCCAGTGTCCATGTAGTCTATTGGCATTGGCTATTTCTATCCTTACTTGAACAACAGTTATTTGGGGAAAGTAGAGTATAGACTGAATTTGGGGGTGGAGGAAAGGATGTTGACTCAATTTACGGTAAGCTGGTCTCAGGTATCACTGTATATAGCCTAGTGCGCTCATCGTTATTTCCTACATCGACCTCTTCTCATAGCAGGGGGCTCCCCTCCTTCAACTTGGAAGATTTCTGGGAAGGTTTCTTGTAGCTTGGTGGTTGTGAATTCCATCCTTTGTTTTCACTTCCATACCCACACCACTGCCGGGAAGCAGAGTTGGAATTTGATACCTCTTTCATTCAGTGACTGTCTGATTGGAATATATCGCTTGCGGTTTTTTTCTCAGCCTAGCAGAAAGGTCCTGGATGAATGGAATGGACTGGCCTTGGATTTTGATCTCCTTTCCCCCCTGTGCCTTCAGAATGTTGACTTTGGTCTGATACTTCCACATCTGGAAGATTACCATATAAGGGTATTTAGCGTTCTTCTGTTTTACGCCAATCCTATGGCATCGTTCCAGATCCTCTGGTGATATACCCACTTCAAGTTCCTCTGATATCAGTTTGACCACGTAGCTGGAAAGGTCCCCTTTTTCCTCGTCTTCCGGTAAGGACAATATTCTCATGTTGTTTCATCTCATTCTATTTTCTTGCTGGTCCAATTCATCTTCTAAAGTTTGCAACTTTGTTTCCAGAAGGCACAGTTTGTTGTCTTGTTCGTTGTATGTGCATGTCGTAAACAATAGATTGTACTTTCTTTTCGAGCTAATCTACTTTTTTAACAACAGATTGTAGCAATTTGTTTGTTTTGGTGAGCATTGAGAGCATATTAGCTATGATTTCCTGGATATCCTTTAGCTGTTCATTACTCTCGTTTGCATCTCCAAGTTGTTCCTTGTCTTTTCTGCTGAAGGAAGCCATGGCTTGTAGGGCTCTTGTTGCAATGTCTGATTAAATGATTGGTTCGCTATTGTACATAACTGACCGCTCACTCTCTCCAAGTTGCTTGGGGATTTGTTGATCTATCGATTTTAGAGGCTTAATTTCAACTTTGTTGTCTGGCTTCTACATATACAGTAACTACAGTTTTGTCGGTACAAAATGGAGCAACTCAATCCCCATGCGTCCTATCGGTGCGCACATGCGCCTCGCCAAGTTGAGGTTTCTGTAGCCTTGTATTTAGTTTCTGCCCATTCACAAGAGCTGTATTTATACACTTCTAATGAAACACAAATGTACAATAACCACCCTCTTCAAGTCTCCCCATTGCTCTTACAAAATGAAAAACCCACTTTTTCTTCTAATTTTCTCTAAAGTGGCTAGCGGCAGCCATTAGCATGCTGGGGTCGTTGGTTTTAAAGTAACTGCTAAGGAACATTGCGCTTCTTCTAAAGAGCAATCACCTCTTAAAACCATAATGGAACCAGACAGAGGGACTCCTGATGTTGAACACATTTAAAACCATAATGGAACCAGACAGAGGGACTCCTGATGTTGAAAACATTTAAAACCATAATGGAACCAGACAGAGGGACTCCTGATGTTGAAAACATTTAAAACCATAATGGAACCAGACAGAGGGACTCCTGATGTTGAACACATTTAAAACCATAATGGAACCAGACAGAGGGACTCCTGATGTTGAACACATTTAAAACCATAATGGAACCAGACAGAGGGACTCCTGATGTTGAACACATGTAAAACCATAATGGAACCAGACAGAGGGACTCCTGATGTTGAACACATTTAAAACCATAATGGAACCAGACAGAGGGACTCCTGATGTTGAACACATTTAAAACCATAATGGAACCAGACAGAGGGACTCCTGATGTTGAAAACATTTAAAACCATAATGGAACCAGACAGAGGGACTCCTGATGTTGAACACATTTAAAACCATAATGGAACCAGACAGAGGGACTCCTGATGTTGAACACATTTAAAACCATAATGGAACCAGACAGAGGGACTCCTGATGTTGAACACATTTAAAACCATAATGGAACCAGACAGAGGGACTCCTGATGTTGAAAACATTTAAAACCATAATGGAACCAGACAGAGGGACTCCTGATGTTGAACACATTTAAAACCATAATGGAACCAGACAGAGGGACTCCTGATGTTGAACACATTTAAAACCATAATGGAACCAGACAGAGGGACTCCTGATGTTGAACACATTTAAAACCATAATGGAACCAGACAGAGGGACTCCTGATGTTGAACACATTTAAAACCATAATGGAACCAGACAGAGGGACTCCTGATGTTGAAAACATTTAAAACCATAATGGAACCAGACAGAGGGACTCCTGATGTTGAACACATTTAAAACCATAATGGAACCAGACAGAGGGACTCCTGATGTTGAACACATGTAAAACCATAATGGAACCAGACAGAGGGACTCCTGATGTTGAACACATTTAAAACCATAATGGAACCAGACAGAGGGACTCCTGATGTTGAACACATTTAAAACCATAATGGAACCAGACAGAGGGACTCCTGATGTTGAAGACATTTAAAACCATAATGGAACCAGACAGAGGGACTCCTGATGTTGAACACATTTAAAACCATAATGGAACCAGACAGAGGGACTCCTGATGTTGAAGACATTTAAAACCATAATGGAACCAGACAGAGGGACTCCTGATGTTGAACACATTTAAAACCATAATGGAACCAGACAGAGGGACTCCTGATGTTGAAGACATTTAAAACCATAATGGAACCAGACAGAGGGACTCCTGATGTTGAACACATTTAAAACCATAATGGAACCAGACAGAGGGACTCCTGATGTTGAAAACATTTAAAACCATAATGGCTCCAGACAGAGGGACTCCTGATGTTGAAAACATTTAAAACCATAATGGCTCCAGACAGAGGGACTCCTGATGTTGAACACATGTAAAACCATAATGGAACCAGACAGAGGGACTCCTGATGTTGAACACATTTAAAACCATAATGGAACCAGACAGAGGGACTCCTGATGTTGAACACATTTAAAACCATAATGGAACCAGACAGAGGGACTCCTGATGTTGAACACATTTAAAACCATAATGGAACCAGACAGAGGGACTCCTGATGTTGAACATATTTTCAGTCTCTGCAGTGTTCACCTTAAAGTTAGTGTTCGTCCTAAATGGCACTCTATGCCGTATTTTGTCCAGGGCTCATAGGCCTATATGGGGAATAGGGGACATTAAGAACGAATAAAGTAAATAAAGACTTAATGTGGACAGTATTAGCTTGTCTGAGTGTCCCTCTGTTTCTCAGTTAAAGCATAATGCCTGAAATGAGATATAGGCTCATAGAGAAACATATACAGTATATACTGTTCTCACACAATTCAAATTAAAATGTCCCTCTTTCTTTCTCTCTCTCTCTCTCTCTCTCTCTCTCTCTCTCTCTCTCTCTCTCTCTCTCTCTCTCTCTCTCTCTCTCTCTCTCTCTCTCTCTCTCTCTCTCTCGATCTTTCTGTCTCTTTCTCTCTCTCTCAGACACTCAGCCAAGGTGGTGAAGGCAGCCTCTCAGGTGCTCAGCAGTATGTGGCAGTACAGAGACCTACGCAGCCTCTACAAGAAGGTAAGACATACACAGCTTATAATGCTTCATAACAGTATCATAGGAGTGACATAATGCATCATAACAGCATTATTAGAGTGACATAATTCTTCATAACAGCATGGTAAAGAGTGACCTAATGCTTCATAATAGTGTAAAAGACACCTGACTAGAACTGTTGTCCCTTGACCTCACAAGATAAGCGTTCTGATTCTGGACTTATTTCCAGATCTTGTACCTTGTGTAGACATGCTTAGCTTGGTGTTACAGTTTTATTGCTTTCTATCACTTTCTAGTTTTGGAGCGTTTTGTAAAGGTAGTTGGTTTTGTTTGTGCTCCCACATTCTCTGGGTTATCAAATCTCACGACTCATTTGAGATATGCTGTATATAATAGAAAAACAGTGAGTCAGCCTGTGTATACATGCAAGTGTGTTTGTGTGCGTGTGTGCATGCATGCATTACGTGTGTGCGAGTATGTGCGTTTGTGTGTGCATGCGAATGCATGCAAGTGTGTGTGTGTGTGTGTGTGTGTGTGTGTGTGTTCTGTACATGGCTCCCTGGGGTAGACCATTGCTACATTTACACAGAAGAGTAATGGGGTTTAGACGAGAGGAACAACAGCACTGTACTGTGAAAGATTTAGTGTGAAAGTTTCATCAATAAGACATTGTTGAGCCCAGAGCCCAGAGCTCAATGTCTGTTGTGTACTGCAGGTCTATTCAAGTCCTCTTCCTCTCTCTCGCTCTCTCGCTTTATTTCATTCATTCCAATCACTATATCTCTCTCATTCTTTCTTTCTCTCTCTCTTTTTTACTTCTCTTTTTTTCTTTCTCTCTCTTCCTCTGGGAAAGGAACACCCCGACCCAACTTGATTAGGTTCTATAGATGTCCTGATGTTTTCACTAAACACAGTATAGTGTAAACACACTAAACAAAGTATAATGTAAACACAGTATAGTGTAAACACACTAAACAAAGTATAATGTAAACACAGTATAGTGTAAACACAGTATAGTGTAAAAACACTAAACACAGTATAGTGTAAACACACTAAACAAAGTATAATGTAAACACAAACACAGTATAGTGTAAACACAATATAGTGTAAACCCACTAAACACAGTACCGTGTAAAACACACCAAACAGTATAGTGTAAACATAGTTAACACAGTATAGTGTACACACAGTATAGTGTAAACACAGTGCAGTGCAAAACACTAAACACAGTATAGTGTAAACACACTAAACACAGTATAGTGTAAACACAGTATAGTGTAAACACAGTATAGTGTAAACACAGTATAGTGTAAAAACACTAAACACAGTATAGTGTAAACACACTAAACAAAGTATAATGTAAACACAAACACAGTATAGTGTAAACGCAATATAGTGTAAACCCACTAAACACAGTACCGTGTAAAACACACCAAACAGTATAGTGTAAACATAGTTAACACAGTATAGTGTACACACAGTATAGTGTAAACACAGTGCAGTGCAAAACACTAAACACAGTATAGTGTAAACACACTAAACACAGTATAGTGTAAACACAGTATAGTGTAAACACAGTATAGGGTAAACACAGTATAGTGTAAAAACACTAAACACAGTATAGTGTATACACACTAAACACAGTATAGTGTAAACACACTAAACACAGTATAGTGTAAACACACTAAACACAGTATAGTGTAAACACAGTGTAGTGTAAACACAGTATAGGGTAAACACAGTATAGTGTAAAAACACTAAACACAGTATAGTGTATACACACTAAACACAGTATAGTGTATACACACTAAACACAGTACAGTGTAAACACAGTATAGTGTAAACACACTAAACACAGAACAGTGTCAACACAGCACAGTGTAAACGCACTAACACAGTACAGTGTAAACTTACTAAACACTGTATAGTGTAAACACACTAAACTCTATATAGTCTAAACACAGTAAAGTGTAAACACATTAAACACAGGATTGTGTAAACACATTATAGTACAAACACACTAAACACAATATAGTGTAAACACACTAAACACTGTATAGTGTTAACAAAGTATAGTATACACACAGTATGGTGTAAACACGGTCTAATGTAAACACACTAAACACAGTATGGTGTAAACACAGCATAGTGTAAACACACTAAACACAGTATGGTGTAAACACAGCATAGTGTAAACACACTAAACACAGTATGGTGTAAACACAGGGTAATGTAAACACAATAAACACTGTATAGTGTAAACACACTAAACACCGTGTAGTCTAAACACAGTAAAGTGTAAACACATTAAACACAGGATCGTGTAAACACAGTATAGTATAAACACACTAAACACAGTCTAGTGTAAACACACTAAACACAGTATAGTGTAAACACAGTATAGGGTAAACACAGTGTAGTGTAAAAACACTAAACACAGTATCTGGTTTTATGTCTTTGTGCCAAGTCATAATTGCCTCCCTGAATTCTTTATGTGATTTGAATTCTCCGTCAGCAGGGAAATGTTGCCCAATTTTATCCTGTTTGCAAAAAACTTCCGATATTCAAGCCGTATTGGTAGAATGCTTGTGCACTTCTTTTAGCACCTCCATGGCTTTTTTAAAATCATCTAGCTCCGCTTTACATGGAGAATCGGGGCCGTCTGTTGACATATGAATAATTATTATTCCCAAACCTCTCCCGACGGTGTCCAGGGTGTTTCTTCACTCCCGGCTCTAATACACACCTTCTATTAACTCTTTTCCAAGGTAGAGCTACCTACTTCCCCGGAGAATAGTTATGGTATTTGTGCCTATTAATTGGTCACGGTACTTAATACCTTGTATTAGAACCAATACTGTAGCGTCTGCAAATGTATTACTGGAGAATACGTATGACCTAAGGTATTATTCCACTGTTGAGCCTCAAATATCACTGTTGCTGATAACACACATTACCAAAATGATTCACATTTGTCTTCCTATTTCCACATAATCTGTCATGGTTCCCCCCACCAGAGATCATAAACCAACCTTTCTCTTATAGCTACTGTTACTACAGACGTATCTTGTTCAAACATTCATACACACACACACACACACACACACACACACACACACACACCCTGCGGCCTCACGGCCACTGCGACTGGGCTTCCACCCTCTTTACGGGTCTGGCCAATACACCACTACACTAGGGTTTTACCCTCCACTCTGTTCAGGACTTCCCCTCTCTCTATGAGATTTACCCTCTACAGGAACTATCCTGCTCGGGACTTTATCTATGAGATTTACTCTCTACAGGAACTATCCTGTTCAGGACTTCCCCTCTCTCTATGAGATTTACCCTCTACAGGAACTATCCTGTTCAGGACTTCCCCTCTCTCTATGAGATTTACCCTCTACAGGAACTATCCTGGTCAGGACTTCCCCTCTCTCTATGAGATTTACCCTCAACAGGAACTATCCTGCTCGGGACTTTATCTATGAGATTTACTCTCTACAGGAACTATCCTGTTCAGGACTTCCCCTCTCTCTATGAGATTTACCCTCAACAGGAACTATCCTGCTCGGGACTTTATCTATGAGATTTACTCTCTACAGGAACTATCCTGTTCAGGACTTCCCCTCTCTCTATGAGATTTACCCTCAACAGGAACTATCCTGCTCGGGACTTTATCTATGAGATTTACTCTCTACAGGAACTATCCTGTTCAGGACTTCCCCTCTCTCTATGAGATTTACTCTCTACAGGAACTATCCTGTTCAGGACTTACTCTATAATTTATGGTACTAGCAATAACCAACCTACTCGGGATTTACCCCCTAGAACTTACCCTCTCCAGGTACCAATCTGTTCGGGTTTGACTTCCGGGACTTAACCATATACCACAAAGCTGCGACCGGTCATTACTCAATGGGCCTACTGAATAAACTCAGGCTTTCTAGGTCCGTATCCTATAATTGTTCAGCCTACGAATCTCATCTCCCCAAGATGTCAAAATGAGTGGAAACAGGTTTAGGAACTGTGCCTACCTTGTTTGTTGTGCCGGCTCCTGTACCACTGATCTGGACTCTCTGGTTTGACTTTAAATCCTGGTGAATCCTGCCGACAACGCCAACTGTTAGTGTCCGTTCAGAGTTTTTAGAACCTATCAAAGCTTAAACCAAGTTATTCTTCCCAGAGGGTCAATATAGCTGCATTAGACAAAGACATGGTTTCACCTGTGGTAGTGTACATTCTCCACTTTGGGTGGAGTCACCTACTTATCACTAAACATTGCATCGTTGTTTCTAGTCAGGGAGCTGAATGATATTGGGCCTTAACCGGTTCCTCCCCTTATCCACACTGCCACATGTGACTGCTTTCCCTGCCCTCAGCCCCTCCCAAGCTACATTATGGCACCATTCATGTCTCATTTATAACTAATGATTAATAATAGTTAAAGAAATCCAAAGTGTAGGTGTACTACTGTTAGTTGTGAGGTGTATTTTAATCATGATATTTTAATGATCTAGTTTGGGGGGGTGCAAATGGTCACCAATCTTTGGTGTGTGTGCGCTAGTGTATGCTGGTGCACATGTATGGGTGAGTGCACGAGTATCTGTGTATGTGTGACACATAGAGAGAACACTGTCGTGTGTGTGTGTGTGTGTGTGTGTGTGTGTGTGTGTGTGTGTGTGTGTGTGTGTGTGTGTGTGTGTGTGTGTGGGTGTGTGGGTGTGTGGGTGTGTGTGTGTGTGTGTGTGTGTGTGTGTGTGTGTGTGCTGAATTACCTGGAGGTGTATTGGTCACAGAGGTGAATCTTCTGATCACAAAGGTACAGTACATGTCCCATCAGCCATACAGTGCCTTCAGAAAGTATTCACACCCATCTACAAACAATACCCCTTAATGACAAAGTGAAAATGTGTTTTTAGAATTTTTTGCAAATTTCTTGAAACAAAAAACAGATTTCTAATTTACATAAGTATTCACACCCCTGACTCAATACATGTTAGAATCACCTTTTGCAGTGTGCCTTTCTGTGTAAGTCTCTACTAGCTTTACACACTTGGATTGTACAATATTTGCACATTATACTTTTTTTAGTTCTTCAAGCTCTGTCAAGTTGGTTGTTGATCATTGCTAGATAGCCATTTTCAAGTCTTGGAATAGATTTTCAAACCGATTAAAGTCTAAACTGTAACTCGGCCACTCAGGAACATTCACTGTCTTCTTTGTAAGCAACTCCAGCGTATATTTGGCCTTGTGTTTTAGGTTATTGTCTCTGTTGAAAGGGGAATTTGTCTCCCAATGTAGGATTTTGCCTGTGCTTAGCTCTGTTCCATTTATTTTTATCCCTAAAAACTCCATAGTCCTTGCTTATGACAAGCATACCCATAACATTATGCAGCCACCAACATGCTTGAAAATATGAAGAGTGGTACTCAGTGATGCGTTGTGTTGGATTTGTCCCAAACAACACTTTGTATTCAGAACATGAAGTTAATTTATTTGACACATTTTTTTTCTGTTTTACTTTAGTGCCTTATTGCAAACAGGATGCATGTGTTGAAATTATTCTGTACAGCCTTCCTTCTTTTCACTCTGTCATTTAGGTTAGTATTGTGGAGTAACTATGTTGTTGATCCATCCTCAGTTTTCTCCTATCATAGCCATTAAGCTCTGTAACTGTTTTAAAGTCACCATTGGCCTCATGGTGAAATCGCTGAGCGGTTTCCTTCCTCTGGGGCAGTTGAGTTAGGAAGGACACCTGTATCTTTGACTGGGTGACTGGGTGTATTGATACACCATCCAAAGTGTAATTAATAACTTGCACCATGCTCAAAGGATATTCAATGTCTGCCAAAAGGTGCCCTACCAATATGTGCCCGTTTACCAATAGGGGTCCTTCTACCAATAGGGACCCTTCTACCAATAGGGGTCCTTCTACCAATAGGGACCCTTCTACCAATAGGGACCCTTCTACCAATAGGGACCCTTCTTAGCGAGGCATTGGAAAACTCCCTGGTCCTTGTGATTTTATTTGTGTTTGAAATTCACTGCTCGACTGAGGGACCTTACAGATAATTGTATGCGTATGGTACAGAGATAAGGTAGTCGTTAAATAATCATGTTAAACTCTATTATTGCACAGAGAGTGAGTCCATGTAACTTATTATGTGACTTGTTGAGCAAATCTTTACTCCTGAACTTATTTATGCATAGCAAAAGGGTTGAATACTTATTGACTCAAGACATTTCAGCTTTTCATTTTTAATTAATTTGTCAAATATTCTATAAACATAATTCCACTTTGACATTATGGGTTTTGAATACTTTCTGAAAGCACTGTATAACTGTGTCTATCTCCCTCTATTTCACTTCCTTACCCAATGCTTTCTCTACCCACTGCTTTCTCTACCCAATGCTTTCTCTACCCAATGCTTTCTCTACCCACTGCTTTCTCTACCCAATGCTTTCTCTACCCACTGCTTTCTCTACCCAATGCTTTCTCTACCCACTGCTTTCTCTACCCACTGCTTTCTCTACCCACTGCTTTCTCTACCCAATGCTTTCTCTACCCAATGCTTTCTCTACCCACTGCTTTCTCTACCCACTGCTTTCTCTACCCACTGCTTTCTCTACCCAATGCTTTCTCTACCCAATGCTTTCTCTACCCAATGCTTTCTCTACCCACTGCTTTCTCTACCCAATGCTTTCTCTACCCACTGCTTTCTCTACCCACTGCTTTCTCTACCCAATGCTTTCTCTACCCACTGCTTTCTCTACCCACTGCTTTCTCTACCCACTGCTTTCTCTACCCAATGCTTTCTCTACCCAATGCTTTCTCTACCCAATGCTTTCTCTACCCACTGCTTTCTCTACCCAATGCTTTCTCTACCCACTGCTTTCTCTACCCACTGCTTTCTCTACCCACTGCTTTCTCTACCCACTGATTTCTCTACCCACTGCTTTCTCTACCCACTGCTTTCTCTACCCAATGCTTTCTCTACCCAATGCTTTCTCTACCCACTGCTTTCTCTATATGTCTGTTTTCTCTACTCTTTGCTCTCTGTCTCTCTCGCTCTCTCTGTTTCTCTCTCTGTCTGTCTATCTGTCTCTCTCTCTCTCTCTCTCTCTGCACTCTCTCTGCTTTCTCTCTCGGTCTCCCTCGCTCTCTCGTTCTCTGTCTATGTCTCTCTCTGCTCACTCTGCCTCTCTGTCTCACTGTTTCTCTGTCTCTGTCTCTCGCTCTGCTCTCTCAGCAGTCCTCTGTGTCTCTTTGTCTCTTTGTCTCTCTCTTTCTGTGTCTTTGTATTTCTCAGTGCCTTCAAGGGTTGTTAAATCTGAAACAACCAGACAGTCAGCTGTCTCCTTTATCTATCCTGATGCTGACATTAACAAGTGCCCACGGCAGAGTCAGAGACAGTAACTGATTGGGCTGCTAAGGAGCACAGAAACACACTCAGTTCAAACCAATAGTGTGATAACTACAGTCTACCTGGGGCTAGGCAACAGCATATACAGCAAACCCAGAATATTATCCCATTGAGCTAAAGGCATCAGCTCTGACAGCTGACGTTAGTCAGGTCATTATGCGTAACACATGAAGGTCATGGGCATACTGTGTACATGCGTCATGTGTGTGTTGGATTTATAGGGTGTGAGGCTTATGCGTGTTGAACTACATGTGCAGCTCTGCATGGTTCCCAGTCTAACATTAGTCTAGAACCAGAAAACATCAGCTGGGAAGGATGGTGTGATGGAAGGATGGTGTGATGGAAGGATGGTGTGATGGAAGGATGGTGTGATGAAGAATGGTTGTGATGGAAGGATGGTATGATGGAAGGATGGTGTGATGAAGAATGGTGTGATGAAGGATGACATGATGAAGGATGACATGATGAAGAATGGTGTGATGGAAGGATGGTGTGATGGAAGGATGGTGTGATGAAGAATGGTGTGATGGAAGGATGATATGATGGAAGGATGGTGTGATGAAGAATGGTGTGATGAAGGATGACATGATGAAGGATGGTGTGATGGAAGGATGGTGTGATGGAAGGATGGTGTGATGGAAGGATGGTGTGATAGAAAGGTGCTATGATGAAGGATGGTATGATGAAGGATGTGTGATAGAAAGTTGCTATGATGAAGGATGGTATGATGAAGGATGGTGTGATAGAAAGGTGCTATGATGAAGGATGGTGTGATGGAAGGATGGTGTGATGGATGGTATGATGAAGAATGGTGTGATGGAAGGATGGTGTGGTGGAAGGATGGTGTGATCGAAGGATGGTGTGATGGAAGGATGGTATGATGAAGGATGGTATGATGGAAGGATGTTGTGATGGAAAGGTGCTATGATGAAGGATGGTGTGATGGAAGGATGATGTGATGGAAGGATGGTGTGATAGAAAGGTGCTATAATTAATGATGGTGTGATGGAAGGATGTTGTGATGGAAGGATGCTATGATGAAGGATGGTGTGATGGAAAGATGGTGTGATGGAAGGATGGTGTGATAAAATAATGGTGTGATGGAAGGATGGTGTGATGGAAGGATGATGTGATGGCAGAATGGTGTGATGAAGACTGGTGTGATGGAAAGATAGAATGATGGAAGGATGGTGTGATGGAAGGAGGGTGTGATAGAAAGGTGCTATGATGAAGGATGGTGTGATGGTGTGATGCTATGATGAAGGATGGTATGATAGAAGGATGGTGTGATGGAAGGATGGTGTGATGGAGGAATGGTGTGATGAAGTATGGTGTGATGTATGGTATGATGGAAGAATGGTGTGATAGAAGGATGGTGTGATGAAGGATGGTGTTATGAAGGATGGCATGATTGATGGATGTTGTGATAGAAAGATGCTATGATGAAATTTTGTGATGGAAGGATGGTGTGATGGAAGAATGGTGTGATGTATGGTATGATGGAAGAATGGTGTGATCGAAGGATGGTGTGATGGAAGGATGGTTTGATAGAAAGGTGCTATGATGAAGGATGGTGTGATGAAAGAATGGTGTGATGGAAGGATGGTGTGATGGAAGGATGGTGTGATGGAAAGATGGTGTGATGGAAGGATGGTGTGATGGAAAGATGCCATGATGAAGGATGGTATGATGAAGGATGCTGTGATGGAAGGATGGTGTGATGGAAGGATGGTGTGATAGGATGGTGTGATAGAAGGATGGTGTGATGGAAGGATGGTGTGATGAAGGATAATGTGATGAAGGATGGTGTGATAGAAGGGTGGTGTGATAGAAGGGTGGTGTGATAGAAGGATGGTGTGATGGAAGGATGGTGTGATGAAGGATGATGTGATGGAAGGATGTGTGATGGAAGGATGGTGTGATGGAATGATGGTGTGATGGAAGGATGGTATGATGAAGGATGATGTGATGGAAGGATTGTATGATGAAAGATGGTGTGATGTAAGGATGTGTGATGGAAGGATGGTGTGATGGAAGGATGGTGTGATGATGGTGTGATGGAAGGATGGTGTGATGATGGTATGATGGAAGGATGGTATGATGGTGTGATGAAGGATTGTGTGGTGAAAGATGCTATGGTGAAGGAGGGTGTGATCGGTGGATGGTTTAATTTAGGATGGTGTGATGGAAGGATTGTGTGATGGAAGGATGGTGTGATGAATGATGGTGTGATGAAATATGGTATGGTATGATGGTGTGATGAAGGATTGTGTGGTGAAAGATGCTATGATGAAGGATGGTGTGATAGGTGGATGGTTTGATGAAGGATGGTGTGATGGAATGATGGTGTGATGGAATGATTGTGTGATGGAATGATAGTGTGATGAATGATGGTGTGATGGAAGGATGGTGTGATTGAAATATGCTATGATGAAGGATGGTATGATGGAAGGATGGTGTGATGAAGGATCATGTGATGGGAGGATGGTGTGATGGAGGGATGGTATGATGAAGGATGGTGTGATGAAGGATTGTGTGATGAAGGATTGTGTGATGGAAGGATGGTGTGATGGAAGGATGGTATGATGATGGATGTTGTGATGGAAGGATGGTGTGATGAAGTATGGTTAGATGAAGTGTGCTATGATGAAGGATGTTGTGAAAGGTGGATTGTGTGATGGAAGGATGGTATTATGGACGGATGGTGTGATGGAAGGATGGTGTGATTGAAGGATGCTATGATGAAGGATTGTGTGATGGAAGGATGGTTTGATGGAAGGATGGTGTGATGGAAGGATGGTGTGATAGAAGGATGGTGTGATGATGGATGATGTGATGGAAGGATGGTGTGATGGACGGATGGTGTGATGGAGGGATGGTATGATGAAGGATGGTATGATGAAGGATGGTGTGATAGAAGGTAGTGTGAAAGAAGGATGGTGTGATGAAGTATGGTTAGATGAAGGATGGTGTGATGGAAGAATGGTGTGATAGAAAGATGCTATGATGAAAGTTTGTGATGGAAGGATGGTGTGATGGAAGGATGGTTTGATGAAGGATGGTGTGATGGAATGATTGTGTGATGGAATAATGGTGTGATGGAAGGATGGTTTGATAGAAGGTTGCTATGATGAAGGATGGTGTGATGGAATGATTGTGTGATGGAATAATGGTGTGATGGAAGGATGGTATTATGGAAGGATGGTGTGATGGAAGGATGGTGTTATGGAAGGATGGTATGATGGAAAGAAGGTGTGATGGAAGGATGGTGTGATAGAAGGATGGTGTGATGGAAGGATGGTGTGATAGAAGGATGGTGTGATGGAAGGATGGTGTGATGGAAGAATGGTTTGATGAAGGATGGTGTGATAGAAGAATGGTGTGATGGAAGGATGGTGTGATGGAAGAATGGTTTAATGAAGGATGGTTTGATGAAGGATGATTTGATGGAATGATGGTATGATGAAGGAAGGTTTGATGAAGGATGATTTGATGGATGGATGGTGTGATGGAAGGATGGTATAATGAAGGATGGTGTGATGAATGATAGTGTGATGAAAGGATTGTATGATGAAGGATGGTTTGATGAAGTATGATGTGGTGGAAGTATGGTATGATGAAAGATGCTATGATGAAGGATGGTGTGATAGGGGGATGGTGTGATGAAAGGATGGTGTGATGGAAGGATGTTGTGATGGTGTAATGGAAGTATGGTATGATGAAAGATGCTATGATGAAGGATGGTGTGATAGAAGGATGGTGTGATGGAAGGATGGTGTGATAGAAGGATGGTGTGATAGAAGGTAGTGTGATGAAGGATGGTGTGATGGAAGGATGGTGTGATTGAAGGATGCTATGATGAAGGATTGTGTGATGGAAGGATGGTGTGATGGAAGGATGGTGTGATGGAAGGATGGTGTGATGGAAGGATGTTGTGATGGACGGATGGTGTGATGGACGGATGGTGTGATGGAGGGATGGTATGATGAAGGATGGTATGATGAAGGATGGTGTGATAGAAGGTAGTGTGAAAGAAGGATGGTGTGATGAAGTATGGTTAGATGAAGGATGGTGTGATGGAAGGATGGTGTGATAGAAGGATGGTGTGATAGAAAGATGCTATGATGAAAGTTTGTGATGGAAGGATGGTGTGATGGAAGGATGGTTTGATGAAGGATGGTGTGATGGAATGATTGTGTGATGGAATAATGGTGTGATGGAAGGATGGTTTGATAGAAGGGTGCTATGATGAAGGATGGTGTGATGGAATGATTGTGTGATGGAATAATGGTGTGATGGAAGGATGGTATTATGGAAGGATGGTGTGATGGAAGGATGGTGTTATGGAAGGATGGTATGATGGAAAGAAGGTGTGATGGAAGGATGGTGTGATGGAAAGAAGGTGTGATGGAAGGATGGTGTGATAGAAGGATGGTGTGATAGAAGGATGGTGTGATAGAAGGATGGTGTGATGGAAGGATGGTGTGATGGAAGAATGGTTTGATGAAGGATGGTGTGATAGAAGAATGGTGTGATGGAAGGATGGTGTTATGGAAGAATGGTTTAATGAAGGATGGTTTGATGAAGGATGATTTGATGGAATGATGGTATGATGAAGGATGGTTTGATGAAGGATGATTTGATGGATGGATGGTGTGATGGAAGGATGGTATAATGAAGGATGGTGTGATGAAGGATGGTGTGATGAATGATAGTGTGATGAAAGGATGGTATGATGAAGGATGGTTTGATGAAGTATGATGTGGTGGAAGTATGGTATGATGAAAGATGCTATGATGAAGGATGGTGTGATAGGGGGATGGTGTGATGGAAGGATGGTGTGATGGAAGGATGGTGTGATGGTGTAATGGAAGTATGGTATGATGAAAGATGCTATGATGAAGGATGGTGTGATAGAAGGATGGTGTGATAGAAGGATGGTGTGATGGAAGGATGGTGTGATAGAAGGATGGTGTGATAGAAGGTAGTGTGATGAAGGATGGTGTGATGGAAGGATGGTGTGATTGAAGGATGCTATGATGAAGGATTGTGTGATGGAAGGATGGTGTGATGGAAGGATGGTGTGATGGAAGGATGGTGTGATAGAAGGATGGTGTGATGATGGATGATGTGATGGAAGGATGGTGTGATGGACGGATGGTGTGATGGACGGATGGTGTGATGGAGGGATGGTATGATGAAGGATGGTATGATGAAGGATGGTGTGATAGAAGGTAGTGTGAAAGAAGGATGGTGTGATGAAGTATGGTGTGATGAAGTATGGTTAGATGAAGGATGGTGTGATGGAAGGATGGTGTGATAGAAGGATGGTGTGATAGAAAGATGCTATGATGAAAGTTTGTGATGGAAGGATGGTGTGATGGAAGGATGGTTTGATGAAGGATGGTGTGATGGAATGATTGTGTGATGGAATAATGGTGTGATGGAAGGATGGTTTGATAGAAGGGTGCTATGATGAAGGATGGTGTGATGGAATGATTGTGTGATGGAATGATTGTGTGATGGAATAATGGTGTGATGGAAGGATGGTATTATGGAAGGATGGTGTGATGGAAGGATGGTGTTATGGCAGGATGGTATGATGGAAAGAATGTGTGATGGAAGGATGGTGTGATAGAAGGATGGTGTGATGGAAGGATGGTGTGATAGAAGGATGGTGTGATGGAAGGATGGTGTGATGGAAGAATGGTTTGATGAAGGATGGTGTGATAGAAGAATGGTGTGATGGAAGGATGGTGTGATGGAAGAATGGTTTAATGAAGGATGGTTTGATGAAGGATGATTTGATGGAATGATGGTATGATGAAGGATGGTTTGATGAAGGATGATTTGATGGATGGATGGATGGTGTGATGGAAGGATGGTATAATGAAGGATGGTGTGATGAAAGGATGGTATGATGAAGGATGGTTTGATGAAGTATGATGTGGTGGAAGTATGGTATGATGAAAGATGCTATGATGAAGGATGGTGTGATAGGGGGATGGTGTGATGGAAGGATGGTGTGATGGAAGGATGGTGTGATGGTGTAATGGAAGTATGGTATGATGAAAGATGCTATGATGAAGGATGGTGTGATAGAAGGATGGTGTGATGGAAGGATGGTGTGATAGAAGGATGGTGTGATAGAAGGTAGTGTGATGAAGGATGGTGTGATGGAAGGATGGTGTGATGGAAGGATGGTGTGATGGAAGGATGGTGTGATAGAAGGATGGTGTGATGATGGATGATGTGATGGACGGATGGTGTGATGGACGGATGGTGTGATGGAAGGATGGTATGATGAAGGATGGTATGATGAAGGATGGTGTGATAGAAGGTAGTGTGAAAGAAGGATGGTGTGATGAAGTATGGTTAGATGAAGGATGGTGTGATGGAAGGATGGTGTGATAGAAGGATGGTGTGATAAAAAGATGCTATGATGAAAGTTTGTGATGGAAGGATGGTGTGATGGAAGGATGGTTTGATGAAGGATGGTGTGATGGAATGATTGTGTGATGGAATAATGGTGTGATGGAAGGATGGTTTGATAGAAGGGTGCTATGATGAAGGATGGTGTGATGGAATGATTGTGTGATGGAATAATGGTGTGATGGAAGGATGGTATTATGGAAGGATGGTGTGATGGAAGGATGGTGTTATGGAAGGATGGTATGATGGAAAGAAGGTGTGATGGAAGGATGGTGTGATAGAAGGATGGTGTGATGGAAGGATGGTGTGATAGAAGGATGTTGTGATGGAAGGATGGTGTGATGGAAGAATGGTTTGATGAAGGATGGTGTGATAGAAGAATGGTGTGATGGAAGGATGGTGTGATGGAAGAATGGTTTAATGAAGGATGGTTTGATGAAGGATGATTTGATGGAATGATGGTATGATGAAGGATGGTTTGATGAAGGATGATTTGATGGATGGATGGTGTGATGGAAGGATGGTATAATGAAGGATGGTGTGATGAAGGATGGTGTGATGAATGATAGTGTGATGAAAGGATGGTATGATGAAGGATGGTTTGATGAAGTATGATGTGGTGGAAGTATGGTATGATGAAAGATGCTATGATGAAGGATGGTGTGATAGGGGGATGGTGTGATGGAAGGATGGTGTGATGGAAGGATGGTGTGATGGTGTAATGGAAGTATGGTATGATGAAAGATGCTATGATGAAGGATGGTGTGATAGAAGGATGGTGTGATGGAAGGATGGTGTGATAGAAGGATGGTGTGATAGAAGGTAGTGTGATGAAGGATGGTGTGATGAAGGATGGTGTGATGAAGGATGTTGTGATGAAGTATGGTTAGATGAAGGATGGTGTGATGGAAGGATGGTGTGATAGAAGGATGGTGTGATAGAAAGATCCTATGATGAAAGTTTGTGATGGAAGGATGGTGAGATGGAAGGATGGTTTGATAGAAAGGTGCTGAGATGAAGGATGGTGTGATGAAAGGATGGTGTGATGGAAGGATGGTGTGATGGAAGGATGGTGTGATGGAAGGATGGTGTGATGGAAGGATGGTGTGATGGAAGGATGGTGTGATAGAAGGGTGGTGTGATGGAAGGATGTGTGATGAAAGTTTGTGATGGAAGGATGGTGTGATGGAAGGATGGTTTGATGAAGGATGGTGTGATGGAATGATTGTGTGATGGAATAATGGTGTGATGGAAGGATGGTTTGATAGAAGGGTGCTATGATGAAGGATGGTGTGATGGAATGATTGTGTGATGGAATAATGGTGTGATGGAAGGATGGTATTATGGAAGGATGGTGTGATGGAAGGATGGTGTTATGGAAGGATGGTATGATGGAATGAAGGTGTGATAGAAGGATGGTGTGATGGAAGGATGGTGTGATGGAAGGATGGTGTGATAGAAGGATGTTGTGATGGAAGGATGGTGTGATGGAAGAATGGTTTGATGAAGGATGGTGTGATAGAAGAATGGTGTGATGGAAGGATGGTGTGATGGAAGAATGGTTTAATGAAGGATGGTTTGATGAAGGATGATTTGATGGAATGATGGTATGATGAAGGATGGTTTGATGAAGGATGATTTGATGGATGGATGGTGTGATGGAAGGATGGTATAATGAAGGATGGTGTGATGAAGGATGGTGTGATGAATGATAGTGTGATGAAAGGATGGTATGATGAAGGATGGTTTGATGAAGTATGATGTGGTGGAAGTATGGTATGATGAAAGATGCTATGATGAAGGATGGTGTGATAGGGGGATGGTGTGATGGAAGGATGGTGTGATGGAAGGATGGTGTGATGGTGTAATGGAAGTATGGTATGATGAAAGATGCTATGATGAAGGATGGTGTGATAGAAGGATGGTGTGATGGAAGGATGGTGTGATAGAAGGATGGTGTGATAGAAGGTAGTGTGATGAAGGATGGTGTGATGAAGGATGGTGTGATGAAGGATGTTGTGATGAAGTATGGTTAGATGAAGGATGGTGTGATGGAAGGATGGTGTGATAGAAGGATGGTGTGATAGAAAGATCCTATGATGAAAGTTTGTGATGGAAGGATGGTGAGATGGAAGGATGGTTTGATAGAAAGGTGCTGAGATGAAGGATGGTGTGATGAAAGGATGGTGTGATGGAAGGATGGTGTGATGGAAGGATGGTGTGATGGAAGGATGGTGTGATGGAAGGATGGTGTGATGGAAGGATGGTGTGATGGAAGGATGGTGTGATAGAAGGGTGGTGTGATGGAAGGATGTGTGATGGAAGGATGGTGTGATGGAAGGATGGTGTGATGATGAAGAATGATGTGATGGAAGGATGATGTGATGGAAGGATGTGTGATGGAAGGATGGTGTGATGGAAGGATGGTGTGATGGAGGGATGGTATGATGAAGGATGTTGTGATGGAAGGATGGTGTGATGGAAGGATGGTGTGATGGAAGGATGATGTTATGGAAGGATGATGTTATGATGAAGGATGGTGTGATAGAAGGATGGTATGATGAAGGATGGTGTGACGGAAGGACGGTATGATGTAAGACGGTATGATGTAGGATGGTGTAATAGAAGGATGGTGTGATGGAAGGATGGTATGATGAAGGATGGTGTGATGGAAGGATGGTGTGATGGAAGGATGGTGTGATGGAGGGATGGTATGATCGAAGGATGCTTTGATGGAAGGATGGTGTGATGAAGGATGGTGTGATGAAGGATGGTGTGATTGAAGGATGGTGTGATGGAAGGATGGTGTGATGGAAGGATGGTGTGATGGAGGGATGGTATGATGAAGGATGCTTTGATGGAAGGATGGTGTGATGAAGGATGGTATGATGAAGGATGTTGTGATAGAAGGATGGTGTGAATCGGAAAAGTGTCTCTATATTTCTTTGAAATATTCCCTTTAGCCGTACATTATTTGCCTTAGGAATTATGTAGTGAGATCAGTGTAGTTGAAATGTGTTATTAAATCCTGTTTTCCGTTACTCTAAGTGGCTCAACACTTGAATATGGAATATGTCTAACATCAAACATTCTCTTCCCATTGTCTTCAATCTCATTTCCACTTAATGTGGAATAGACCTTTTTCTGTGAGAGAGTCACGACTAGTTTCACACACACACACATACAGACACACGCACACACACACACACACACGCACGCACGCACGCGCATGCACACACACCCACGCATTCAAGCACTTGTGCCCGCACACAGGTTTGATAGAAAGGTGCTGAGATGAAGGATGGTGTGATGGAAGGATGGTGTGATGGAAGGATGGTGTGATGGAAGGATGGTGTGATGGAAGGATGGTGTGATAGAAGGGTGGTGTGATGAAGAATGATGTGATGGAAGGATGGTGTGATGGAAGGATGGTGTGATGGAAGGATGGTGTGATGGAAGGATGGTGTGATAGAAGGGTGGTGTGATGGAAGGATGATGTGATGGAAGGATGTGTGATGGAAGGATGTGTGATGGAAGGATGGTGTGATGATGAAGAATGATGTGATCGAAGGATGATGTGATGGAAGGATGTGTGATGGAAGGATGGTGTGATGGAAGGATGGTGTGATGGAAGGATGGTGTGATGGAGGGATGGTATGATGAAGGATGTTGTGATGGAAGGATGGTGTGATGGAAGGATGGTGTGATGGAAGGATGATGTTATGGAAGGATGATGTTATGATGAAGGATGGTGTGATAGAAGGATGGTATGATGAAGGATGGTGTGACGGAAGGACGGTATGATGTAGGACGGTATGATGTAGGATGGTGTAATAGAAGGATGGTGTGATGGAAGGATGGTATGATGGAAGGATCGTATGATGGAAGGATGGTATGATGGAAGGATGGTGTGATGGAGGGATGGTATGATGAAGGATGCTTTGATGGAAGGATGGTGTGATGAAGGATGGTGTGATGGAAGGATGGTGTGATGGAAGGATGGTGTGATGGAAGGATGGTGTGATGGAAGGATGGTGTGATGGAGGGATGGTATGATGAAGGATGCTTTGATGGAAGGATGGTGTGATGAAGGATGGTATGATGAAGGATGTTGTGATAGAAGGATGGTGTGAATCGGAAAAGTGTCTCTATATTTCTTTGAAATATTCCCTTTAGCCGTACATTATTTTCCTTAGGAATTATGTAGTGAGATCAGTGTAGTTGGAATGTGTTATTAAATCCTGTTTTCCGTTACTCTAAGTGGCTCAACACTTGAATATGGAATATGTCTAACATCAAACATTCTCTTCCCATTGTCTTCAATCTCATTTCCACTTAATGTGGAATAGACCTTTTTCTGTGAGAGAGTCACGACTAGTTTCACACACACACACATACAGACACACACACACACACGCACGCACGCACGCACGCGCATGCACACACACCCACGCATTCAAGCACTTGTGCCCGCACACAGACAAGCACACACACACACAATTGTATTACAGCCGTCTCAGTGAAAACAGAAAGGGGATTTGACTGGGGGGAAAAGTAAAGCATACAACGCTGAATTTTAAAAAGTGTGAAATTGAATGAGTGTGGTGAGTCAACAGAAATGGCCGTGGGTGAGGCCTGGCCGGACAGACCAATCTGTCGTAACTTTTACTAAGCCTAATCGCATCACACAAGCAGACACTAACACAAGCTCTGACACTCACCTTGTGCATAGGGCTATAATGTGTGCTATAATGTGTGCTAGAATTGCCTCGTCCCTTGCATTCTTACGGCCTGGAAATGCTGTACCTGTCCAATGGCCTTAGGCACAACAGGCACGATGGTCGCTTGGCAACCAAACTCTCTCCTTGCCAGTGGGGGGCTGTGGCATGGAAGGATGTAGAGAGAGAGGGAGGGATAGAAAGAAGAGGGGGGGGGGAGGAGAGAGAGAGAGAGAGAGAGAGAGAGAGAGAGAGAGAGAGAGAGAGAGAGAGAGAGAGAGAGAGAGAGAGAGAGAGAGAGAGAGAGAGAGAGAGAGAGAGAGAGGAGAGAGAGAGAGAGAGAGAGAGAGAGAGAGAGAGAGAGAGAGAGAGAGAGAGAGGAGAGAGAGAGAGAGAGAGGAGAGAGAGAGAGAGAGAGAGAGAGAGAAATGAGTGAGGGTGGAGAGGAGAGAGGAGAGGATAGAAGGAAATAGGAGAGAGGAGAGGAGAGAGGGGATAGGAGGAGAGGGGATAGGAGGTGTAGAGAGAGGGGATAGGAGGAGAGAGGGGATAGGAAGAGAGGAGGAGATAGGAGGAGAGAGGGTAGAGGAGAGAGGAGTGGAGAGAGGGGATAGGAGGAGAGAAGGGATAGGGGATAGGAGGAGAGCGAAAGAAAGTGGGGCATCTTTGATCCTTCAGGAGCTCAGCAGGAAACAGGCATGTCACAGGCAGGGCAGGATTGTGCGTGTGTGCGTGTTAGCAGATAAAGTATAAGGTGTATCATGGCAGGCAAGAGGAGAGGGAGTTCCCAGAGGATGGAGAAATAGTGATGCCAGAACAGTCTTGGTAGTTACAGTATATCATTATTAACTGTAAGGGTTATGGCTCTTCTATAGCCAATCCTAATGTTTAATGTTTTATGATTTCTTAGGTCTTGTTTTTAGTTATCCGGTTTTTATTCTTCACCGAAGACTTTTATAACTTCCGTCATATCAACACAGTAATTATAAACTGGGTGGTTCGAGCCCTGAATGCTGATTGGCTAAAAGCCGTGGTATATCAGACTGTATACCACAGGTATGACAAAAACATTATTTTTACTGTTCTAATTATGATGGTACGCAGTTTATAAAAGTAATAAGGCACCTCTGGGGTTTGTGGTATGTTGCCAATATACTAAGGGCTGTTCTTAGGCACGACACAACGCAGAGTTATTGCTTAATTATACAGCAGCAATTATGTGAGTGAAGTTTTGGGTTGTTTAGATAGAAAAGCATCGTTAGACAATTACTTAATTGGAGCTGGAACCCAGCTGAGAGTTCTGTCTCTTCTATTTACAGTCATTATATGAAAACAACAGCTGCTGTACTTTGTTGTTATATCATCCATCTGATGAAGGACCGAACAGGGATCAGTATGTGTGTTTTATTGTGAAGACATTTTAACATACTGTATCTGTCTGTGTGTGTTGTGTAGGATGGATTTGTTAATGTCTTTGACCTTTAAACATGTTTCTCTCTGTTTCTGTCTCTCTATGTATATCGCTCTCTCTCTCTCTTATTGCTCTCCTTCTCTCTCTCCTACAGGATGGATTCTCTCAGTATCACTTTGTTGGTTCTGCCTCTACGATAGAGAGAGACAGACAGAGACCCTACTCCTCCTCTCGCACCCCTTCTGTGTCCCCCGTACGAACCTCACCCAACAACCGCTCAGGTCAGTGTGTTTGTGTGTGAGCTGTCCCTTCTTGTCACCCTGATAAACTCTCCCCTCTAACTTCCTGTCCCTTAACCAGGCCAATGAGCCAGAGAGCTATAGGAGTACATTAGCATTATCCATTAGCATCAGCGCTAACCTGCCTGTGGCTGTGCTTCCTTCACAGTGGGTTTAGCATGGTGATGAGGCAGAAAAGTGCTTTTACTCTCCCTGGCTTAGTGGACTCTTCAACTGACCCTGGCCTCAACTTCAGAGCAACCAGCTTCCATGCCTAATTGTGTGTGTGTGTGTGTGTGTGTGTGTGTGTGTGTGTGTGTGTGTGTGTGTGTGTGTGTGTGTGTGTGTGTGTGTGTGTGTGTGTGTGTGTGTGTGTGTGTGTGTGTGTGTGTGTGTGTGTGTGTGTGTGTGTGTGTGTGTGTGTGTGTTTCGTACCACTCTATTGCTCTTCTCCTACTAAGAACTGAGATGGTGCAGCTGGTATTATAATGCTGTAAGTGAGTGTGTGGTATAGTAGTGAGTAGGGGTGAAGTTAGACATGATGACCTAAGTTGGAAGAGGATAGGAAAAGATGAGAAGATGAGTCGAACTTTGAATATTGACGTTGAAAAGCAGGAGCTTTGAGGAATATAGAGACCCTGCTCTCTCGTCTATCCCTCATCTCCCTCCTATCCACACCTCTACTTTCATTCCCTTTCTCCCTCTCCATCACCCCTCTATCTCTCTCTAATCCTGCATTCCATCATTCGCTCCTTCTTCTGTTCTCTAGTACATGCTGTTCTGTATCTACTAGAACCATGTTCCTCTGAGACTGATCAAAGCAGATTGAGAGTGGGAGGAAGGGAAGGAGGGGGGGAGAGAGAGGCGGGGGAGTCAAAGAGAGAGAGATTGATTTTATTGAACGTTTATTTTAACAGGGAGTCAACTCTGAGACCGAGGGTCTCATTTCCAGGTGAGCCCTGGTACACAATACACATTGAGATACAATTAAAACTACACATGCATAAATACATGTTAAAATACACACAAATATGCAATAACACCGTCATAAAGAACAGTTCAATTTCTCAGCTACTAGGTCCTCAAACAACACTCAACTGCCCGAGAGGCTCCAGAGCATCACATTTTAATGAGTTCTGCAAATTGCAATCTTAAAAACTAAAGGCGGATTTACCTAATTCGGTGGAGCCCCGAGGAACTTCAAGAGTTAACCAACCCTGTGAACATGTTTTGTAAATCATGTTTTTATACTTCAACAATGAAGTTAGGTAAGTTGGAAAGCTTGTGTCGTAGAGCTTTGTAAGCAAAGAGGGAGTAAGGAAGTGACCTATGGGACTTTAATAAGGACCAGCCAACCTTGTGATACAGGATGCAATGATGCGTGTTAATACTGTCACCTGTGATAAAGCGAAGGGCGCTATTGTAGACAGCATCCAAAGGTTTAACCTCTACGGGATCGGTGTCCCTCCACCGGTTGAACTAACGTGCACTAATGTGATTAGGATGACGTTGTAAGTAACAATAACATTTCCCAGGACATAGACATATGTCTTATATGGGCAGAAAGCTTAAATTCTTGTTAATCTAACTGCACTGTCCAATTTACAATAGCTGTTACAGTGAAAAAAGACCATGCTATTGTTTGAGGAGAGTGCACAACAACAAAAAACTTTTATCACGGCAACTGGTTTGATACATTCACCTCTGAAGGTAAATAATGTACTTACATTCAGTAATCTTGCTCTGATTTGTCATCCTGAGTGTCCCAGAGATAGAATATAGCATAGTTTTGTTTGATAAAATCCATTTTTGTATTAAAATGTAGGAACTGGGTTCTAAAGTTTGAACCCCTGCTGATTGAATTGGCTGTGTGCTTATGGGGTGTTTGTCAAAATGATATCTAAAAGAGTAGATTTTGCAGGGTATCATAAGTTGGGGCGGGTTGGTTAAGTTATCAGTTGAGTTAAATTTAGATCAGTACAAATGTCTTTCAGTCTTTGATACTGGCGTCAACCATTCCAGGTTAAGATCACCAAATATATGAATAATTCTGAATTAGAATAGTTAGACAGAAAATCAGACAATTTGCTAAAATCAGTCCAAGGCCACAGCTCTGGGATTTCAGATCAGATGGAGTCTCTAACACAAACATGCTATGATCAGTAGGTAACCCTCTATATGAAATAGACATGGGGTTGGCTTAAAATGGTGTACAGTGCCTTCGGAAAGTATTCAGACCTCTTAACTTTTTCCAAATTCTTTTTACGTAACAGCCTTAAGGTAAAATGGATTAAATAAATAAAAAATCCTCAGCAATCTACAAACAATGCCCCATAATGACCAAGTGAAAACAGTTTTTTATTTTATTTTAGCAAATGAGTATTAAAACTAACAAATAGAAATACCTTATTTTCTGTACTTAAGTATTCAGACCTTTTGTTATGAGACTCGAAATTGAGCTCAGGTGCATCCTGTTTCCATAGATCATCCTTGAGAGTCCACCTGTTGTGGATGTCAGAGCAAAACCTGTTTCTATAACTTGGAGTCACCTGTGTTGAATTCAATTGATTGGACATGTTTTGGAAAGGCACACACCTGTCTATATAAGGTCCAACAGTTGACAGTGCATCTCAAAAACCAAGCCATGAGGTCGAAGGAATTGTCTGTGGAGCTCCGAGACAGGATTGTGTCAAGGCACAGATCTGGGGAAGGGTACCAAAACATTTCTGCATCATTGAAGGTCCCCAAGAACACAGTGGCCTCCACCATTCTTAAATTAAATACATTTGGAACCACCAAGACTCTTCCTAGAGCTGGCCACCTGGCCAAACTGAGCAATCGGGGGAGAAGGGCATTGGTCAGGGAGGTGACCAAGAACCCAATGGTCACCTTGAGTTCCTCTGTGGAGATCTGAGAAATTTCCAGAAAGACAACCATCTCTGCAGCACTTCACCAATCAGGCCTTTATGGTAGATTGGTCAGACGAAAGCCACTCCTCAGTAATAGGCACATGACAGCCCGCTTAGAGTTTGCCAAAAGGCACCTAAAGACTCTCAGACCATGAGAAACAAGATTCTTTGGTCTGATGAAACCAAGATTGAACTTCTTGGCCTGAATGCCAAGCGTCACGTCAAGAGGAAACCTGGCACCATCCCTACGATGAAGCATGGTGCTGGCAGCATCAAGCTGTGGGGATGTTTTTCAGCAGCAGGGACTGGGAGACTAGTCAGGATCGAGGCAAAGATAAACGGAGCAAAGTACAGTGAGATCCTTGATGAAAACCTGCTCCAGAGCGCTCTGGACCTCAGACTGGGGCGATGGTTCACCTTACAACAGGACAACAACCAGAGCCTGGACTTGAACCCAATCAATCATCTCTGGAGAGACCTGAAAATATCTGTGCAGCGACGCTCCCCATCCAACCTGACAGAGCTTGAGAGGATCTGCAGAGAAGAATGGGAGAACCTCCAAATGCTGGTGTGCCAAGCTTGTAGCGTCATACCTAAGAAGACTCGATGCTGTAATCGCTGCCAAAGGTGCTTAAATAAAGTACTGAGTAAATGGTCTGATAGTTCCATTTTTTATTTGTAATACATGTCCACTTTTTTTTGTTGCTTTGTCATTATTTAGTATTGTGTGTAGATTGATGATGAATTTTAGAATAAGGCTGTAACGTAACAAAATGAGAGTCAATGGGTCTGAACACTTTCAGAAGGCACTGTAGATACAAGATTGCTTAAAACTGTGCCATTTGGTCTATGCCTCAAACGAGTATGTGGATAAATACAAGACTCAATACAAGGTTGCCTGTTTGGGCCAAGGACTGATATCCCATCACTTTTTAAATTCCTTTTCAATGTTAGCACTCGTTGGCTCAGTGGTCCAAAGTCGCGGAAGTACGGCGGTAATGCAGCTGAAGGCAGCTTCAGACGGATGGATATGGGTTAAGGGACTGATGTTGTCACCCTTTTGTTTGATGTTGGCTATCACTTGCCTGGCATCGGAGTCTCTATGACCAGAACGGGCTCCTAGGGCCACACAGTCCACTTCCAGCGGTTCAAAGCTGTTTGCCAGGCGGAGCAGATCCCTGGGTGAGAGAAATGTTCAGGGCTGAGATCTGAGGAGAGGAGGAGAGAGAAGTTGGAGAGAGAGAGAGGGGGGAGAAAGATACAGAGAGGAGAGAGTGAGAGACAGGGAGGTAGTTCATGTTTGAGAGAGAAGGAGAGATGGAGGTAGTTTATGTTTGGGAGAGAGAGAGAGAAATGAGTGAGGAGAGGAGATAGAAGGAAATAGGAGAGAGGGATAGGAGGAGAGAGGAGGCAAGAGAGGGGATATGAGGAGAGAGGGGATAGCAGGAGAGAGGGGATAGGAGGAGAGAGGGGATAAGGAGAGCGGAGATAGGAGGAGAGAGGGGAGTGGAGAGAGGGGATAGGAGGAGTTAGTTCATGTTTGCGAGAGAGAGAGAGAGATGGGGGTAGTTCATGTGTGAAAGATAGAGAGAGAGACTTTCAATTTAGGAAATGTGCCCAACGGTACAACTTGGGACAAAAAAAGCAGCGCCTCTGGTGGATTTGGTCTAGCAGTGAATGCAGCAAAAGAAAAAGTCTGCGAAGCATTTTACTCAATAAAATAATATTCTCAAAAATAAATATTCCTATCCAAATCTGGTGCAAAATATTCAATAGTAATTAGACTAACTGCACTATATGGAAGCGAGGTTTGGGTTCCAACCTTTAATTACGATTAAATGCATTGGGAGACAAATTATCCAAAATATCCAAAAGAAAGTACCTGTAAGGGGTGCGTAACTGGTGGCAGGGAAGTCAGACGCAGGAGAGCAGGAACTAGGTAATAGCCGGAGCAGTTTAATTGCAAAACCAACGGCATAAAGAATAACAAACATGGGTACAAAACCCGTTGCGCACCAGTAAACATGTGCACAAGCACTTACAACAAACAATTCCACACAAAGACATGGGGGGAACAGAGGGTTAAATACACAACAATTAATGAGGGAAATGAAAACCAGGTGTGTCGGAAAACAAGACAAAACAAATGGAAAATCAAAAGTGGATCGATGATGGCTGGAAGACCGGCGACGTTGACTGCCTAACGCCACCCGAACAAGGAGAGGAACCGACTTCGGTGGAAGTCGTGACAGTACCAACTAATGCATGCAAAGCGGAAATCGGAAGATTCCTTTGAATTGTAAATATAAAGAAAATGACACTAAAATGTTGGCACCATTTGAAATTAAGCCCCCAAACATCCTTACAATTCAAAGCACTGGAAACCCAAGAGCTGAACACTGAAATGAGTCCCTTATGTCAGCTGTTAAAATCACTAAACAACCCTATTATCCAAACACACAGGAAAATCAATGAAATTGTTACAGAAACTAAATCCTCCTATTAGACTAATTGTGAAAATGAAACAAAAACACAGAATGAACTAATTAGCTATTTGACACTCAGAGAATACTAATATACAGAATATCTCTAGTCTCTCAGAGATATAAAACAGAAACAGATCCTGACCAAATACAGGCTCAGCGACCACCAATTAATAGGGTATAGAAAAAGGGAGACACACAAAGACATGGCTAACCCAAGAGGAGTGTCTATGTGGTCACTGCACCACAGGGGAGGTAGAGACAGAGATGTACATTTTCCTCTACTGTGATTGTAACGGCTGTCGTAGGAGAGAGAGGACCAAGGCGCAGCGGGTTGCGTGCTCATCATTATAATTTATTAAATAAACGTGAACACGGAAAACACGAAAAACAAAGAACGACAGACCGACAGTTTCACAGGCTACAAAAATAACAGCAGTGCGAAATACAACAACCCACAAACCCCAGGTGAAAAACACACACGTAATATATGACTCCCAATCAGTAACAATGACATACAGCTGTTCCTGATCGGGAGCCACACAGACTAACAAAGAAACAGAACAACTAGATAAACCATAGAAAACCAACACTAGAACAATGACTCAACCCCCAGACTACATAAACCAAACACCCCTTAAATAACACACACAACCCAAACCATATGAAACAAATACCCCTCTGCCACGTCCTGACCAAATATAATACAATTACTCCCTCTGCTGGTCAGGATGTGACAGTGATAAATACTCCCATATAAGCTAATATCTTTTGAAGAAAATATCTAAATCAATTCCCAACTTCTGGGCATTTACCAATGACATAAAGCTGTTAATTATTCTGGGTGAGGGAGAAAACACAAATATTACTGTCATGTCCTGACATATATAAGTTGTTATTTTCTATCGTAGAGTGGTCAGGGTGTGACAGGGGGTGTTTTTCTGTTTGTTCTATGTTTTCTATTTCTATGTTGTAGTTCTAGTTTGTCTATTTCTAGGTTTGTTTTTTTGGGGTTGACCTTCAATTGGAGGCAGCTGGTTCTTGTTGCCTCTAATTGGAGGTCATATTTAGTATGGGTGTTTCTGCATGTTGTTTGTGGGTGATTTATATTTTGAGTAGTGTGCTTTTTCCCCTCTCTGCATCACGGTTTGTTGTTTTCTGGTTAGTTTAAGTATTTTTGTATTGCATCACGGTTCACTATTAAATAAAGATGTGGAACTACGAAAACGCTGCGCTTTGGTCCGCTCCTAACAGCCGTGACAATTACTGCCAGATATGTATACGATTGCCATAGCCTGAGGGACATCCCATGACCATTAGTTCCCTGAAGTATGTACATTGTATATAACTTACAAGTACTACATAGTGTAACCATCATCCATGTACATTATGTTGATTATTTACTAGCCATTATTTTGTATTTATTCGTATTTCTATTTAATTAAATGTATCTACCTAAGTTTCCACAATACATCAGCAGTAGTGTTGTAACTGTATACATGATTCTATTATTTTTACTACTGAAATAAACTGGATTTCATTGTCCTCATTGGATTGGACTCTATTGACTGAAATGCTTAAGCACTTCACCATCAAAAACAGGTCACAACTCCTGCAGCTCTGTCGCATGCTGGGTATGTACATAGTCAATGGTAGGCTTCGATTGGACTGCTATGGTAGGTACACTTATAGCTCTCAGAGCGTTCACAGTCAGCCCACTGAAACTAGGGACTGGGATCAGATCAGCAAAATCACAGTCTACTTGGACAGAGCAATACTCAATCATGAGGCATCATAGCCAAAGGAACTGAATAATATAAAGGAAAATAGTGTGGAAACCTACAAAAAAACTATTAGGCAACATATTCAATCCCTTTTAGACAACTTCCTGGACAAAACGTTCCACTGTAATAGTGAAGGCGTAGACTTGGCAGTAGAAAACCTAAAAAGTATATTTGTCTTCTCAGCTTCCCTATCAAATCTATACATTTCAAACAGAAAACCGGAGAAAATGATCAACAATGACAAATGGTTTGATGAAGAATGCAAAAACCTAAGAAAGAAATTGAGAAACCGATCCAACCAAAAACATAGAGACCCAGAAAACCTGAGCCTATGCCTTCACTATGGTGAATCGCTAAAACAATACACTACGAAAAAATGAGTCCATAGACTAACCACTTCTGGGAAAATTGGAAAACACTAAATGAACAACACGAAGAGTTATCTATCCAAAACAGAGATGTATGGGTAAACCACTTCTCCAATCTATTTTGGCCCAATAACAAAGACCAAACAGCAAAAACATATACATGATCAAATACAAGTCTTAGAATCAGCTATTAAAGACTACCATAACACACTGGAATCTCCAATTTCATTGAATGAACTACAGGACAAAATACAAACCCTCCAACCCAAAAACGCATGTGGTGTTGATGGCATCCTCAATGAAATGATAAATTATACAGATCACAAATTCCAATTGGCTATACTAAAACTCTTTAACGTCATCCTTAGCTCTGGCATCTTCCCCATAATTTGGAAACAAGGACTGATCACCCCAATCCACAAATGTGGAGAGAAATATTTGACCCTAATAACTACCGTGGGATATGCGTCAACAGCAACCTTGGGAAAATCAGCAGACTATTAATTTTGTCAGTGAAAACAATGTACTGAGCAAATGTCAAATTGTCCCCCCCCCCCCAAAAAACAAATTATAATAATAACTGTACAACAGACCACGTATTCACCCTGCAAGTCAATTTGGCATGAGGGTCTGCTATACAAATTGATGTAAAGTGGTGTTGGGGAAAAATATAGACATTATAAAAACCATGTACACAAACAACAAGTGTGTGGTTAAAATGAGCAAAAAAACACAGGGACGTGGGGTGAGACAGGGATGCAGCTTAAGCCCCACCCTCTTCAACATATATATCAACGAATTGGCAAGGACACTAGAACAGTCTGCAGCACCCGGCCTCACCCTATTAGAATCTGAAGTCAAATGTCTACTGATAATCTGGTGCTTCTGTCACCAACCAAGGAGGGCCTTCAGCAGCACCTAGATCTTCTGCACAGATTCTGTCAGACCTAGACCCTGACAGTAAATCTCAGTAAGACAAAAATCATGGTGTTCCAAAAAAAGTCCTGTCCCCAGGACCACAAATACAAATTCCATCTAGACACCATTGCCCTAGAGCACACAAAAAAACTATACATACTCCGGCATAAACATCACTGCCACAGGTAACTTCCACAAAGCTTTGCATGATCTGAGAGACCATCAAAAGGAACATAAAATTCAACATACCAATTAGGATCTGGCAAAAAATACTTGAATCAGTTATAGAACCCATTATCCTTAATGGTTGTGAGGTCTGGGGTCTGCTCACCAACCAAGAATTCACAACATGGGACTAACACCAAATTGAGACTCTGCATGCAGAATTCTACACACAAAAAAAAAGAGAGAGCACATGACTTTTAATTGTTAAGCTGAGCAGCACAGGGGAACCCAAGAGCAGACAGATGAGGAAACAGATGAATGAACCAAGGTATTTATTGTAACACAGGGAGGCATAGAAATCCTTTTGACCTGGAGTGTAGACTGGAGCTGAAGCACGGCAACGGTTAGCTTGGGATTGGGTCGTGGCGGAGGCACAAAGAACAGACCGGTCCCTCCTCCAGGTACAATGACAATGGCGCCTGTGGTCCTGGACTGAGTTACTGTTAGATGGAGGAAGGCCAGTTACGAAGTCCTGAGCTATGTGTGACCAGGGGCGACTGGGTATGGGAAGTGGGCGAAGCTGACCGGACGTAGGTTTGATGGAGGTTTTGTTCCGGGCACAGACTGAGCAGGCACCATGGTGGGCCACCAAAATTGCTGCCACAGGGAGGCAACAGTCCGGTTCATGCCAGGGTGACAGGTGAGGTGAGTAGCATGGGCCCACTGAAGAATTTCAGAGTGAACTGAATCTGGCACAAACAGAGCCTTACAAGGACCATTTCCTTGATCAGACTGGTTCAACTGAGCCTGACGAGCACAGCTCTCGATCTCCCAGGAGACAGCAGCAACGATGCAGGAGGATGGCATAATGGTTTCTGGCTCGGGACCTGTGTTGTCTGCGGTGAATTGACGGGAGAAGGAGTCAGGCTTGGTATTCTTAGATCTGGGGCGAGAAAGGTTATACAACCTGCTACTGGGGAGGGGAGCTCCAGGCTGGAGGTCAATAGCACAGTCGTACGAGCGATGAGGCGGCAGAGACGGGGTGTGGTGCTTACTGAACACAAGAGTTAAAATGTGATACTCTGGAGGAACAGAAGACAGGTCCGGGGGTTCTGGAATGGACTGGGGTACAGACAAGGCAGGTGGAAGGACAGAATGTAGACAATTGGAATCACAAAATGTACTCCAAGTAGTAACCCTCCTGGTGGTCCAGTCAATCTGTGGGTTGTGTAGTTTTAACCATGGATGGCCCAGAACGAGAGGAGAGTAGGGACTGTCGATTATGTGGAAACTGATCTTTTCTTGGTGATTACCAGAGAGATGCAGGATGACTGGAACATTTCTCACAGACATGGGAGAGAAGCTTACCATTAAGAGCGTAGGCATCAAGAGGTGAATTAAGTGGAACAGTGTCCAGGCCCAACTGGTTGACAACACCTCGGTCCAAAAAGCTCTTGTCGGCACCTGAATCTATAAGAGCAGCTAGAGAAAAAGCCAGACTCTGCCACACAAGGTTGGCCTCAAACAGGGGTCTGGTGGAAGATGGGCAGGCAATTTGACCCAATAGTATTTTCCCCATATCACCCGAGCCTCTTCTTACTGGACGCAGGGAACAAGTGGAAACCAGGTGACCAACCTGGCCACAGTATAGACAGCTCCTAGTATCGACACACCGCTGCCTCTCCTCTGGAGATAGACGGGTCCGGCCGAGCTGCATGGGTTCAGGTTCAGAACATGCCTAGGGTTGGGATACAGTCGAAGGAGAATAACAAGGCACTGAAGCAGATGTTAAGGAACTTGCAACCTTAACTGCCCTCTCCGTCCGCTGCTACCGGAGACGGTTGTCAATGCAGATAGTGAGAGAAATTAATTCATCAAGCTCATCAGGCTCCTCCCTGGACACCAACTCGTCCTTTCGGGTCTCAGTGAGTGAGTTCAGGAATGCTCCCTGAAGAGCCTCCTCATCCCAGCTGCTCTCTGTGGCGAGGGTGCGGAACTCACATGCCATTTCAGCAACACTCTGGGAGCCTTGATGGAGGGACAGGAGTCGTTTAGCAGCGTCCTTTCTGCAAACTGAGTGGTCAAAAATCTTCCTCATCTCCTCTGTGAATCTACTATAGGAGAACAAATGGGTGACTGTCTCTCCCACACAGCAGTGGCCCAGGAAAGCGCTGCTCCACAGAGGCAACAAATCAAAAACAAAATCTTGGCTCATTCACTAGCATAAGAGTAGGGCTGTAGCTCAAATACTAGTGAAAATTGTACCAAAAAGACTCTGCATGTTCCCGAGATTACCATCGTAGCGCTCTGGAGTAGGAACAAATGGCTCCCCGGGGCGGAGAGGAGGGACAGGTTATGATCTTTGGGCATAGGTTTGACTCTGTAGGACAAACAGGTTCCGCGAAAACTCATTGATAGTCTCCAGAAGGGTTTTAAGCGCTTGGTCATGTTGATTGAGCAGGGCGCCTTGACCAATGAGCATTTGGTGGAGAGTATCCCTGTCTGCTGGGTTCATATCTGGGCCAGATCGTACTGTTAAGCGGAGCAGCACAGGGGAACCCAAGAGCAGACTCCGATGAGGAAACAGAAATGAATGAACCAAGGTATTTATTGTAACACAGGGAGATATGGAGTGCAAATCCGGAGAAGCTGGGATGAGTTGTAGGAAACCAGATGTGGGGCTGAAGTTGGAGTGTGCTGGGTTGGGACAGGTCCGGAGGGAAATCCAAGGGAGTGGTGGTGTGGTGAGTCCAGAACAGGGTAGCAGGGTGGTGAGATGTGGAACAGGAGCCAGAGTGGCAAAATGAGCAGAGATTACGATCTGGCAGAGTGGAAGTGGCAGAACTGAGTATTTGTAGAGGTCTTGATAATGGAACGAGTTGCAGCTGGTAGGGATCTGCTCTGACTCCAGCCTCCAACCGCACACACAGAGAGAGACAGAGAGAGACAGAGAGAGACAGAGAGAGAGAGAGAGAGAGAGAGAGAGAGAGATATTACTCGCTCTAAGGGTGTGGTTGAGTTTATATATGTGTGTGTGTACTGGGGGAATGGCTGCAGGTCAAGCAGACACCGGATGGCCACTAGGGGGTGTGGCAGGAGCAGATGTGACATTAACTGAACTGGGGTTACCAGTGAGTGTGTGTTTGGCTGTGTGCGTGTGCAACCTTTCTAAGTGCCTGGGTGCACAGTGTACCATGCTAATAGCACTCAGACCTGGTCTCCAGGGATAACCAGATCTAGCAGTGAAGGGCCTGGTGACGGTGTTCTGTTACAGTATTAATGATCCGTTTAACAGAGCTGTCACAGGGTTGTCATAAAAATTCCTCTCCACTCTTCTCCTGTCCTCTGTTGTTTTAGTAATGTAAGATGTGTATGTTTCTGTTCGGTTGAACCTGCTATTTAAAGTCTTCTATGGTCTGGTCGGTTTAATAAAGTGCACGTTAGCAGTTTATATAATGTGTGAAGTACGTACTTGATAAGAGTGTGTAGGTAAGCAGTATTATATACTGTCGTGTGTAGGTAAACAGTATTATAGACCAGTATTATATACTGTAGTGTGTAGGTAAACAGTATTATAGACTGTAGTGTGTAGGTAAACAGTATGATATACTGTAGTGTGTAGGTAAACAGTATTATACATTTACATTTACGTCATTTAGCAGACGCTCTTATCCAGAGCGACTTACAAATTGGTGCTTTCACCTTATGATATCCAGTGGAACAACCACTTTACAATAGTACATCTATTGTAAAGTGTGTAGTGTGTAGGTAAACAGTATTATAGACTGTAGTGTGTAGGTAAACAGTATTATAGACTGTAGTGTGTAGGTAAGCAGTATTATATACTGTATTATGTAGGTAAGCAGTATTATAGACTGTACTGTGTAGGTAAGCAGTATTATAGACTGTAGTGTGTAGGTCAACAGTACTATATATTGTAGTGTGTAGGTAAGCAGTATTATAGACTGTAGTGTGTAGGTTAACAGTATTATAGACCAGTATTAAATACTGTAGTGTGTAGGTAAGCAGTATTATAGACTGTAGTGTGTAGGTAATGTCACGAGCGTCGTATGAATTGGATCAAAACGCAGCGGGAATGTGAATGCTCATTATCTTCTTTTATTAAATAAAATGTCAGGTGCAACAAACACTAAACAGGAAACAACTACCCACAAAACCCATGGAAAAACACCCCTATTAAATAGGACCTTCAATTAGAGGCAACGAGGAACAGCTGCCTCCAATTGAAGGTCAAAACAATAAAGTACACATAGAAATAGAATAACTAGAAAATAGAACATAGAAATACAAAACATAGAACACTACCCAAAAACCCTGACAACACAAAACAAACACACCCATGCCACGTCCTGACCAAACTACAATAACAAATAACCCCTTATACTGGTCAGGACGTGACAGGTAAACAGTATTATAGACCAGTAGTATAGACTGTAGTGTGTAAGTAAACAGTATTATATACTGTAGTGTGTAGGTAAACAGTATTATAGACCAGTATTATATACTGTAGTGTGTAGGTAAACAGTATTATAGACCAGTATTAAATACTGTAGTGTGTAGGTAAACAGTATTATAGACTGTAGTGTGTAGGTAAACAGTATTATAGACCTTACAGTGTAGGTAAACAGTATTATACACTATAGTGTGTAGGTAAACAGTATTATAGACTGTACTGTGTAGGTAAACAGTATTATAGACTGTAGTGTGTAGGTAAACAGTATTATATACTGTAGTGTGTAGGTAAACAGTATTATAGACTGTAATGTGTAGGTGAACAGTATTATAGACTGTAGTGTGTAGGTAAACAGTATTATAGACCAGTATTAAATACTGTAGTGTGTAGGTAAGCAGTATTATAGACTGTAGTGTGTAGGTAAACAGTATTATAGACTGTAGTGTGTAGGTAAACAGTATTATATACTGTAGTGTGTAGGTAAACAGTATTATAGACTGTAGTATGTAGGTAAACAGTATTATAAACCATTATTATATACTGTAGTGTGTAGGTAAACAGTATTATATACTGTAGTGTGTAGGTAAGCAGTATTATATACTGTAGTGTGTAGGTAAACAGTATTATAGACTGTAGTGTGTAGGTCAACACTATTATAGACCAGTATTATATACTGTAGTGTGTAGGTAAGCAGTAGTATAGACTGTAGTGTGTAGGTCAACAGTATTACATATTGGAGTGTGTAGGTAAACAGTATTATAGACTGTAGTGTGTAGGTCAACACTATTATAGACTGTAGTGTGTAGGTAAACAGTATTATATACTGTAGTGTGTAGGTAAACAGTATTATAGACTGCAGTGTGTGGGTAAACAGTATTATAGACGGTAGTGTGTAGGTAAACAGTATTATAGACCAGTATTAAATACTGTAGTGTGTAGGTAAGCAGTATTATAGACTGTAGTGTGTAGGTAAACAGTATTATAGACTGTAGTGTGTAGGTAAACAGTATTATAGACTGTAGTGTGTAGGTAAACAGTATTATAGACTGTATTATGTAGGTAAACAGTATTATAGACCATTATTATATACTGTAGTGTGTAGGTAAACAGTATTATATACTGTAGTGTGTAGGTAAACAGTATTATATACTGTAGTGTGTAGGTAAGCAGTATTATAGACTGTAGTGTGTAGGTCAACACTATTATAGACCAGTATTATATACTGTAGTGTGTAGGTAAGCAGTATTATAGACTGTAGTGTGTAGGTAAACAGTATTATAGACTGTAGTGTGTAGGTAAACAGTATTATAGACTGTAGTGTGTAGGTAAACAGTATTATATACTGTAGTGTGTAGGTAAACAGTATTATAGACTGTAGTATGTAGGTAAACAGTATTATAGGCCATTATTATATACTGTAGTGTGTAGGTAAACAGTATTATATACTGTAGTGTGTAGGTAAGCAGTATTATATACTGTAGTGTGTAGGTAAACAGTATTATAGACTGTAGTGTGTAGGTCAACACTATTATAGACCAGTATTATATACTGTAGTGTGTAGGTAAGCAGTAGTATAGACTGTAGTGTGTAGGTCAACAGTATTATATATTGTAGTGTGTAGGTAAACAGTATTATAGACTGTAGTGTGTAGGTAAACAGTATTATAGACTGTAGTGTGTAGGAAAACAGTATTATAGACTGTATTGTGTGGGTAAACAGTATTATAGACTGTAGTGTGTAGGTAAGCAGTAATATAGACTGTAGTGTGTAGGTCAACAGTATTATATACTGTAGTGTGTAGGTCAACAGTACTATATATTGTAGTGTGTAGGTAAGCAGTATTATGGACTGTAATGTGTAGGAAAACAGTATTATAGACCAGTATTATATACTGTAGTGTGTAGGTAAGCAGTTTTATAGACTGTAGTGTGTAGGTAAACAGTATTATAGACTGTAGTGTGTAGGTAAACAGTATTATAGACTGTAGTGTGTAGGTAAACAGTATTATAGACTGTAGTGTGTAGGTAAACAGTATTATAGACTGTAGTGTGTAGGTAAACAGTATTATAGACTGTAGTGTGTAGGTAAACAGTATTATAGACTGTATTATGTAGGTAAACAGTATTATAGACCATTATTATATACTGTAGTGTGTAGGTAAGCAGTATTATAGACTGTAGTGTGTAGGTAAGCAGTATTATAGACTGTAGTGTGTAGGTAAACAGTATTATAGACTGTAGTGTGTAGGTAAACAGTATTATAGACTGTAGTGTGTAGGTCAACACTATTATAGACCAGTATTATATACTGTAGTGTGTAGGTAAGCAGTATTATAGACTGTAGTGTGTACGTAAACAGTATTATAGACTGTAGTGTGTAGGTAAACAGTATTATAGACTGTAGTGTGTAGGTAAACAATATTATATACTGTAGTGTGTAGGTAAACAGTATTATAGACTGTAGTATGTAGGTAAACAGTATTATAGACCATTATTATATACTGTAGTGTGTAGGTAAACAGTATTATATACTGTACTGTGTAGGTAAACAGTATTATATACTGTAGTGTGTAGGTAAGCAGTATTATAGACCAGTATTAAATACTGTAGTGTGTAGGTAAGCAGTATTATAGACTGTAGTGTGTAGGTAAACAGTATTATAGACTGTAGTGTGTAGGTAAACAGTATTATATACTGTAGTGTGTAGGTAAACAGTATTATAGACCATTATTATATACTGTAGTGTGTAGGTAAACAGTATTATATACTGTAGTGTGTAGGTAAGCAGTATTATATACTGTAGTGTGTAGGTAAACAGTATTATAGACTGTAGTATGTAGGTCAACACTATTATAGACCAGTATTATATACTGTAGTGTGTAGCTAAGCAGTAGTATAGACTGTAGTGTGTAGGTCAACAGTATTACATATTGAAGTGTGTAGGAAAACAGTATTATAGACTGTAGTGTGTAGGTCAACACTATTATAGACTGTAGTGTGTAGGTAAACAGTATTATATACTGTAGTGTGTAGGTAAACAGTATTATAGACTGCAGTGTGTGGGTAAACAGTATTATAGACGGTAGTGTGTAGGTAAACAGTATTATAGACCAGTATTAAATACTGTAGTGTGTAGGTAAGCAGTATTATAGACTGTAGTGTGTAGGTAAACAGTATTATAGACTGTAGTGTGTAGGTAAACAGTATTATAGACTGTAGTGTGTAGGTAAACAGTATTATAGACTGTATTATGTAGGTAAACAGTATTATAGACCATTATTATATACTGTAGTGTGTAGGTAAACAGTATTATATACTGTAGTGTGTAGGTAAACAGTATTATATACTGTAGTGTGTAGGTAAGCAGTATTATAGACTGTAGTGTGTAGGTCAACACTATTATAGACCAGTATTATATACTGTAGTGTGTAGGTAAGCAGTATTATAGACTGTAGTGTGTAGGTAAACAGTATTATAGACTGTAGTGTGTAGGTAAACAGTATTATAGACTGTAGTGTGTAGGTAAACAGTATTATATACTGTAGTGTGTAGGTAAACAGTATTATAGACTGTAGTATGTAGGTAAACAGTATTATAGACCATTATTATATACTGTAGTGTGTAGGTAAACAGTATTATATACTGTACTGTGTAGGTAAACAGTATTATATACTGTAGTGTGTAGGTAAGCAGTATTATATACTGTAGTGTGTAGGTAAACAGTATTATAGACTGTAGTGTGTAGGTCAACACTATTATAGACCAGTATTATATACTGTAGTGTGTAGGTAAGCAGTAGTATAGACTGTAGTGTGTAGGTCAACAGTATTATATATTGTAGTGTGTAGGTAAACAGTATTATAGACTGTAGTGTGTAGGTAAACAGTATTATAGACTGTAGTGTGTAGGAAAACAGTATTATAGACTGTATTGTGTGGGTAAACAGTATTATAGACTGTAGTGTGTAGGTAAGCAGTAATATAGACTGTAGTGTGTAGGTCAACAGTATTATATACTGTAGTGTGTAGGTCAACAGTACTATATATTGTAGTGTGTAGGTAAGCAGTATTATGGACTGTAATGTGTAGGTAAACAGTATTATTGACCAGTATTATATACTGTAGTGTGTAGGTAAGCAGTTTTATAGACTGTAGTGTGTAGGTAAACAGTATTATAGACTGTAGTGTGTAGGTAAACAGTATTATAGACTGTAGTGTGTAGGTAAACAGTATTATAGACTGTAGTGTGTAGGTAAACAGTATTATAGACTGTAGTGTGTAGGTAAACAGTATTATAGACTGTAGTGTGTAGGTAAACAGTATTATAGACTGTATTATGTAGGTAAACAGTATTATAGACCATTATTATATACTGTAGTGTGTAGGTAAACAGTATTATATACTGTAGTGTGTAGGTAAACAGTATTATATACTGTAGTGTGTAGGTAAGCAGTATTATAGACTGTAGTGTGTAGGTAAACAGTATTATAGACTGTAGTGTGTAGGTCAACACTATTATAGACCAGTATTATATACTGTAGTGTGTAGGTAAGCAGTATTATAGACTGTAGTGTGTAGGTAAACAGTATTATAGACTGTAGTGTGTAGGTAAACAGTATTATAGACTGTAGTGTGTAGGTAAGCAGTATTATATACTGTAGTGTGTAGGTAAACAGTATTATAGACTGTAGTGTGTAGGTCAACACTATTAATGACCAGTATTATATACTGTAGTGTGTAGGTAAGCAGTAGTATAGACTGTAGTGTGTAGGTCAACAGTATTACATATTGAAGTGTGTAGGTAAACAGTATTATAGACTGTAGTGTGTAGGTCAACACTATTATAGACTGTAGTGTGTAGGTAAACAGTATTATATACTGTAGTGTGTAGGTAAACAGTATTATAGACTGCAGTGTGTGGGTAAACAGTATTATAGACGGTAGTGTGTAGGTAAACAGTATTATAGACCAGTATTAAATACTGTAGTGTGTAGGTAAGCAGTATTATAGACTGTATTGTGTAGGTAAACAGTATTATAGACTATAGTGTGTAGGTAAACAGTATTATAGACTGTAGTGTGTAGGTAAACAGTATTATAGACTGTATTATGTAGGTAAACAGTATTATAGACCATTATTATATACTGTAGTGTGTAGGTAAACAGTATTATATACTGTAGTGTGTAGGTAAACAGTATTATATACTGTAGTGTGTAGGTAAGCAGTATTATAGACTGTAGTGTGTAGGTCAACACTATTATAGACCAGTATTATATACTGTAGTGTGTAGGTAAGCAGTATTATAGACTGTAGTGTGTAGGTAAACAGTATTATAGACTGTAGTGTGTAGGTAAACAGTATTATAGACTGTAGTGTGTAGGTAAACAGTATTATATACTGTAGTGTGTAGGTAAACAGTATTATAGACTGTAGTATGTAGGTAAACAGTATTATAGACCATTATTATATACTGTAGTGTGTAGGTAAACAGTATTATATACTGTACTGTGTAGGTAAACAGTATTATATACTGTAGTGTGTAGGTAAGCAGTATTATATACTGTAGTGTGTAGGTAAACAGTATTATAGACTGTAGTGTGTAGGTCAACACTATTATAGACCAGTATTATATACTGTAGTGTGTAGGTAAGCAGTAGTATAGACTGTAGTGTGTAGGTCAACAGTATTATATATTGTAGTGTGTAGGTAAACAGTATTATAGACTGTAGTGTGTAGGTAAACAGTATTATAGACTGTAGTGTGTAGGAAAACAGTATTATAGACTGTATTGTGTGGGTAAACAGTATTATAGACCAGTATTATATACTGTAGTGTGTAGGTAAGCAGTTTTATAGACTGTAGTGTGTAGGTAAACAGTATTATAGACTGTAGTGTGTAGGTAAACAGTATTATAGACTGTAGTGTGTAGGTAAACAGTATTATAGACTGTAGTGTGTAGGTAAACAGTATTATAGACTGTAGTGTGTAGGTAAACAGTATTATGGACTGTAATGTGTAGGTAAACAGTATTATAGACCAGTATTATATACTGTAGTGTGTAGGTAAGCAGTTTTATAGACTGTAGTGTGTAGGTAAACAGTATTATAGACTGTAGTGTGTAGGTAAACAGTATTATAGACTGTAGTGTGTAGGTAAACAGTATTATAGACTGTAGTGTGTAGGTAAACAGTATTATAGACTGTAGTGTGTAGGTAAACAGTATTATAGACTGTAGTGTGTAGGTAAACAGTATTATAGACTGTATTATGTAGGTAAACAGTATTATAGACCATTATTATATACTGTAGTGTGTAGGTAAGCAGTATTATAGACTGTAGTGTGTAGGTAAGCAGTATTATAGACTGTAGTGTGTAGGTAAACAGTATTATAGACTGTAGTGTGTAGGTCAACACTATTATAGACCAGTATTATATACTGTAGTGTGTAGGTAAGCAGTATTATAGACTGTAGTGTGTACGTAAACAGTATTATAGACTGTAGTGTGTAGGTAAACAGTATTATAGACTGTAGTGTGTAGGTAAACAGTATTATATACTGTAGTGTGTAGGTAAACAGTATTATAGACTGTAGTATGTAGGTAAACAGTATTATAGACCATTATTATATACTGTAGTGTGTAGGTAAACAGTATTATATACTGTACTGTGTAGGTAAACAGTATTATATACTGTAGTGTGTAGGTAAGCAGTATTATAGACCAGTATTAAATACTGTAGTGTGTAGGTAAGCAGTATTATAGACTGTAGTGTGTAGGTAAACAGTATTATAGACTGTAGTGTGTAGGTAAACAGTATTATATACTGTAGTGTGTAGGTAAACAGTATTATAGACCATTATTATATACTGTAGTGTGTAGGTAAACAGTATTATATACTGTAGTGTGTAGGTAAGCAGTATTATATACTGTAGTGTGTAGGTAAACAGTATTATAGACTGTAGTATGTAGGTCAACACTATTATAGACCAGTATTATATACTGTAGTGTGTAGGTAAGCAGTAGTATAGACTGTAGTGTGTAGGTCAACAGTATTACATATTGAAGTGTGTAGGAAAACAGTATTATAGACTGTAGTGTGTAGGTCAACACTATTATAGACTGTAGTGTGTAGGTAAACAGTATTATATACTGTAGTGTGTAGGTAAACAGTATTATAGACTGCAGTGTGTGGGTAAACAGTATTATAGACGGTAGTGTGTAGGTAAACAGTATTATAGACCAGTATTAAATACTGTAGTGTGTAGGTAAGCAGTATTATAGACTGTAGTGTGTAGGTAAACAGTATTATAGACTGTAGTGTGTAGGTAAACAGTATTATAGACTGTAGTGTGTAGGTAAACAGTATTATAGACTGTATTATGTAGGTAAACAGTATTATAGACCATTATTATATACTGTAGTGTGTAGGTAAACAGTATTATATACTGTAATGTGTAGGTAAACAGTATTATATACTGTAGTGTGTAGGTAAGCAGTATTATAGACTGTAGTGTGTAGGTCAACACTATTATAGACCAGTATTATATACTGTAGTGTGTAGGTAAGCAGTATTATAGACTGTAGTGTGTAGGTAAACAGTATTATAGACTGTAGTGTGTAGGTAAACAGTATTATAGACTGTAGTGTGTAGGTAAACAGTATTATATACTGTAGTGTGTAGGTAAACAGTATTATATACTGTAGTGTGTAGGTAAGCAGTATTATATACTGTAGTGTGTAGGTAAACAGTATTATAGACTGTAGTGTGTAGGTCAACACTATTATAGACCAGTATTATATACTGTAGTGTGTAGGTAAGCAGTAGTATAGACTGTAGTGTGTAGGTCAACAGTATTATATATTGTAGTGTGTAGGTAAACAGTATTATAGACTGTAGTGTGTAGGTAAACAGTATTATAGACTGTAGTGTGTAGGAAAACAGTATTATAGACTGTATTGTGTGGGTAAACAGTATTATAGACTGTAGTGTGTAGGTAAGCAGTAATATAGACTGTAGTGTGTAGGTCAACAGTATTATATACTGTAGTGTGTAGGTCAACAGTACTATATATTGTAGTGTGTAGGTAAGCAGTATTATGGACTGTAATGTGTAGGTAAACAGTATTATTGACCAGTATTATATACTGTAGTGTGTAGGTAAGCAGTTTTATAGACTGTAGTGTGTAGGTAAACAGTATTATAGACTGTAGTGTGTAGGTAAACAGTATTATAGACTGTAGTGTGTAGGTAAACAGTATTATAGACTGTAGTGTGTAGGTAAACAGTATTATAGACTGTAGTGTGTAGGTAAACAGTATTATAGACTGTAGTGTGTAGGTAAACAGTATTATAGACTGTATTATGTAGGTAAACAGTATTATAGACCATTATTATATACTGTAGTGTGTAGGTAAACAGTATTATATACTGTAGTGTGTAGGTAAACAGTATTATATACTGTAGTGTGTAGGTAAGCAGTATTATAGACTGTAGTGTGTAGGTAAACAGTATTATAGACTGTAGTGTGTAGGTCAACACTATTATAGACCAGTATTATATACTGTAGTGTGTAGGTAAGCAGTATTATAGACTGTAGTGTGTAGGTAAACAGTATTATAGACTGTAGTGTGTAGGTAAACAGTATTATAGACTGTAGTGTGTAGGTAAACAGTATTATATACTGTAGTGTGTAGGTAAACAGTATTATAGACTGTAGTATGTAGGTAAACAGTATTATAGACCATTATTATATACTGTAGTGTGTAGGTAAACAGTATTATATACTGTAGTGTGTAGGTAAGCAGTATTATATACTGTAGTGTGTAGGTAAACAGTATTATAGACTGTAGTGTGTAGGTCAACACTATTAATGACCAGTATTATATACTGTAGTGTGTAGGTAAGCAGTAGTATAGACTGTAGTGTGTAGGTCAACAGTATTACATATTGAAGTGTGTAGGTAAACAGTATTATAGACTGTAGTGTGTAGGTCAACACTATTATAGACTGTAGTGTGTAGGTAAACAGTATTATATACTGTAGTGTGTAGGTAAACAGTATTATAGACTGCAGTGTGTGGGTAAACAGTATTATAGACGGTAGTGTGTAGGTAAACAGTATTATAGACCAGTATTAAATACTGTAGTGTGTAGGTAAGCAGTATTATAGACTGTAGTGTGTAGGTAAACAGTATTATAGACTATAGTGTGTAGGTAAACAGTATTATAGACTGTAGTGTGTAGGTAAACAGTATTATAGACTGTATTATGTAGGTAAACAGTATTATAGACCATTATTATATACTGTAGTGTGTAGGTAAACAGTATTATATACTGTAGTGTGTAGGTAAACAGTATTATATACTGTAGTGTGTAGGTAAGCAGTATTATAGACTGTAGTGTGTAGGTCAACACTATTATAGACCAGTATTATATACTGTAGTGTGTAGGTAAGCAGTATTATAGACTGTAGTGTGTAGGTAAACAGTATTATAGACTGTAGTGTGTAGGTAAACAGTATTATAGACTGTAGTGTGTAGGTAAACAGTATTATATACTGTAGTGTGTAGGTAAACAGTATTATAGACTGTAGTATGTAGGTAAACAGTATTATAGACCATTATTATATACTGTAGTGTGTAGGTAAACAGTATTATATACTGTACTGTGTAGGTAAACAGTATTATATACTGTAGTGTGTAGGTAAGCAGTATTATATACTGTAGTGTGTAGGTAAACAGTATTATAGACTGTAGTGTGTAGGTCAGCACTATTATAGACCAGTATTATATACTGTAGTGTGTAGGTAAGCAGTAGTATAGACTGTAGTGTGTAGGTCAACAGTATTATAGACTGTAGTGTGTAGGAAAACAGTATTATAGACTGTATTGTGTGGGTAAACAGTATTATAGACTGTAGTGTGTAGGTAAGCAGTAATATAGACTGTAGTGTGTAGGTCAACAGTATTATATACTGTAGTGTGTAGGTCAACAGTACTATATATTGTAGTGTGTAGGTAAGCAGTATTATGGACTGTAATGTGTAGGTAAACAGTATTATTGACCAGTATTATATACTGTAGTGTGTAGGTAAGCAGTTTTATAGACTGTAGTGTGTAGGTAAACAGTATTATAGACTGTAGTGTGTAGGTAAACAGTATTATAGACTGTAGTGTGTAGGTAAACAGTATTATAGACTGTAGTGTGTAGGTAAACAGTATTATAGACTGTAGTGTGTAGGTAAACAGTATTATAGACTGTAGTGTGTAGGTAAACAGTATTATAGACTGTATTATGTAGGTAAACAGTATTATAGACCATTATTATATACTGTAGTGTGTAGGTAAACAGTATTATATACTGTAGTGTGTAGGTAAACAGTATTATATACTGTAGTGTGTAGGTAAGCAGTATTATAGACTGTAGTGTGTAGGTAAACAGTATTATAGACTGTAGTGTGTAGGTCAACACTATTATAGACCAGTATTATATACTGTAGTGTGTAGGTAAGCAGTATTATAGACTGTAGTGTGTAGGTAAACAGTATTATAGACTGTAGTGTGTAGGTAAACAGTATTATAGACTGTAGTGTGTAGGTAAGCAGTTTTATATACTGTAGTGTGTAGGTAAACAGTATTATAGACTGTAGTATGTAGGTAAACAGTATTATAGACCATTATTATATACTGTAGTGTGTAGGTAAACAGTATTATATACTGTAGTGTGTAGGTAAGCAGTATTATATACTGTAGTGTGTAGGTAAACAGTATTATAGACTGTAGTGTGTAGGTCAACACTATTAATGACCAGTATTATATACTGTAGTGTGTAGGTAAGCAGTAGTATAGACTGTAGTGTGTAGGTCAACAGTATTACATATTGAAGTGTGTAGGTAAACAGTATTATAGACTGTAGTGTGTAGGTCAACACTATTATAGACTGTAGTGTGTAGGTAAACAGTATTATATACTGTAGTGTGTAGGTAAACAGTATTATAGACTGCAGTGTGTGGGTAAACAGTATTATAGACGGTAGTGTGTAGGTAAACAGTATTATAGACCAGTATTAAATACTGTAGTGTGTAGGTAAGCAGTATTATAGACTGTAGTGTGTAGGTAAACAGTATTATAGACTATAGTGTGTAGGTAAACAGTATTATAGACTGTAGTGTGTAGGTAAACAGTATTATAGACTGTATTATGTAGGTAAACAGTATTATAGACCATTATTATATACTGTAGTGTGTAGGTAAACAGTATTATATACTGTAGTGTGTAGGTAAACAGTATTATATACTGTAGTGTGTAGGTAAGCAGTATTATAGACTGTAGTGTGTAGGTCAACACTATTATAGACCAGTATTATATACTGTAGTGTGTAGGTAAGCAGTATTATAGACTGTAGTGTGTAGGTAAACAGTATTATAGACTGTAGTGTGTAGGTAAACAGTATTATAGACTGTAGTGTGTAGGTAAACAGTATTATATACTGTAGTGTGTAGGTAAACAGTATTATAGACTGTAGTATGTAGGTAAACAGTATTATAGACCATTATTATATACTGTAGTGTGTAGGTAAACAGTATTATATACTGTACTGTGTAGGTAAACAGTATTATATACTGTAGTGTGTAGGTAAGCAGTATTATATACTGTAGTGTGTAGGTAAACAGTATTATAGACTGTAGTGTGTAGGTCAACACTATTATAGACCAGTATTATATACTGTAGTGTGTAGGTAAGCAGTAGTATAGACTGTAGTGTGTAGGTCAACAGTATTATATATTGTAGTGTGTAGGTAAACAGTATTATAGACTGTAGTGTGTAGGTAAACAGTATTATAGACTGTAGTGTGTAGGAAAACAGTATTATAGACTCTATTGTGTGGGTAAACAGTATTATAGACTGTAGTGTGTAGGTAAGCAGTAATATAGACTGTAGTGTGTAGGTCAACAGTATTATATACTGTAGTGTGTAGGTCAACAGTACTATATATTGTAGTGTGTAGGTAAGCAGTATTATGGACTGTAATGTGTAGGTAAACAGTATTATAGACCAGTATTATATACTGTAGTGTGTAGGTAAGCAGTTTTATAGACTGTAGTGTGTAGGTAAACAGTATTATAGACTGTAGTGTGTAGGTAAACAGTATTATAGACTGTAGTGTGTAGGTAAACAGTATTATAGACTGTAGTGTGTAGGTAAACAGTATTATAGACTGTAGTGTGTAGGTAAACAGTATTATAGACTGTAGTGTGTAGGTAAACAGTATTATAGACTGTATTATGTAGGTAAACAGTATTATAGACCATTATTATATACTGTAGTGTGTAGGTAAACAGTATTATAGACTGTAGTGTGTAGGTAAACAGTATTATAGACTATAGTGTGTAGGTAAACAGTATTATAGACTGTAGTGTGTAGGTAAACAGTATTATAGACTGTATTATGTAGGTAAACAGTATTATAGACCATTATTATATACTGTAGTGTGTAGGTAAACAGTATTATATACTGTAGTGTGTAGGTAAGCAGTATTATAGACTGTAGTGTGTAGGTAAACAGTATTATAGACTGTAGTGTGTAGGTCAACACTATTATAGACCAGTATTATATACTGTAGTGTGTAGGTAAGCAGTATTATAGACTGTAGTGTGTAGGTAAACAGTATTATAGACTGTAGTGTGTAGGTAAACAGTATTATAGACTGTAGTGTGTAGGTAAACAGTATTATATACTGTACTGTGTAGGTAAACAGTATTATAGACTGTAGTATGTAGGTAAACAGTATTATAGACCATTATTATATACTGTAGTGTGTAGGTAAACAGTATTATATACTGTACTGTGTAGGTAAACAGTATTATATACTGTAGTGTGTAGGTAAGCAGTATTATATACTGTAGTGTGTAGGTAAACAGTATTATAGACTGTAGTGTGTAGGTCAACACTATTATAGACCAGTATTATATACTGTAGTGTGTAGGTAAGCAGTAGTATAGACTGTAGTGTGTAGGTCAACAGTATTATATATTGTAGTGTGTAGGTAAACAGTATTATAGACTGTAGTGTGTAGGTAAACAGTATTATAGACTGTAGTGTGTAGGAAAACAGTATTATAGACTGTATTGTGTGGGTAAACAGTATTATAGACTGTAGTGTGTAGGTAAGCAGTAATATAGACTGTAGTGTGTAGGTCAACAGTATTATATACTGTAGTGTGTAGGTCAACAGTACTATATATTGTAGTGTGTAGGTAAGCAGTATTATGGACTTTAATGTGTAGGTAAACAGTATTATAGACCAGTATTATATACTGTAGTGTGTAGGTAAGCAGTTTTATAGACTGTAGTGTGTAGGTAAACAGTATTATAGACTGTAGTGTGTAGGTAAACAGTATTATAGACTGTAGTGTGTAGGTAAACAGTATTATAGACTGTAGTGTGTAGGTAAACAGTATTATATACTGTAGTGTGTAGGTAAACAGTATTATACACCAGTATTTTATACTGTAGTGTGTAGGTAAACAGTATTATATACTGTAGTGTGTAGGTAAACAGTATTATAGACTGTAGTGTGTAGGTAAACAGTATTATATACTGTAGTGTGTAGGTAAACAGTATTATAGACCAGTATTATATACTGTAGTGTGTAGGTAAACAGTATTATATACTGTAGTGTGTAGGTAAACAGTATTATAGACTGTAGTGTGTAGGTAAACATTATTATAGACTGTACTGTGTAGGCAAACAGTATTATATACTGTAGTGTGTAGGTAAACAGTATTATAGACCAGTATTATATACTGTAGTGTGTAGGTAAACAGTATTATAGACCAGTATTATATACTGTAGTGTGTAGGTAAACAGTATTATAGACTGTACTGTGTAGGTAAACAGTATTATAGACTGTACTGTGTAGGTAAACAGTATTATATACTGTAGTGTGTAGGTAAACAGTATTATAGACCAGTATTAAATACTGTAGAGTGTAGGTAAGCAGTATTATATACTGTAGTGTGTAGGTAAACAGTATTATAGACTGTAGGGTGTAGGTAAACAGTATTATAGACTGTAGTGTGTAGGTGAACAGTATTATAGACTGTAGTGTGTAGGTAAACAGTATTATAGACCATTATTAAATACTGTAGTGTGTAGGTAAGCAGTATTATATACTGTAGTGTGTAGGTAAACAGTATTATAGACCATTATTATATACTGTAGTGTGTAGGTAAACAGTATTATATACTGTAGTGTGTAGGTAAACAGTATTATATACTGTAGTGTGTAGGTCAACAGTATTATATACTGTAGTGTGTAGGTCAACAGTACTATATATTGTAGTGTGTAGGTAAGCAGTATTATGGACTGTAATGTGTAGGTAAACAGTATTATACACCAGTATTATATACTGTAGTGTGTAGGTAAGCAGTTTTATAGACTGTAGTGTGTAGGTAAACAGTATTATAGACTGTAGTGTGTAGGTAAACAGTATTATAGACTGTAGTGTGTAGGTAAACAGTATTATAGACTGTAGTGTGTAGGTAAACAGTATTATAGACTGTAGTGTGTAGGTAAACAGTATTATATACTGTAGTGTGTAGGTAAACAGTATTATAGACCAGTATTTTATACTGTAGTGTGTAGGTAAACAGTATTATATACGGTAGTGTGTAGGTAAACAGTATTATAGACTGTAGTGTGTAGGTAAACAGTATTATATACTGTAGTGTGTAGGTAAACAGTATTATAGACCAGTATTATATACTGTAGTGTGTAGGTAAACAGTATTATATACTGTAGTGTGTAGGTAAACAGTATTATAGACTGTAGTGTGTAGGTAAACAGCATTATAGACTGTACTGTGTAGGCAAACAGTATTATATACTGTAGTGTGTAGGTAAACAGTATTATAGACCAGTATTATAGACTGTAGTGTGTAGGTCAACACTATTATAGACCAGTATTATATACTGTAGTGTGTAGGTAAACAGTATTATATACTGTAGTGTGTAGGTAAACAGTATTATAGACTGTCCTGTGTAGGTAAACAGTATTATATACTGTAGTGTGTAGGTAAACAGTATTATAGACCAGTATTAAATACTGTAGAGTGTATGTAAGCAGTATTATATACTGTAGTGTGTAGGTAAACAGTATTATAGACTGTAGTGTGTAGTTAAACAGTATTATAGACTGTAGTGTGTAGGTAAACAGTATTATATACTGTAGTGTGTAGGTAAACAGTATTATAGACTGTAGTGTGTAGGTGAACAGTATTATAGACTGTAGTGTGTAGGTAAACAGTATTATAGACCAGTATTAAATACTGTAGTGTGTAGGTAAGCAGTATTATATACTGTAGTGTGTAGGTAAACAGTATTATAGACCATTATTATATACTGTAGTGTGTAGGTAAACAGTATTATATACTGTAGTGTGTAGGTAAACAGTATTATATACTGTACTGTGTAGGTAAGCAGTATTATATACTGTAGTGTGTAGGTAAACAGTATTATAGACTGTAGTGTGTAGGTAAGCAGTAGTATAGACTGTAGTGTGTAGGCAAACAGTATTATATACTGTAGTGTGTAGGTAAACAGTATTATAGACCAGTATTATAGACTGTAGTGTGTAGGTCAACACTATTATAGACCAGTATTATATACTGTAGTGTGTAGGTAAACAGTATTATATACTGTAGTGTGTAGGTAAACAGTATTATAGACTGTCCTGTGTAGGTAAACAGTATTATATACTGTAGTGTGTAGGTAAACAGTATTATAGACCAGTATTAAATACTGTAGAGTGTATGTAAGCAGTATTATATACTGTAGTGTGTAGGTAAACAGTATTATAGACTGTAGTGTGTAGTTAAACAGTATTATAGACTGTAGTGTGTAGGTAAACAGTATTATATACTGTAGTGTGTAGGTAAACAGTATTATAGACTGTAGTGTGTAGGTGAACAGTATTATAGACTGTAGTGTGTAGGTAAACAGTATTATAGACCAGTATTAAATACTGTAGTGTGTAGGTAAGCAGTATTATATACTGTAGTGTGTAGGTAAACAGTATTATAGACCATTATTATATACTGTAGTGTGTAGGTAAACAGTATTATATACTGTAGTGTGTAGGTAAACAGTATTATATACTGTACTGTGTAGGTAAGCAATATTATATACTGTAGTGTGTAGGTAAACAGTATTATAGACTGTAGTGTGTAGGTAAGCAGTAGTATAGACTGTAGTGTGTAGGTCAACAGTATTATATACTGAAGTGTGTAGGTCAACAGTACTATATATTGTAGTGTGTAGGTAAGCAGTATTATGGACTGTAATGTGTAGGTCAACAGTATTATAGACCAGTATTATATACTGTAGTGTGTAGGTAAGCAGTATTATATACTGTCGTGTGTAGGTAAACAGTATTATAGACCAGTATTATATACTGTAGTGTGTAGGTAAACAGTATTATATAATGTAGTGTGTAGGTAAACAATATTATATACTGTAGTGCGTAGGTAAGCAGTATTATAGACTGTAGTGTGTAGGTAAACAGTATTATAGACTGTAGTGTGTAGGTAAACAGTATTATAGACTGTAGTGTGTAGGTAAACAGTATTATATACTGTAGTGTGTAGGTAAACAGTATTATATACTGTAGTGTGTAGGTAAACAGTATTATATACTGTAGTGTGTAGGTAAACAGTATTATAGACTGTAGTGTGTAGGTAAACAGTATTATAGACTGTAGTATGTAGGTAAACAGTATTATAGACCAGTATTATATACTGTAGTGTGTAGGTAAACAGTATTATAGACTGTACTGTGTAGGTAAACAGTATTATATACTGTAGTGTGTAGGTAAACAGTATTATAGACCAGTATTATAGACTGTAGTGTGTAGGTCAACACTATTATAGACCAGTATTATATACTGTAGTGTGTAGGTAAACATTATTATAGACTGTAGTGTGTAGGTAAACAGTATTATAGACTGTACTGTGTAGGTAAACAGTATTATATACTGTAGTGTGTAGGTAAACAGTATTATAGACCAGTATTATAGACTGTAGTGTGTAGGTCAACACTATTATAGACCAGTATTATATACTGTAGTGTGTAGGTAAACAGTATTATATACTGTAGTGTGTAGGTAAACAGTATTATAGACTGTAGTGTGTAGGTCAACACTATTATAGACCAGTATTATATACTGTAGTGTGTAGGTAAGCAGTAGTATAGACTGTAGTGTGTAGGTCAACAGTATTATATATTGTAGTGTGTAGGTAAACAGTATTATAGACTGTGTTGTGTAGGTAAACAGTATTATAGACTGTAGTGTGTAGGAAAACAGTATTATAGACTGTATTGTGTGGGTAAACAGTATTATAGACTGTAGTGTGTAGGTAAGCAGTAATATAGACTGTAGTGTGTAGGTCAACAGTATTATATACTGTAGTGTGTAGGTCAACAGTACTATATATTGTAGTGTGTAGGTAAGCAGTATTATGGACTTTAATGTGTAGGTAAACAGTATTATAGACCAGTATTATATACTGTAGTGTGTAGGTAAGCAGTTTTATAGACTGTAGTGTTTGGTTAAACCGTATTATAGACTGTAGTGTGTAGGTAAACAGTATTATAGACTGTAGTGTGTAGGTAAACAGTATTATAGACTGTAGTGTGTAGGTAAACAGTATTATAGACTGTAGTGTGTAGGTAAACAGTATTATATACTGTAGTGTGTAGGTAAACAGTATTATACACCAGTATTTTATACTGTAGTGTGTAGGTAAACAGTATTATATACTGTAGTGTGTAGGTAAACAGTATTATAGACTGTAGTGTGTAGGTAAACAGTATTATATACTGTAGTGTGTAGGTAAACAGTATTATAGACCAGTATTATATACTGTAGTGTGTAGGTAAACAGTATTATATACTGTAGTGTGTAGGTAAACAGTATTATAGACTGTAGTGTGTAGGTAAACAGTATTATAGACTGTACTGTGTAGGCAAACAGTATTATATACTGTAGTGTGTAGGTAAACAGTATTATAGACCAGTATTATATACTGTAGTGTGTAGGTAAACAGTATTATAGACCAGTATTATATACTGTAGTGTGTAGGTAAACAGTATTATAGACTGTACTGTGTAGGTAAACAGTATTATAGACTGTAGTGTGTAGGAAAACAGTATTATAGACTGTATTGTGTGGGTAAACAGTATTATAGACTGTAGTGTGTAGGTAAGCAGTAATATAGACTGTAGTGTGTAGGTCAACAGTATTATATACTGTAGTGTGTAGGTCAACAGTACTATATATTGTAGTGTGTAGGTAAGCAGTATTATGGACTTTAATGTGTAGGTAAACAGTATTATAGACCAGTATTATATACTGTAGTGTGTAGGTAAGCAGTTTTATAGACTGTAGTGTTTGGTTAAACAGTATTATAGACTGTAGTGTGTAGGTAAACAGTATTATAGACTGTAGCGTGTAGGTAAACAGTATTATAGACTGTAGTGTGTAGGTAAACAGTATTATAGACTGTAGTGTGTAGGTAAACAGTATTATATACTGTAGTGTGTAGGTAAACAGTATTATACACCAGTATTTTATACTGTAGTGTGTAGGTAAACAGTATTATATACTGTAGTGTGTAGGTAAACAGTATTATAGACTGTAGTGTGTAGGTAAACAGTATTATATACTGTAGTGTGTAGGTAAACAGTATTATAGACCAGTATTATATACTGTAGTGTGTAGGTAAACAGTATTATATACTGTAGTGTGTAGGTAAACAGTATTATAGACTGTAGTGTGTAGGTAAACAGTATTATAGACTGTACTGTGTAGGCAAACAGTATTATATACTGTAGTGTGTAGGTAAACAGTATTATAGACCAGTATTATATACTGTAGTGTGTAGGTAAACAGTATTATAGACCAGTATTATATACTGTAGTGTGTAGGTGAACAGTATTATAGACTGTACTGTGTAGGTAAACAGTATTATAGACTGTACTGTGTAGGTAAACAGTATTATATACTGTAGTGTGTAGGTAAACAGTATTATAGACCAGTATTAAATACTGTAGAGTGTAGGTAAGCAGTATTATATACTGTAGTGTGTAGGTAAACAGTATTATAGACTGTAGTGTGTAGGTAAACAGTATTATAGACTGTAGTGTGTAGGTGAACAGTATTATAGACTGTAGTGTGTAGGTAAACAGTATTATAGACCAGTATTAAATACTGTAGTGTGTAGGTAAGCAGTATTATATACTGTAGTGTGTAGGTAAACAGTATTATAGACCATTATTATATACTGTAGTGTGAAGGTAAACAGTATTATATACTGTAGTGTGTAGGTAAACAGTATTATATACTGTAGTGTGTAGGTCAACAGTATTATATACTGTAGTGTGGAGGTCAACAGTACTATATATTGTAGTGTGTAGGTAAGCAGTATTATGGACTGTAATGTGTAGGTAAACAGTATTATAGACCAGTATTATATACTGTAGTGTGTAGGTAAGCAGTTTTATAGACTGTAGTGTGTAGGTAAACAGTATTATAGACTGTAGTGTGTAGGTAAACAGTATTATAGACTGTAGTGTGTAGGTAAACAGTATTATATACTGTAGTGTGTAGGTAAACAGTATTATAGACCAGTATTTTATACTGTAGTGTGTAGGTAAACAGTATTATATACGGTAGTGTGTAGGTAAACAGTATTATAGACTGTAGTGTGTAGGTAAACAGTATTATATACTGTAGTGTGTAGGTAAACAGTATTATAGACCAGTATTATATACTGTAGTGTGTAGGTAAACAGTATTATATACTGTAGTGTGTAGGTAAACAGTATTATAGACTGTAGTGTGTAGGTAAACAGTATTATAGACTGTACTGTGTAGGCAAACAGTATTATATACTGTAGTGTGTAGGTAAACAGTATTATAGACCAGTATTATAGACTGTAGTGTGTAGGTCAACACTATTATAGACCAGTATTATATACTGTAGTGTGTAGGTAAACAGTATTATAGACTGTATTGTGTGGGTAAACAGTATTATAGACTGTAGTGTGTAGGTAAGCAGTAATATAGACTGTAGTGTGTAGGTCAACAGTATTATATACTGTAGTGTGTAGGTCAACAGTACTATATATTGTAGTGTGTAGGTAAGCAGTATTATGGACTTTAATGTGTAGGTAAACAGTATTATAGACCAGTATTATATACTGTAGTGTGTAGGTAAGCAGTTTTATAGACTGTAGTGTTTGGTTAAACAGTATTATAGACTGTAGTGTGTAGGTAAACAGTATTATAGACTGTAGTGTGTAGGTAAACAGTATTATAGACTGTAGTGTGTAGGTAAACAGTATTATAGACTGTAGTGTGTAGGTAAACAGTATTATATACTGTAGTGTGTAGGTAAACAGTATTATACACCAGTATTTTATACTGTAGTGTGTAGGTAAACAGTATTATATACTGTAGTGTGTAGGTAAACAGTATTATAGACTGTAGTGTGTAGGTAAACAGTATTATATACTGTAGTGTGTAGGTAAACAGTATTATAGACCAGTATTATATACTGTAGTGTGTAGGTAAACAGTATTATATACTGTAGTGTGTAGGTAAACAGTATTATAGACTGTAGTGTGTAGGTAAACAGTATTATAGACTGTACTGTGTAGGCAAACAGTATTATATACTGTAGTGTGTAGGTAAACAGTATTATAGACCAGTATTATATACTGTAGTGTGTAGGTAAACAGTATTATAGACCAGTATTATATACTGTAGTGTGTAGGTAAACAGTATTATAGACTGTACTGTGTAGGTAAACAGTATTATAGACTGTAGTGTGTAGGAAAACAGTATTATAGACTGTATTGTGTGGGTAAACAGTATTATAGACTGTAGTGTGTAGGTAAGCAGTAATATAGACTGTAGTGTGTAGGTCAACAGTATTATATACTGTAGTGTGTAGGTCAACAGTACTATATATTGTAGTGTGTAGGTAAGCAGTATTATGGACTTTAATGTGTAGGTAAACAGTATTATAGACCAGTATTATATACTGTAGTGTGTAGGTAAGCAGTTTTATAGACTGTAGTGTTTGGTTAAACAGTATTATAGACTGTAGTGTGTAGGTAAACAGTATTATAGACTGTAGCGTGTAGGTAAACAGTATTATAGACTGTAGTGTGTAGGTAAACAGTATTATAGACTGTAGTGTGTAGGTAAACAGTATTATATACTGTAGTGTGTAGGTAAACAGTATTATACACCAGTATTTTATACTGTAGTGTGTAGGTAAACAGTATTATATACTGTAGTGTGTAGGTAAACAGTATTATAGACTGTAGTGTGTAGGTAAACAGTATTATATACTGTAGTGTGTAGGTAAACAGTATTATAGACCAGTATTATATACTGTAGTGTGTAGGTAAACAGTATTATATACTGTAGTGTGTAGGTAAACAGTATTATAGACTGTAGTGTGTAGGTAAACAGTATTATAGACTGTACTGTGTAGGCAAACAGTATTATATACTGTAGTGTGTAGGTAAACAGTATTATAGACCAGTATTATATACTGTAGTGTGTAGGTAAACAGTATTATAGACCAGTATTATATACTGTAGTGTGTAGGTGAACAGTATTATAGACTGTACTGTGTAGGTAAACAGTATTATAGACTGTACTGTGTAGGTAAACAGTATTATATACTGTAGTGTGTAGGTAAACAGTATTATAGACCAGTATTAAATACTGTAGAGTGTAGGTAAGCAGTATTATATACTGTAGTGTGTAGGTAAACAGTATTATAGACTGTAGTGTGTAGGTAAACAGTATTATAGACTGTAGTGTGTAGGTGAACAGTATTATAGACTGTAGTGTGTAGGTAAACAGTATTATAGACCAGTATTAAATACTGTAGTGTGTAGGTAAGCAGTATTATATACTGTAGTGTGTAGGTAAACAGTATTATAGACCATTATTATATACTGTAGTGTGAAGGTAAACAGTATTATATACTGTAGTGTGTAGGTAAACAGTATTATAAACTGTAGTGTGTAGGTCAACAGTATTATATACTGTAGTGTGGAGGTCAACAGTACTATATATTGTAGTGTGTAGGTAAGCAGTATTATGGACTGTAATGTGTAGGTAAACAGTATTATAGACCAGTATTATATACTGTAGTGTGTAGGTAAGCAGTTTTATAGACTGTAGTGTGTAGGTAAACAGTATTATAGACTGTAGTGTGTAGGTAAACAGTATTATAGACTGTAGTGTGTAGGTAAACAGTATTATATACTGTAGTGTGTAGGTAAACAGTATTATAGACCAGTATTTTATACTGTAGTGTGTAGGTAAACAGTATTATATACGGTAGTGTGTAGGTAAACAGTATTATAGACCAGTATTATATACTGTAGTGTGTAGGTAAACAGTATTATAGACTGTACTGTGTAGGTAAACAGTATTATAGACTGTAGTGTGTAGGAAAACAGTATTATAGACTGTATTGTGTGGGTAAACAGTATTATAGACTGTAGTGTGTAGGTAAGCAGTAATATAGACTGTAGTGTGTAGGTCAACAGTATTATATACTGTAGTGTGTAGGTCAACAGTACTATATATTGTAGTGTGTAGGTAAGCAGTATTATGGACTTTAATGTGTAGGTAAACAGTATTATAGACCAGTATTATATACTGTAGTGTGTAGGTAAGCAGTTTTATAGACTGTAGTGTTTGGTTAAACAGTATTATAGACTGTAGTGTGTAGGTAAACAGTATTATAGACTGTAGCGTGTAGGTAAACAGTATTATAGACTGTAGTGTGTAGGTAAACAGTATTATAGACTGTAGTGTGTAGGTAAACAGTATTATATACTGTAGTGTGTAGGTAAACAGTATTATACACCAGTATTTTATACTGTAGTGTGTAGGTAAACAGTATTATATACTGTAGTGTGTAGGTAAACAGTATTATAGACTGTAGTGTGTAGGTAAACAGTATTATATACTGTAGTGTGTAGGTAAACAGTATTATAGACCAGTATTATATACTGTAGTGTGTAGGTAAACAGTATTATATACTGTAGTGTGTAGGTAAACAGTATTATAGACTGTAGTGTGTAGGTAAACAGTATTATAGACTGTACTGTGTAGGCAAACAGTATTATATACTGTAGTGTGTAGGTAAACAGTATTATAGACCAGTATTATATACTGTAGTGTGTAGGTAAACAGTATTATAGACCAGTATTATATACTGTAGTGTGTAGGTGAACAGTATTATAGACTGTACTGTGTAGGTAAACAGTATTATAGACTGTACTGTGTAGGTAAACAGTATTATATACTGTAGTGTGTAGGTAAACAGTATTATAGACCAGTATTAAATACTGTAGAGTGTAGGTAAGCAGTATTATATACTGTAGTGTGTAGGTAAACAGTATTATAGACTGTAGTGTGTAGGTAAACAGTATTATAGACTGTAGTGTGTAGGTGAACAGTATTATAGACTGTAGTGTGTAGGTAAACAGTATTATAGACCAGTATTAAATACTGTAGTGTGTAGGTAAGCAGTATTATATACTGTAGTGTGTAGGTAAACAGTATTATAGACCATTATTATATACTGTAGTGTGAAGGTAAACAGTATTATATACTGTAGTGTGTAGGTAAACAGTATTATAAACTGTAGTGTGTAGGTCAACAGTATTATATACTGTAGTGTGGAGGTCAACAGTACTATATATTGTAGTGTGTAGGTAAGCAGTATTATGGACTGTAATGTGTAGGTAAACAGTATTATAGACCAGTATTATATACTGTAGTGTGTAGGTAAGCAGTTTTATAGACTGTAGTGTGTAGGTAAACAGTATTATAGACTGTAGTGTGTAGGTAAACAGTATTATAGACTGTAGTGTGTAGGTAAACAGTATTATATACTGTAGTGTGTAGGTAAACAGTATTATAGACCAGTATTTTATACTGTAGTGTGTAGGTAAACAGTATTATATACGGTAGTGTGTAGGTAAACAGTATTATAGACTGTAGTGTGTAGGTAAACAGTATTATATACTGTAGTGTGTAGGTAAACAGTATTATAGACCAGTATTATATACTGTAGTGTGTAGGTAAACAGTATTATATACTGTAGTGTGTAGGTAAACAGTATTATAGACTGTAGTGTGTAGGTAAACAGTATTATAGACTGTACTGTGTAGGCAAACAGTATTATATACTGTAGTGTGTAGGTAAACAGTATTATAGACCAGTATTATAGACTGTAGTGTGTAGGTCAACACTATTATAGACCAGTATTATATACTGTAGTGTGTAGGTAAACAGTATTATATACTGTAGTGTGTAGGTAAACAGTATTATAGACTGTCCTGTGTAGGTAAACAGTATTATATACTGTAGTGTGTAGGTAAACAGTATTATACACCAGTATTTTATACTGTAGTGTGTAGGTAAACAGTATTATATACTGTAGTGTGTAGGTAAACAGTATTATAGACTGTAGTGTGTAGGTAAACAGTATTATATACTGTAGTGTGTAGGTAAACAGTATTATAGACCAGTATTATATACTGTAGTGTGTAGGTAAACAGTATTATAGACTGTACTGTGTAGGTAAACAGTATTATAGACTGTACTGTGTAGGTAAACAGTATTATATACTGTAGTGTGTAGGTAAACAGTATTATAGACCAGTATTAAATACTGTAGAGTGTAGGTAAGCAGTATTATATACTGTAGTGTGTAGGTAAACAGTATTATAGACTGTAGGGTGTAGGTAAACAGTATTATAGACTGTAGTGTGTAGGTGAACAGTATTATAGACTGTAGTGTGTAGGTAAACAGTATTATAGACCAGTATTAAATACTGTAGTGTGTAGGTAAGCAGTATTATATACTGTAGTGTGTAGGTAAACAGTATTATAGACCATTATTATATACTGTAGTGTGTAGGTAAACAGTATTATATACTGTAGTGTGTAGGTAAACAGTATTATATACTGTAGTGTGTAGGTCAACAGTATTATATACTGTAGTGTGTAGGTCAACAGTACTATATATTGTAGTGTGGAGGTAAGCAGTATTATGGACTGTAATGTGTAGGTAAACAGTATTATAGACCAGTATTATATACTGTAGTGTGTAGGTAAGCAGTTTTATAGACTGTAGTGTGTAGGTAAACAGTATTATAGACTGTAGTGTGTAGGTAAACAGTATTATAGACTGTAGTGTGTAGGTAAACAGTATTATAGACTGTAGTGTGTAGGTAAACAGTATTATAGACTGTAGTGTGTAGGTAAACAGTATTATATACTGTAGTGTGTAGGTAAACAGTATTATAGACCAGTATTTTATACTGTAGTGTGTAGGTAAACAGTATTATATACGGTAGTGTGTAGGTAAACAGTATTATAGACTGTAGTGTGTAGGTAAACAGTATTATATACTGTAGTGTGTAGGTAAACAGTATTATAGACCAGTATTATATACTGTAGTGTGTAGGTAAACAGTATTATATACTGTAGTGTGTAGGTAAACAGTATTATAGACTGTAGTGTGTAGGTAAACAGTATTATAGACTGTACTGTGTAGGCAAACAGTATTATATACTGTAGTGTGTAGGTAAACAGTATTATAGACCAGTATTATAGACTGTAGTGTGTAGGTCAACACTATTATAGACCAGTATTATATACTGTAGTGTGTAGGTAAACAGTATTATATACTGTAGTGTGTAGGTAAACAGTATTATAGACTGTCCTGTGTAGGTAAACAGTATTATATACTGTAGTGTGTAGGTAAACAGTATTATAGACCAGTATTAAATACTGTAGAGTGTATGTAAGCAGTATTATATACTGTAGTGTGTAGGTAAACAGTATTATAGACTGTAGTGTGTAGTTAAACAGTATTATAGACTGTAGTGTGTAGGTAAACAGTATTATATACTGTAGTGTGTAGGTAAACAGTATTATAGACTGTAGTGTGTAGGTGAACAGTATTATAGACTGTAGTGTGTAGGTAAACAGTATTATAGACCAGTATTAAATACTGTAGTGTGTAGGTAAGCAGTATTATATACTGTAGTGTGTAGGTAAACAGTATTATAGACCATTATTATATACTGTAGTGTGTAGGTAAACAGTATTATATACTGTAGTGTGTAGGTAAACAGTATTATATACTGTACTGTGTAGGTAAGCAGTATTATATACTGTAGTGTGTAGGTAAACAGTATTATAGACTGTAGTGTGTAGGTAAGCAGTAGTATAGACTGTAGTGTGTAGGTCAACAGTATTATATACTGAAGTGTGTAGGTCAACAGTACTATATATTGTAGTGTGTAGGTAAGCAGTATTATGGACTGTAATGTGTAGGTCAACAGTATTATAGACCAGTATTATATACTGTAGTGTGTAGGTAAGCAGTATTATATACTGTCGTGTGTAGGTAAACAGTATTATAGACCAGTATTATATACTGTAGTGTGTAGGTAAACAGTATTATATAATGTAGTGTGTAGGTAAACAATATTATATACTGTAGTGCGTAGGTAAGCAGTATTATAGACTGTAGTGTGTAGGTAAACAGTATTATAGACTGTAGTGTGTAGGTAAACAGTATTATAGACTGTAGTGTGTAGGTAAACAGTATTATAGACTGTAGTGTGTAGGTAAACAGTATTATATACTGTAGTGTGTAGGTAAACAGTATTATATACTGTAGTGTGTAGGTAAACAGTATTATATACTGTAGTGTGTAGGTAAACAGTATTATATACTGTAGTGTGTAGGTAAACAGTATTATAGACTGTAGTGTGTAGGTAAACAGTATTATAGACTGTAGTATGTAGGTAAACAGTATTATAGACCAGTATTATATACTGTAGTGTGTAGGTAAACAGTATTATAGACTGTACTGTGTAGGTAAACAGTATTATATACAGTAGTGTGTAGGTAAACAGTATTATAGACCAGTATTATAGACTGTAGTGTGTAGGTCAACACTATTATAGACCAGTATTATATACTGTAGTGTGTAGGTAAACATTATTATAGACTGTAGTGTGTAGGTAAACCATATTATAGACTGTACTGTGTAGGTAAACAGTATTATATACTGTAGTGTGTAGGTAAACAGTATTATAGACCAGTATTATAGACTGTAGTGTGTAGGTCAACACTATTATAGACCAGTATTATATACTGTAGTGTGTAGGTAAACAGTATTATATACTGTAGTGTGTAGGTAAACAGTATTATAGACTGTAGTGTGTAGGTAAACAGTATTATAGACTGTACTGTGTAGGCAAACAGTATTATATACTGTAGTGTGTAGGTAAACAGTATTATAGACCAGTATTATAGACTGTAGTGTGTAGGTCAACACTATTATAGACCAGTATTATATACTGTAGTGTGTAGGTAAGCAGTAGTATAGACTGTAGTGTGTAGGTCAACAGTATTATATATTGTAGTGTGTAGGTAAACAGTATTATAGACTGTAGTGTGTAGGTAAACAGTATTATAGACTGTAGTGTGTAGGAAAACAGTATTATAGACTGTATTGTGTGGGTAAACAGTATTATAGACTGTAGTGTGTAGGTAAGCAGTAATATAGACTGTAGTGTGTAGGTCAACAGTATTAGATACTGTAGTGTGTAGGTCAACAGTACTATATATTGTAGTGTGTAGGTAAGCAGTATTATGGACTTTAATGTGTAGGTAAACAGTATTATAGACCAGTATTATATACTGTAGTGTGTAGGTAAGCAGTTTTATAGACTGTAGTGTGTAGGTAAACAGTATTATAGACTGTAGTGTGTAGGTAAACAGTATTATAGACTGTAGTGTGTAGGTAAACAGTATTATAGACTGTAGTGTGTAGGTAAACAGTATTATAGACTGTAGTGTGTAGGTAAACAGTATTATATACTGTAGTGTGTAGGTAAACAGTATTATACACCAGTATTTTATACTGTAGTGTGTAGGTAAACAGTATTATATACTGTAATGTGTAGGTAAACAGTATTATGGACTGTAGTGTGTAGGTAAACAGTATTATATACTGTAGTGTGTAGGTAAACAGTATTATAGACCAGTATTATATACTGTAGTGTGTAGGTAAACAGTATTATATACTGTAGTGTGTAGGTAAACAGTATTATAGACTGTAGTGTGTAGGTAAACAGTATTATAGACTGTACTGTGTAGGCAAACAGTATTATATACTGTAGTGTGTAGGTAAACAGTATTATAGACCAGTATTATATACTGTAGTGTGTAGGTAAACAGTATTATAGACCAGTATTATATACTGTAGTGTGTAGGTAAACAGTATTATAGACTGTACTGTGTAGGTAAACAGTATTATAGACTGTACTGTGTAGGTAAACAGTATTATATACTGTAGTGTGTAGGTAAACAGTATTATAGACCAGTATTAAATACTGTAGAGTGTAGGTAAGCAGTATTATATACTGTAGTGTGTAGGTAAACAGTATTATAGACTGTAGTGTGTAGGTAAACAGTATTATAGACTGTAGTGTGTAGGTGAACAGTATTATAGACTGTAGTGTGTAGGTAAACAGTATTATAGACCAGTATTAAATACTGTAGTGTGTAGGTAAGCAGTATTATATACTGTAGTGTGTAGGTAAACAGTATTATAGACCATTATTATATACTGTAGTGTGAAGGTAAACAGTATTATATACTGTAGTGTGTAGGTAAACAGTATTATATACTGTAGTGTGTAGGTCAACAGTATTATATACTGTAGTGTGGAGGTCAACAGTACTATATATTGTAGTGTGTAGGTAAGCAGTATTATGGACTGTAATGTGTAGGTAAACAGTATTATAGACCAGTATTATATACTGTAGTGTGTAGGTAAGCAGTTTTATAGACTGTAGTGTGTAGGTAAACAGTATTATAGACTGTAGTGTGTAGGTAAACAGTATTATAGACTGTAGTGTGTAGGTAAACAGTATTATAGACTGTAGTGTGTAGGTAAACAGTATTATAGACTGTAGTGTGTAGGTAAACAGTATTATATACTGTAGTGTGTAGGTAAACAGTATTATAGACCAGTATTTTATACTGTAGTGTGTAGGTAAACAGTATTATATACGGTAGTGTGTAGGTAAACAGTATTATAGACTGTAGTGTGTAGGTAAACAGTATTATATACTGTAGTGTGTAGGTAAACAGTATTATAGACCAGTATTATATACTGTAGTGTGTAGGTAAACAGTATTATATACTGTAGTGTGTAAGTAAACAGTATTATAGACTGTAGTGTGTAGGTAAACAGTATTATAGACTGTACTGTGTAGGCAAACAGTATTATATACTGTAGTGTGTAGGTAAACAGTATTATAGACCAGTATTATAGACTGTAGTGTGTAGGTCAACACTATTATAGACCAGTATTATATACTGTAGTGTGTAGGTAAACAGTATTATATACTGTAGTGTGTAGGTAAACAGTATTATAGACTGTCCTGTGTAGGTAAACAGTATTATATACTGTAGTGTGTAGGTAAACAGTATTATAGACCAGTATTAAATACTGTAGAGTGTATGTAAGCAGTATTATATACTGTACTGTGTAGGTAAACAGTATTATAGACTGTAGTGTGTAGTTAAACAGTATTATAGACTGTAGTGTGTAGGTAAACAGTATTATATACTGTAGTGTGTAGGTAAACAGTATTATAGACTGTAGTGTGTAGGTGAACAGTATTATAGACTGTAGTGTGTAGGTAAACAGTATTATAGACCAGTATTAAATACTGTAGTGTGTAGGTAAGCAGTATTATATACTGTAGTGTGTAGGTAAACAGTATTATAGACCATTATTATATACTGTAGTGTGTAGGTAAACAGTATTATATACTGTAGTGTGTAGGTAAACAGTATTATATACTGTAGTGTGTAGGTAAGCAGTATTATATACTGTAGTGTGTAGGTAAACAGTATTATAGACTGTAGTGTGTAGGTCAACACTATTATAGACCAGTATTATATACTGTAGTGTGTAGGTAAGCAGTAGTATAGACTGTAGTGTGTAGGTCAACAGTATTATATACTGAAGTGTGTAGGTCAACAGTACTATATATTGTAGTGTGTATGTAAGCAGTATTATGGACTGTAATGTGTAGGTCAACAGTATTATAGACCAGTATTATATACTGTAGTGTGTAGGTAAGCAGTATTATATACTGTCGTGTGTAGGTAAACAGTATTATAGACCAGTATTATATACTGTAGTGTGTAGGTAAACAGTATTATATAATGTAGTGTGTAGGTAAACAGTATTATATACTGTAGTGCGTAGGTAAGCAGTATTATAGACTGTAGTGTGTAGGTAAACAGTATTATAGACTGTAGTGTGTAGGTAAACAGTATTATAGACTGTAGTGTGTAGGTAAACAGTATTATAGACTGTAGTGTGTAGGTAAACAGTATTATATACTGTAGTGTGTAGGTAAACAGTATTATATACTGTAGTGTGTAGGTAAACAGTATTATATACTGTAGTGTGTAGGTAAACAGAATTATATACTGTAGTGTGTAGGTAAACAGTATTATAGACTGTAGTGTGTAGGTAAACAGTATTATAGACTGTAGTATGTAGGTAAACAGTATTATAGACCAGTATTATATACTGTAGTGTGTAGGTAAACAGTATTATAGACTGTACTGTGTAGGTAAACAGTATTATATACTGTAGTGTGTAGGTCAACACTATTATAGACCAGTATTATATACTGTAGTGTGTAGGTAAACATTATTATAGACTGTAGTGTGTAGGTAAACAGTATTATAGACTGTACTGTGTAGGTAAACAGTATTATATACTGTAGTGTGTAGGTAAACAGTATTATAGACCAGTATTATAGACTGTAGTGTGTAGGTCAACACTATTATAGACCAGTATTATATACTGTAGTGTGTAGGTAAACAGTATTATATACTGTAGTGTGTAGGTAAACAGTATTATAGACTGTAGTGTGTAGGTCAACACTAATATAGACTGTAGTGTGTAGGTAAAAATTATTATAGACCAGTATTATATACTGTAGTGTGTAGGTCAACAGTATTATAGACTGTAGTGTGTAGGTCAACACTATTATAGACTGTAGTGTGTAGGTAAACAGTATTATAGACTGTAGTATGTAGGTAAACAGTATTATAGACCAGTATTATATACTGTAGTGTGTAGGTAAACAGTATTATAGACTGTAGTGTGTAGGTAAACAGTATTATAGACCAGTATTATAGACTGTAGTGTGTAGGTCAACAGTATTATAGACTGTAGTATGTAGGTAAACAGTATTATAGACCAGTTTTATATACTGTAGTGTGTAGGTAAACAGTATTATAGACTGTAGTGTGTAGGTAAACAGTATTATAGACCAGTATTATATACTGTAGTGTGTAGGTAAACAGTATTATAGACTGTACTGTGTAGGTAAACAGTATTATATACTGTAGTGTGTAGGTAAACAGTATTATAGACCAGTATTATAGACTGTAGTGTGTAGGTCAACACTATTATAGACCAGTATTATATACTGTAGTGTGTAGGTAAACATTATTATAGACTGTAGTGTGTAGGTAAACAGTATTATAGACTGTACTGTGTAGGTAAACAGTATTATATACTGTAGTGTGTAGGTAAACAGTATTATAGACCAGTATTATAGACTGTAGTGTGTAGGTCAACACTATTATAGACCAGTATTATATACTGTAGTGTGTAGGTAAACAGTATTATATACTGTAGTGTGTAGGTAAACAGTATTATAGACTGTAGTGTGTAGGTCAACACTAATATAGACTGTAGTGTGTAGGTAAAAATTATTATAGACCAGTATTATATACTGTAGTGTGTAGGTCAACAGTATTATAGACTGTAGTGTGTAGGTCAACACTATTATAGACTGTAGTGTGTAGGTAAACAGTATTATAGACTGTAGTATGTAGGTAAACAGTATTATAGACCAGTATTATATACTGTAGTGTGTAGGTAAACAGTATTATAGACTGTAGTGTGTAGGTAAACAGTATTATAGACCAGTATTATAGACTGTAGTGTGTAGGTCAACAGTATTATAGACTGTAGTATGTAGGTAAACAGTATTATAGACCAGTATTATATACTGTAGTGTGTAGGTAAACAGTATTATAGACTGTAGTGTGTAGGTAAACAGTATTATAGACCAGTATTATAGACTGTAGTGTGTAGGTCAACAGTATTATAGACTGTAGTGTGTAGGTCAACAGTATTATAGACTGTAGTGTGTAGGTAAACAGTATTATAGACTGTAGTGTGTAGGTAAACAGTATTATAGACCAGTATTATATACTGTAGTGTGTTGGTAAACAGTATTATAGACTGTAGTGTGTAGGTAAACAGTAGTATAGACTGTACTGTGTAGGTCAACAGTATTATAGACTGTAGTTTGTAGGTAAACAGTATTATAGACTGTAGTATGTAGGTAAACAGTATTATAGACCAGTATTATAGACTGTAGTGTGTAGGTAAACAGTATTATATACTGTAGTGTGTAGGTAAACAGTATTATATACTGTAGTGTGTAGGTAAGCAGTATTATATACTGTAGTGTGTAGGTAAACAGTATTATAGACTGTAGTGTGTAGGTCAACACTATTATAGACCAGTATTATATACTGTAGTGTGTAGGTAAGCAGTAGTATAGACTGTAGTGTGTAGGTCAACAGTATTATATACTGTAGTGTGTAGGTCAACAGTACTATATATTGTAGTGTGTAGGTAAGCAGTATTATGGACTGTAATGTGTAGGTCAACAGTATTATAGACCAGTATTATATACTGTAGTGTGTAGGTAAGCAGTATTATATACTGTCGTGTGTAGGTAAACAGTATTATAGACCAGTATTATATACTGTAGTGTGTAGGTAAACAGTATTATATACTGTAGTGTGTAGGTAAACAGTATTATATACTGTAGTGCGTAGGTAAGCAGTATTATAGACTGTAGTGTGTAGGTAAACAGTATTATAGACTGTAGTGTGTAGTTAAACAGTATTATAGACTGTAGTGTGTAGGTAAACAGTATTATATACTGTAGTGTGTAGGTAAACAGTATTATAGACTGTAGTGTGTAGGTGAACAGTATTATAGACTGTAGTGTGTAGGTAAACAGTATTATAGACCAGTATTAAATACTGTAGTGTGTAGGTAAGCAGTATTATATACTGTAGTGTGTAGGTAAACAGTATTATAGACCATTATTATATACTGTAGTGTGTAGGTAAACAGTATTATATACTGTAGTGTGTAGGTAAACAGTATTATATACTGTAGTGTGTAGGTAAGCAGTATTATATACTGTAGTGTGTAGGTAAACAGTATTATAGACTGTAGTGTGTAGGTCAACACTATTATAGACCAGTATTATATACTGTAGTGTGTAGGTAAGCAGTAGTATAGACTGTAGTGTGTAGGTCAACAGTATTATATACTGAAGTGTGTAGGTCAACAGTACTATATATTGTAGTGTGTAGGTAAGCAGTATTATGGACTGTAATGTGTAGGTCAACAGTATTATAGACCAGTATTATATACTGTAGTGTGTAGGTAAGCAGTATTATATACTGTCGTGTGTAGGTAAACAGTATTATAGACCAGTATTATATACTGTAGTGTGTAGGTAAACAGTATTATATAATGTAGTGTGTAGGTAAACAGTATTATATACTGTAGTGCGTAGGTAAGCAGTATTATAGACTGTAGTGTGTAGGTAAACAGTATTATAGACTGTAGTGTGTAGGTAAACAGTATTATAGACTGTAGTGTGTAGGTAAACAGTATTATAGACTGTAGTGTGTAGGTAAACAGTATTATATACTGTAGTGTGTAGGTAAACAGTATTATATACTGTAGTGTGTAGGTAAACAGTATTATATACTGTAGTGTGTAGGTAAACAGAATTATATACTGTAGTGTGTAGGTAAACAGTATTATAGACTGTAGTGTGTAGGTAAACAGTATTATAGACTGTAGTATGTAGGTAAACAGTATTATAGACAAGTATTATATACTGTAGTGTGTAGGTAAACAGTATTATAGACTGTACTGTGTAGGTAAACAGTATTATATACTGTAGTGTGTAGGTCAACACTATTATAGACCAGTATTATATACTGTAGTGTGTAGGTAAACATTATTATAGACTGTAGTGTGTAGGTAAACAGTATTATAGACTGTACTGTGTAGGTAAACAGTATTATATACTGTAGTGTGTAGGTAAACAGTATTATAGACCAGTATTATAGACTGTAGTGTGTAGGTCAACACTATTATAGACCAGTATTATATACTGTAGTGTGTAGGTAAACAGTATTATATACTGTAGTGTGTAGGTAAACAGTATTATAGACTGTAGTGTGTAGGTCAACACTAATATAGACTGTAGTGTGTAGGTAAAAATTATTATAGACCAGTATTATATACTGTAGTGTGTAGGTCAACAGTATTATAGACTGTAGTGTGTAGGTCAACACTATTATAGACTGTAGTGTGTAGGTAAACAGTATTATAGACTGTAGTATGTAGGTAAACAGTATTATAGACCAGTATTATATACTGTAGTGTGTAGGTAAACAGTATTATAGACTGTAGTGTGTAGGTAAACAGTATTATAGACCAGTATTATAGACTGTAGTGTGTAGGTCAACAGTATTATAGACTGTAGTATGTAGGTAAACAGTATTATAGACCAGTTTTATATACTGTAGTATGTAGGTAAACAGTATTATAGACTGTAGTGTGTAGGTAAACAGTATTATAGACCAGTATTATATACTGTAGTGTGTAGGTAAACAGTATTATAGACTGTACTGTGTAGGTAAACAGTATTATATACTGTAGTGTGTAGGTAAACAGTATTATAGACCAGTATTATAGACTGTAGTGTGTAGGTCAACACTATTATAGACCAGTATTATATACTGTAGTGTGTAGGTAAACATTATTATAGACTGTAGTGTGTAGGTAAACAGTATTATAGACTGTACTGTGTAGGTAAACAGTATTATATACTGTAGTGTGTAGGTAAACAGTATTATAGACCAGTATTATAGACTGTAGTGTGTAGGTCAACACTATTATAGACCAGTATTATATACTGTAGTGTGTAGGTAAACAGTATTATATACTGTAGTGTGTAGGTAAACAGTATTATAGACTGTAGTGTGTAGGTCAACACTAATATAGACTGTAGTGTGTAGGTAAAAATTATTATAGACCAGTATTATATACTGTAGTGTGTAGGTCAACAGTATTATAGACTGTAGTGTGTAGGTCAACACTATTATAGACTGTAGTGTGTAGGTAAACAGTATTATAGACTGTAGTATGTAGGTAAACAGTATTATAGACCAGTATTATATACTGTAGTGTGTAGGTAAACAGTATTATAGACTGTAGTGTGTAGGTAAACAGTATTATAGACCAGTATTATAGACTGTAGTGTGTAGGTCAACAGTATTATAGACTGTAGTATGTAGGTAAACAGTATTATAGACCAGTATTATATACTGTAGTGTGTAGGTAAACAGTATTATAGACTGTAGTGTGTAGGTAAACAGTATTATAGACCAGTATTATAGACTGTAGTGTGTAGGTCAACAGTATTATAGACTGTAGTGTGTAGGTCAACAGTATTATAGACTGTAGTGTGTAGGTAAACAGTATTATAGACTGTAGTGTGTAGGTAAACAGTATTATAGACCAGTATTATATACTGTAGTGTGTTGGTAAACAGTATTATAGACTGTAGTGTGTAGGTAAACAGTAGTATAGACTGTACTGTGTAGGTCAACAGTATTATAGACTGTAGTTTGTAGGTAAACAGTATTATAGACTGTAGTATGTAGGTAAACAGTATTATAGACCAGTATTATAGACTGTAGTGTGTAGGTAAACAGTATTATATACTGTAGTGTGTAGGTAAACAGTATTATATACTGTAGTGTGTAGGTAAGCAGTATTATATACTGTAGTGTGTAGGTAAACAGTATTATAGACTGTAGTGTGTAGGTCAACACTATTATAGACCAGTATTATATACTGTAGTGTGTAGGTAAGCAGTAGTATAGACTGTAGTGTGTAGGTCAACAGTATTATATACTGTAGTGTGTAGGTCAACAGTACTATATATTGTAGTGTGTAGGTAAGCAGTATTATGGACTGTAATGTGTAGGTCAACAGTATTATAGACCAGTATTATATACTGTAGTGTGTAGGTATGCAGTATTATATACTGTCGTGTGTAGGTAAACAGTATTATAGACCAGTATTATATACTGTAGTGTGTAGGTAAACAGTATTATAGACTGTAGTGTGTAGGTAAACAGTATTATATACTGTAGTGCGTAGGTAAGCAGTATTATAGACTGTAGTGTGTAGGTAAACAGTATTATAGACTGTAGTGTGTAGGTAAACAGTATTATAGACTGTAGTGTGTAGGTAAACAGTATTATATACTGTAGTGTGTAGGTAAACAGTATTATATACTGTAGTGTGTAGGTAAACAGTATTATAGACCAGTATTATATACTGTAGTGTGTAGGTAAACAGTATTATATACTGTAGTGTGTAGGTAAACAGTATTATATACTGTAGTGTGTAGGTAATCAGTATTATAGACTGTAGTGTGTAGGTAAACAGTATTATAGACTGTAGTATGTAGGTAAACAGTATTATAGACCAGTATTATATAATGTAGTGTGTAGGTTAACAGTATTATAGACTGTACTGTGTAGGTAAACAGTATTATATACTGTAGTGTGTAGGTAAACAGTATTATAGACCAGTATTATAGACTGTAGTGTGTAGGTCAACAGTATTATAGACTGTAGTGTGTAGGTCAACAGTATTATAGACTGTAGTGTGTAGGTAAACAGTATTATAGACTGTAGTGTGTAGGTAAACAGTATTATAGACCAGTATTATATACTGTAGTGTGTTGGTAAACAGTATTATAGACTGTAGTGTGTAGGTAAACAGTAGTATAGACTGTACTGTGTAGGTCAACAGTATTATAGACTGTAGTTTGTAGGTAAACAGTATTATAGACTGTAGTATGTAGGTAAACAGTATTATAGACCAGTATTATAGACTGTAGTGTGTAGGTAAACAGTATTATATACTGTAGTGTGTAGGTAAACAGTATTATATACTGTAGTGTGTAGGTAAGCAGTATTATATACTGTAGTGTGTAGGTAAACAGTATTATAGACTGTAGTGTGTAGGTCAACACTATTATAGACCAGTATTATATACTGTAGTGTGTAGGTAAGCAGTAGTATAGACTGTAGTGTGTAGGTCAACAGTATTATATACTGTAGTGTGTAGGTCAACAGTACTATATATTGTAGTGTGTAGGTAAGCAGTATTATGGACTGTAATGTGTAGGTCAACAGTATTATAGACCAGTATTATATACTGTAGTGTGTAGGTATGCAGTATTATATACTGTCGTGTGTAGGTAAACAGTATTATAGACCAGTATTATATACTGTAGTGTGTAGGTAAACAGTATTATATACTGTAGTGTGTAGGTAAACAGTATTATATACTGTAGTGCGTAGGTAAGCAGTATTATAGACTGTAGTGTGTAGGTAAACAGTATTATAGACTGTAGTGTGTAGGTAAACAGTATTATAGACTGTAGTGTGTAGGTAAACAGTATTATATACTGTAGTGTGTAGGTAAACAGTATTATATACTGTAGTGTGTAGGTAAACAGTATTATAGACCAGTATTATATACTGTAGTGTGTAGGTAAACAGTATTATATACTGTAGTGTGTAGGTAAACAGTATTATATACTGTAGTGTGTAGGTAATCAGTATTATAGACTGTAGTGTGTAGGTAAACAGTATTATAGACTGTAGTATGTAGGTAAACAGTATTATAGACCAGTATTATAGACTGTAGTGTGTAGGTCAACACTATTATAGACCAGTATTATATACTGTAGTGTGTAGGTAAACAGTATTATAGACTGTAGTGTGTAGGTAAACAGTATTATAGACTGTACTGTGTAGGTAAACAGTATTATATACTGTAGTGTGTAGGTAAACAGTATTATAGACCAGTATTATAGACTGTAGTGTGTAGGTCAACACTATTATAGACCAGTATTATATACTGTAGTGTGTAGGTAAACAGTATTATATACTGTAGTGTGTAGGTAAACAGTATTATAGACTGTAGTGTGTAGGTCAACACTACTATAGACTGTAGTGTGTAGGTAAAAATTATTATAGACCAGTATTATATACTGTAGTGTGTAGGTCAACAGTATTATAGACTGTAGTGTGTAGGTCAACACTATTATAGACTGTAGTGTGTAGGTAAACAGTATTATAGACTGTAGTATGTAGGTAAACAGTATTATAGACCAGTATTATATACTGTAGTGTGTAGGTAAACAGTATTATAGACTGTAGTGTGTAGGTAAACAGTATTATAGACCAGTATTATAGACTGTAGTGTGTAGGTCAACAGTATTATAGACTGTAGTATGTAGGTAAACAGTATTATAGACCAGTATTATATACTGTAGTGTGTAGGTAAACAGTATTATAGACTGTAGTGTGTAGGTAAACAGTATTATAGACCAGTATTATAGACTGTAGTGTGTAGGTCAACAGTATTATAGACTGTAGTGTGTAGGTCAACAGTATTATAGACTGTAGTGTGTAGGTAAACAGTATTATAGACTGTAGTGTGTAGGTAAACAGTATTATAGACCAGTATTATATACTGTAGTGTGTTGGTAAACAGTATTATAGACTGTAGTGTGTAGGTAAACAGTAGTATAGACTGTACTGTGTAGGTCAACAGTATTATAGAGTGTAGTTTGTAGGTAAAGAGTATTATAGACTGTAGTATGTAGGTAAACAGTATTATAGACCAGTATTATAGACTGTAGTGTGTAGGTAAACAGTATTATATACTGTAGTGTGTAGGTAAACATTTTCAGGGGACTGTAATGGGACCTGTGTGTGTGTGTGTGTGTGTGTGTGTGTGTGTGTGTGTGTGTGTGTGTGTGTGTGTGTGTGTGTGTGTGTGTGTGTGTGTGTGTGTGTGTGTGCGTGTGTGTGTGCGTGTGCGCACGTGTGTTATTAAGCGTGTTCAGAGGATTACTGTGTGCTGCTAGGGCAGGAGACGACCTTCATGCTGTCACACTAAACACACCTAATGATGAATAATGTGTGTGTGTGCGTGTGTGTGCGTGTGCGTGCATGCGTGTGTGTGCGCGTGTGCGTGCGTGTGTGCGTGCGTGTGTGTGCGTGTGTTATTAAGCGTGTTCAGAGGATTACTGTGTGCTGCTAGGGCAGGAGACGACCTTCATGCTGTCACACTAAACACACCTAATGATGAATAATGTGTGTGTGTGTGTGTGTGTGTGTGTTACAGTTAGTGCACCGGCCTCTCCCAGAGAGATGATGAGTATGAAGGAACGCAAGACCGAATACGACTCCACAGCAACCAACGCTGGTTTCCACGACAACAAAGGAGAACACACCTCCCGAAAAGACACCATGGCAGGTGTGTGTGTGAAGGAGAGAGAAATAACAGACTATTACTTTCTATCTACATATCTCTTTCTGTCATTCTCTCTCTCCCCCTCCCTCTAACTCTCTGTCTCCCCTTTCTCTCTCTGTCTGACAACCTCTCTCTTTCACTCTCTCTCCCCTCTCTCTCTCTGTCTGACACCCCCCTCTCTCTCTCTGGCACCCCCCCTCTCTCTCTCTCTGGCACCCCCCTTCTCTCTCTCTATCACCCCTTTTTCTCTCTCCCTCTCTCCCCCCCTCTCCCCCACCCTCGCTCTCTCTCCTCTCTCTCTGTCTGACAACCTCTCTCTCTTCTTTCAGTCAGAATCTCCTGTGGAACATCCACGTTGTTCCGGAACTCTTATGTTACTACTAATGAGGAGGTCGAACACAACCAGGTGAGCTACAGCTACATACACATATAATATTACTACACACACTACTAATACTACTACACACACTACTAATACTACTAATATTACTACACACACTACTAATATACACACTACTAATATTACTACACACACACTACTAATACTACTACTACACACACTACTAATACTACTAATATTACTACACACACTACTAATACTACTATACACACTACTAATACTACTAATATTACTACACACACTACTAATACTACTAATATTATAACACACACACACACTACTAATACTACTACTACACACACTACTAATACTACTAATATTACTACGCACACTACTAATACAACTAATATTACTACACACACTACTAATACTACTAATATTACTACGCACACTACTAATACTACTAATATTACTACACACACTACTAATACTACTAATATTATAACACACACACACACACACTACTAATACTACTAATATTACTACACACACTACTAATACTACTACGCACACTACTTATACTACTAATATTATAACACACACACACACTACTAATACAATTAAAATTACTACGCACACTACTAACACTACTAATATTATAACACACACACACACACTACTAATACAACTAATATTACTACACACACTACTAATACTACTAATTTTATAACACACACACACATACACTACTAATACAACTAATATTACTACGCACACTACTAATATTATAACACACACACACACTTCTAATACTACACAACACACACACACACACACACAAATACACAAATACACCCATACACACAAACACATACACATAGACATACATACACATATACATACAGTTGAAGTCAGAAGTTTTTTTCACAATTCCTGACATTTAATCCTAGTAAAGATTCCCTGTCTTAGGTCAGTTAGGATCATCACTTTAGTTAAAGAATGTGAAATGTCTGATGACTTGAGATGTTGCTTCAATATATCCACATAATTTTCCTACCTCATGATGCCATCTATTTTGTGAAGTGCACCAGTCCCTCCTGCAGCAAAGCACCCCAACAACATGATGCTGCCTCCCCCGTGCTTCACGGTTGGGATGGTGTTCTTCAGCTTGCAAGCCTCACCCTTTTTCCACCAAACATAACGATGGTCATTATGGCCAAACAGTTGTATTTTTGTTTCATCAGACCAGAGGACATTTCTCCAAAAAGTACGATCTTTGTCCCCATGTGCAGTTGCAAACCGTAGTCAGGCTTTTTTTATGGCGGTTTTGGAGCAGTGGCTTCTTCCTTGCTGAGCGGCCTTTCAGCTTATGTTGATATAGGACTTGTTTTACTGTGAATATAGATACTTTTGTACCTGTTTCCTCCAGCATCTTCACAAGGTCCTTTGCTGTTGTTCTGTGATTGATTTACACATTTCACACCAAAGTACGTTCAACTCTCGGAGACAGAACGCGTCTCCTTCCTGAGCTGTATGACGGCTGCGTGGTCCCATGGTGTTTATACTTGCGTACTATTGTTTATACAGATGAGCGTGGTACTTTCAGGAGTTTGAAAATTGCTCCCAAGGATGAACCAGACTTGTGGAGGTCTACAATTTTTTTCTGAGGTCTTGGCTGATTTCTTTTGATTTTCCCATGATGTCAAGCAAAGAGGAATAGTTTGAAGTTAGGCCTTGAAATACATCCACAGGTACACCTCCAATTGACTCAAATGATGTCAATTAGCCTATCAGAAGCTTCCAAAGCCATGACATAATTTTCCGGAATTTTCCAAGCTGTTTAAAGGCACTGTCAACTTAGTGTATGTAAACTTCTGACCCACTGGAATTGTGATTCAGTGAATTATAAGTGGAATAATCTGTCAACAATTGTTGGTTAATTTACTTGTGTCATGCACAAAGTAGATATCCTTACCGACTTGCCAAAACTACAGTTTGTTAACAAGAAATTTGTGGAGTGGTTGAAAAACGAGTTTTAATGACTCCAACCAAAGTGTATGTAAACTTCTGACTACAACTGTACATACATGTACACGCACACACACACACACACACACACACATTCTCAGAGACACACACACAAACTCACATTGCTGCACGCACACACACACACACACGTACGTACACACACATAAATACACACACATAAATACATATACATAGACACAAACACAGACACTCACACGTATGCACACACCCACACATACACACATATACATACACACACACACACATATACATACACACACGCCCACACACATACACGCACACACACATACACACAAACACCCACCCACACACACACATACGTATACACACACACGCACATACATATACACACATGCACACACACACACACACACACACACATACACACACACACAACACACACACACACACACACACACAAACTCACATTGCTGCACGCACACACATACAGACACACACATATTTTTATGTCCCGTCTTGTCGCCAAGTTACCTCCTTGGCATCTGGTGCCATGGTGATGGTTGTCACGGTTACGTCTTCAGGAAGGCGGAGGTTCTGATTAGCTCTGATGTCTTCTGGAATCTTCCCCACTGAACGCGCCGAAAATCTGGAGAGCTTGAAACCGTGGCAACATGAAACCATACTCCACCCTTATCCAATTAATAAACCTTATATTTTAACCTCAGATGAAGTTAGACAGATTAAACAGCTCTGTGTTTTCACTTCCTTTCCAGATCCCTCCCCAGCCCATGGCCCCTCAGGCAGACTGCTCCTCTACACCTCTAAAAGACTACGACACGTTCCCTCCATCCCTCCCTCCCTCCTTCCCCCCTCCGCAGAACCCTGGCCGCATGCTGGATGACTCCTTCTTCGAGCCTCCGGATCAGCCCCTTCCCCAGCCCCCGTCTCAGGCCACCACGGACCTCCGGATGCACCTTGGCCTTAAGTCCACCGGCAACTATGTGGACTTCTACTCTGCATCCCGGCCCTACTCCGAACTCAACTACGAGACCAGCCACTACCCGGCTTCACCTGACTCCTGGGTCTAAAGAAAGGAGTCACAACTTAACATGGGTCCTGGAGAGATACAATCTGGTGTAGGGTTTAGCTCCAGCCCAACACTAACAAACAGCACACCTGCAAGGTGTAATGAACCGTTGATTTGAGGATATTAGGTTGATTAGTGCTGGGCTGGAACAAAAGCCTGCATAGTCCCGTAGCTCTCCAGGATTGAGAGTGAAGAACACTGGTGTAGAGTAAATCGGGGGTGCGAGGTTAATGTTAGTAACCAACGGCAAAAAGGGATTGAAGGGGGTTAGGGGTGCTAGGGGGTTGTGAGGGGTTGAGGTGTGAAGAGAGACTGCGCATGTGCATGAATACCACAAGACATTTTGCTGCCAGTTCAGTTTGTTCAAAGCTTGTTCCACTGGGAGAGGGAGTGGATGGATGTGTCAGATAGAGAGATAGAGGGAGAGAGGGAGAGAGAAGATGAGAGGAAAACACCAAGCACAAGACAGGACAGGATGTTTACAGGAAAAACAAAGGGGGCAGCTTTCCACCCGTTCATTACATTGACTTCTGACTTTCATCGTCAATCAAAGCATCTACCTTTCTATGGAATGTTGTCTGTTGAAGAAGAATCTTCCAGCTTTTTAAGTTTTTATTTTCACATCTTTTTTATTTGTACTTTTTGAAGTTGTAGATGTACAGTATTTTGGTGTACAGTACAGTACAGTGACAGTTGACCTGGATGGTATTGTGTATATTACACATCTTGTCACTACCGACCGACCGACTGACCGGCCACTGGATATTGTTTTCTAGTAACAGAATAGAGACTGAGAAGAAAACACTTCCCACTGGGCACACCATGCCATTTCAATGTGGATATTTGGTTAATATTTGGTTTAGACAATGATCAATGAGATTACAACCTATATTCACCCACTCAAAAAGACCGCCAAAAGTTAGTTGAATGTCCAATGTGTTATCACTGTGCTTTCAACCATCTAAAAGCATAACCAAATTCCAATGGAAAAACAATGTCTTATTTTTGGTTTAGTTGTCACCCAAATGTCTATCACTGTGCTTTCAACCATTTTAAAAGCACAGCAAAGTTCAAATGGGAATACAATGTCAGATATTTTGTTTATACAACCAATTAATGTGTTATCACTTATCACTGTGCTTCATCTAATTACATTACAAGTACGTGTGCAAGTGATCAATACCGATGGAGATTCTACCAAATTATTACAACTGTGAAGATCTGCACAGACCTGCGACCACCTATACATGCTATCTTGATCACGCACGCTTTATATGATTACATAACAGGAAATGTATAGATGCAGTAAAATCTAAATGTGGCCATTGGATGTGTTACTAATTTTAAGGTTAAATGTTACATTAGTTTGTCAGATAGCCTTATCTTAAGGCTTTTTACTGTCTTACAAAAAGAATATTGAATTGTGTTCTGTTGACCAAGCAATGAAATATCAACATTTATAGGAGCTGTATCTACTGTATCTACTGTATCTACTGTTTGGATAACTCCATCTGACCCACTGGCTTCATCTTTAACTGGTATTTTTGGTTGAGTTGGTGACATGAATCCAACGTATAATTTGTAACTTGTCGACAAGTTAACAGGCTATTTATTGTATTCAGGAAGTGATATTGAATTGTGTTTGGTTGTCAACACAACCACATTTCAACATTTAAAGATGTATCTTCTGCTTGAATAGTTCCATCTGTGCCACTGAGGCTGTGTTTAATCGGATCAGCTGTGAAAACAAATCTGATGTGAAAAGTTCTGATGTGATTGGTCAAAAAAACAGATCAGAATTGGAATGCCTGTGTAAATGCAGCGTGACTTAGTCTGTCTTTAGTTCCAATTTGTATACAAATTAATAACTGTTGGATTCACGTCTCCACCTCAACCATAAATCAAAGTTTAAAGAATAGGAGTAAATCAAACTTGAAATGCACTTTAAATAACGTTTGATTTGATGTAGTCTTATTCTTTAACTTAGATCGTTGGTTGAGATGGAGACGTGAATCCAACATATCATTCATTAATTTGTAGACAAACTGGAATTAAAGCCAGACTAAGTCAGTGGCTCAGATGGAACCATCCAAATAGAAGATACATTTCCTTCAAATGTTCATGGTTGCGTTGACAATTCAATATCATTACATTTGAAATCAACCAGAGTCTGAAACCCTGGGTCTATAGTATATAAATTTTTAGTTGAATTATGGGTTGAATTGAAACAATAGTTGTTGATGACTTTGTAAATGCTATATAGGTCTTAGTAGTATAATTGATGGTATATTTGTGATATAGTATGGTCACATTTCAACTTTTCTGTCAAACCTACCCATTGGAATGACTTTGCTACCAACACTGAATCTATTTCATTTTTAAGTGGAGATTCCTGAACAGTTATTCTCACGATAGCACATTGGCAATAGTCAATCACAAATATTGTCGCTAAGCAGGGCTGGGCTTGGTTAGAACCCTGGATGGGAGACCAAACAGCAGCTGTAGGTAGATCAACTATCTAGGAGGTGCTGCCCAGCCTGTTACTTTTTTCTGATAGTGAATATAACATTGAAGATCTGATGTTGTTTTAAAGGTACAAATTCAACATGTTTTATACAAGGTTTGTCTATGTTGAAATTTGGTTACCTGATGATATAATTCTGTGATTGAAATTTCACCCTCAAAACAACAGTAATATTGATATTGTATTTTCCACATAGATTCCAAGTCACAATAAGTTGACAAATTACGTCGAAACAATGCTGATTCAACCAGTTTGTGCCCAGTGGGTTTGAAACAATGTCAATCAGTGATCACTGTCCTGTCTCCCCTTTCCAACCCACATCTGTTCTAACAGCCAGAGGGATGTGAGTCTGTTCTAACAGCCAGAGGGATGTGAGTCTGTTCTAACAGCCAGAGGGAAGTGAGTCTGTTCTAACAGCCAGAGGGATGTGAGTCTGTTCTAACAGCCAGAGGGATGTGAGTCTGTTCTAACAGCCAGAGGGATGTGAGTCTGTTCTAACAGCCAGAGGGATGTGAGTCTGTTTTAACAGCCAGAGGGATGTAGGTCTGTTCTAACAGCCAGAGGGATGTGAGTCTGTTCTAACAGCCAGAGGGATGTGAGTCTGTTCTAACAGCCAGAGGGATGTGAGTCTGTTCTAACAGCCAGAGGGATGTGAGTCTGTTCTAACAGCCAGAGGGATGTGAGTCTGTTCTAACAGCCAGAGGGATGTGAGTCTGTTTTAACAGCCAGAGGGATGTGAGTCTGTTTTAACAGCCAGAGGGATGTGAGTCTGTTCTAACAGCCAGAGGGATGTGAGTCTGTTCTAACAGCCAGAGGGATGTAGGTCTGTTCTAACAGCCAGAGGGATGTGAGTCTGTTTTAACAGCCAGATGGATGTGAGTCTGTTCTAACAGCCAGAGGGATGTGAGTCTGTTCTAACAGCCAGAGGGATGTGAGTCTGTTTTAACAGCCAGAGGGATGTGAGTCTGTTCTAACAGCCAGAGGGATGTAGGTCTGTTCTAACAGCCAGAGGGATGTGAGTCTGTTCTAACAGCCAGAGGGATGTGAGTCTGTTCTAACAGCCAGAGGGATGTAGGACTGTTCTAACAGCCAGAGGGATGTGAGTCTGTTCTAACAGCCAGAGGGATGTGAGTCTGTTCTAACAGCCAGAGGGATGTGAGTCTGTTCTAACAGCCAGAGGGATGTGAGTCTGTTCTAACAGCCAGAGGGATGTAGGTCTGTTCTAACAGCCAGAGGGATGTGAGTCTGTTCTAACAGCCAGAGGGATGTGAGTCTGTTCTAACAGCCAGAGGGATGTGAGTCTGTTCTAACAGCCAGAGGGATGTGAGTCTGTTCTAACAGCCAGAGGGATGTGAGTCTGTTCTAACAGCCAGAGGGATGTGAGTCTGTTCTAACAGCCAGAGGGATGTGAGTCTGTTCTAACAGCCAGAGGGATGTGAGTCTGTTCTAACAGCCAGAGGGATGTGAGTCTGTTCTAACAGCCAGAGGGATGTAGGACTGTTCTAACAGCCAGAGGGATGTGAGTCTGTTCTAACAGCCAGAGGGATGTGAGTCTGTTCTAACAGCCAGAGGGATGTGAGTCTGTTCTAACAGCCAGAGGGATGTGAGTCTGTTCTAACAGCCAGAGGGATGTGAGTCTGTTCTAACAGCCAGAGGGATGTGAGTCTGTTCTAACAGCCAGAGGGATGTGAGTCTGTTCTAACAGCCAGAGGGATGTGAGTCTGTTCTAACAGCCAGAGGGATGTGAGTCTGTTCTAACAGCCAGAGGGATGTGAGTCTGTTCTAACAGCCAGAGGGATGTGAGTCTGTTTTAACAGCCAGAGGGATGTGAGTCTGTTCTAACAGCCAGAGGGATGTGAGTCTGTTCTAACAGCCAGAGGGATGTGAGTCTGTTTTAACAGCCAGAGGGATGTGAGTGACTAGCAATATGGTCTGTTCTCTGAGGATGTGAAGTTGTTTTGTGGAAACTAAAACAGAAATGTCAAGCAGAAGCGGTTCAAGACCGATTACAAGACCAATGACATCATTCCACACTCCTTGTTGACAAAGTGCTTTTTCACTGCCTAAAAACTAAGATGTAGATATTTCAAATAGATGTTTTTGATTCTCCGTTTCCACACTCTGATATTTTATTTTGAAGATATAGTGTTTAAAAGGTTCTGAATTAAAATGTTTTTTACACATTTACATGATACAACCAGTCCATTCTACAAGAATCAACATTCTACATTCTAAGATGCGGCAGATAGCTTGGCTGTTAAGAGCGTTGGGCCAGTAACTGAAAGGTTGCTGGTTTGAATCCCCGAGCAGGTTATGTGAAAAATCTGTAGTTCTGCCCTTGAGCAAGGCACTTAACCCCAACAACAACTGCTCCCTGCATGCTGATAATGTTGATTAAAGCAGCCCCCTGCTCCTCTCTGACTCAGAGGGGTTGGGTTAAATGCAGAAGACACATTTCAGTTCAATGCATTCAGTTGTACAACTGACTAGGTATCCGTTTTCACTACTGTACATTAGAGAGAGAAGTGACATTGTGCTAATCTTTGCCCTCTCTGGTTCCAGCCCTAGACTGGAGGATGTATGAGAGACTCAGTTTACAGACAACCATGACCACTGACCCATCATCCCCTCTCCTGTTTGGAACTGTGTTTTGATGGGAGTAAGCTACATAGTACAAAGAGGTATCACTATAGAAATTGGGTACGTAAGTCCCCTTCTCAAATGTACAGATCTGCCTATGTTAGTTGAGCGTGTGTGTGTGTATGTGTACTTGGGTGCGTGTGCGTTCGTGTGAGTGTCTCTCGATCATTGTCTGAAAGTGGAGGTATCCCTCCAGATAAGTCAGATTTCTCAAGGTAAAAATCACTTGACTGACATATCCATATAGAATGAATGCCAAAACTATATATAGATATTACAGAATTTTTATGTGCAGGTGTCGGTGTCATTAAAAGCAACAACATTTTAAGGTGAAAAGACTTGTACGATATGCCTCTGTTCACTTGACTGTACTGATGATGATTATAATGATGAAGATCGAACCCCTGTATTGAGAAGACTGCTTTGCTCCAATATCCACACTAGCATATCCGTCATTGGCGATGTATTGGCCATGGATTCTAAGTAGGTTGCTAGCTAGTGTGGATATTGGAAGGTATCCTAACAGAACCCAGCTGATGATAATGAGGATGTTGACACTATGGTGTGAGTTGTGTTGTCGTGTGTCCTGGCTTATTAGAAGACTCTACTGCGTGTCGATGATACCTTTAACACCAGGTAAATAAAAGACTCTTTGCAATCTATTGTACCTATTCAGCCTTTATTTCACCAAGGTAAGTCATGGAGAACATGTTTAATGAATCACATTTTATTCATTATTTTAGTTCTATTTCAAAGTCGTATGTCACTGAACTTTCAAGAGAACTTGAAATGCCAAGGTCTACAGTGACAATAAAAAGCTCCCTTGAGGTTGGAGAACCATTGAGTTACCAGGGCATAAGTACAGATAATGTTTTGACAGTTCATCATTTTAACCCAACCTGGTCGTAGCCTTTTTTATCACATCCTACCATGTTAGCCTGGCTGACGTGACTCACAGCGAGGGAGCGCTGTGACGCTGCCCACTGGACACAGGCGTAAATTCAACATCGATTTCACTGAAATTACATGAAAACAACGTTGATTCAACCAGTGTGTGCCCAGTGGGTGGTCTGGACAGGAGTGCATTCTAAATGCAGTATTCCTGGATAAATGTGCTCCTGAATGTACTGAACTTTTATCAGTTCTCTCAACAACAACAAAATCTTTCATAGGGGGTTGAGTCCTTTCTTTCATGGGGGGTTGAGACCTTTCTTTCATGGGGGGGGGTTGAGTCATTTCTTTCATGGGGGGGTTGAGTCATTTCTTTCATGGGGGGTTGAGTCCGTTCTTTCATGGGGGGTTGAGACCTTTCTTTCATGGGGGGTTGAGACCTTTCTTTCATGGGGGATTGAGACCTTTCTTTCATGGGGGGGTTGAGACCTTTCTTTCATGGGGGGGTTGAGTCCGTTCTTTCATGGGGGGTTGAGACCGTTCTTTCATGGGGGGTTGAGACCTTTCTTTCATGGGGGGGTTGAGTCCGTTCTTTCATGGGGGGTTGAGTCCGTTCTTTCATGGTGGGTTGAGACCTTTCTTTCATGGGAGGTTGAGTCCTTTCTTTCATGGGGGGTTGAGAGCTTTCTTTCATGGGGGGTTGAGACCGCACATTGTTTGGATTTAAAAATCCAACAGTTGTATTGGAATGGGGCGGTGATCTGGGGTTGTGTGTGATTGTGCATCCCTTTCATTATCTACATATCGTGCAGACAACATCAAAATAACCTTTCCAGACTAAGGTAAGGAGGACTTCGAGTTATGTTTTAGCCAGACTAACCACATGTACCCAGATCTAAGAGTTAGGTGTTAGCCAGACTAACCACATGTACCCAGATCTAAGAGTTAGGTGTTAGCCAGACTAACCACATGTACCCAGATCTAAGAGTTAGGTGTTAGCCAGACTAACCACATGTACACAGATCTAAGAGTTAGGTGTTTGTTTTTTTATATATTTTTTAAACCTTAACCCTGACTTTAACTATTTGGAGTTAACCCTAACCTTCAAAATGTTGAGTTAATGCCTACACTTAGCCTTAAACACTTCCAAATTTGATGCTTGGGACAACTTCTAAATTTGAAGTTTGAGAAACATGGATGAACGTCTAGTTCTGATGTAAGACTGTGAGAGATGTGGTTGTGAATAGCTTGTGACCACAGAGCTGATGCACTGTAGAGGCCAGGCATACACTGACATGTTTTAAATAGGTTGATAATTCTACATAGGCTACCACTCTATAGATGAATAACCACAGTGACAACCCCTCTAATTTTCCTTAGTGGCGCAGTGGTCTTAGACACTGCATTTCAGTGCAAGAGGTGTCACTGCGGTACCTGGTTCGAATCCAGGCTGCATCACATCCGGCCGTGATTGGGAGTCCCATAGAGTGGTGCACAATTGGCCCAGTGTCGTCTGGGTTTGGCCGGAATAGGCCGTCAATGTAAATAAGAATTTGTTCCTAACTGACTTGCCTAGTTAAATAAAGGTCAAATGAAGACTATCTTTCTATGCTGTCACCTTTGATTCCATTCATCATAGAGGTACAGATGTATGATATTCATTTGACCAGTGTTGTCAAAGCAAAATAATCCTGCAGCAACAGGATTTGAACGTTTAGTCTATAATGTTGCTTGATCAGTGGTTAGTCTATTATCTGGGCAAAATTAGGCTACATGAAAAGTGCAATACTGTTAATATAAGCACTTGTTGCGGGTTTTCAGTGAATTTATGTAAGTCCTGCGGCTCAGAAAAATTGTCGGTGAGAACAGAGTGATAAAATTAAGATCCCACACCTGTAGGTTCCCGTTCACAAAGCCAGCCTGGAGGAGTGAAATAAGGAGGTAGTGACAATTGACTGGAATTAATTTCTTCAGTCTGTGTGAAATGCAGTGCTTTGTATTAACTCTGTTATCATGATTATTACCCTTCACAATAAGTAGAAAAGTTAGACTCTAGCAGAGAATAAAAGTCCCACAGCGGATGGGTGGTGGTACGTAATGTGGCATGAAATAGCTCTTCAATTTCACCTCAATTTATGTCTCCTAACACGGCAGAGATAGGCACCGTGCAGTAGACGTGGTACTGTTCCTCTCTGCTCTGATCTGCCCGACTTTGCCCATCCAGACGTGACAAACCTCGGGCACAGAGTCTATGCCGCTCTGACATTGCTCGTCCATATATTTATATATTCTTAATTCCATTCCTTTACTTAGATTTCTGTGTATTGGGTATATGTTGTGAAATTGTTAGATATTACTTATTAGATATTACTGGACTGTTGGAGTTAGAAACACAAGCATTTCACTACAGCCGCAATAACATCTGCTAAACACATCTGTGACCAATAACATCTGCTATACACGTCTATGTGACCAATAACATCTGATAAACACGTCTATGTGACCAATAACATCTGCTATACACGTCTATGTGACCAATAACATCTGATAAACACGTCTATGTGACCAATAACATCTGCTATACACGTCTATGTGACCAATAACATCTGATAAACACGTCTATGTGACAAATACAATTTTATTTGATTTGATTTTATTTGAGGTGTGTGTGTGAATGTGTGGATGTGCATGTGTGTAAGTGGTGGTTCACTCTGGAGGGTTTGTGACAAAAATCTATTTCTGATTAAACAAAGGTGAGCATTCAGCAGTGTGCCTCTGATACAGACAGACAGACAGATCTCAGACAGACCCAACACAATGTTGTACGAGGAACATAAATCTCATCCGCTTTAGGAGCGAGGGAGAGAGAAAGATGGATAGATACATAGAGAGAGTCAGAGACGGTGCAAGACAGAGGGAGGCATAGAGAGAGAGAAGAATGGGGAGAGAGGAAGAGGTAAAGAGTGTGTGTGAGCGAGAGAAAGAGAGAAGAATGGGGAGAAGAGGGGGAGAAGGAGAGAGAGGAGCCCAGACTGCTCTGAGTGATTTATTTAGAGCCGTGTTAGGAACCCTGACAGTTCAATTTGAGCTCTGCCTAGGAACCTGGCGTTGGGCGGATACGATGGGAAGGATTAATGTTGCTGATGAGCTAAATACAAAACCTCCAGTGTGTGGAACAGCAACATGAATGGAACAGGATAAATAATGGTAAACAACCCTGCTATGCACCTCACCTAACCTGAGTAACCATTGACTGGCAGGGAATGGCTTGGACCTAAACAGCTGTTGTAGAGATGCCACAGTAGGTGAGACACATAGTAGGCCTACTGTGTCTCATACGTCTATCGCCTTGTGAATATAACACAGTGAATATAACTCCATTTCATTGTGTCCCTCCCTCTCCGCCTCCTGCTACTCCTCCTGCTCATCCACACACAGAGGCACACACCATGAGGTGTCCTGTCAGGTGGAATCACCTCACCCTGAATGAGGCATGACAGTACAGTAGAGTGTTACCCAGCGGAGACATGGATAGAGGAGACATGGATAGACAGTTGTTCTTCAGTGTTGCAGCAGCCGCTGTCTTTGGTTTTAGCCTGCTGTGAACCCCTACCCCCTACGGAGAGAAGAAAACCTCCTCCAGAGAAAGGGAGCGATAGAGAAATCATGTGTTCTTGTCAGATGCAGCTTATCACTCACCAGTGACGTCCCCATTCTGTCTCTATGTAAACTTAACCGTCAAAGAGAGATCTCAGAGGCACACACACACACACACACACACACACACACACACAGCAATAGTTCTAGGACTTTGTGTTTGCCATTAGCTATGGTCGGAAAAACCCCCAGACAGACAGACAGACAGACAGACAGACAGACAGACAGACTTCTGAATGCTGATTGGCTGGCAGCCATGGTACAATTTGCAAAAAAATTCTAAAAACCTGTTTTCACTTTATCACTATGGGGTATTGTGATGTCATCATGGGGTATTTGTGTAGATTGATGAGGAAAACATTTAATTTAATCAATTTTAGGATAAGGCTGTAACGTTAAAAAAAAATTAAAAGGGAAGGTGTCATGTGCGTCGTAAGGATTGGATTAAGGCGCAGCGGGTAAAGTTCTCATCTTCTTAATGTATTTAAAGAAAACACTTAAACTAAATAAACAAACGACGAAACAGTTCCGTAAGGCAACACAGGCCATACAGGAAAACAACCACCCACAAGACACAAGTGAAACAATATCAACTAAATATGGTCTCCAATTAGAGACAACGACAACCAGCTGTCTCTAATTGGAGGTCATGCCAAAAAACCAACATAGAAATAGAAAACTAGAAATAAACATAGAAATAGATAACATAGAACCTAAACCCAAAACCACCGAAACACACAAAACAAACACCCCCTGCCACGCCCTGACCAAACTACAATGACAAATAACCCCTTTTACTGGTCAGGACGTGACAGTACCCCCCCCCAAAGGTGCAGACCCCGAATGTACCTCAAAACAAAAACCCCACAAAAACAACCCCAAACTTAAAGGGAGGGAAGGGAGGGTGGCCACCATCAACAACGGTCCCTGTGCTACACCCCCCCCCCCCCAATCCTCCCACTACGGAGGTGGCTCTGGCTCTGGGCGTAGCTCCCATTCAGAAAACTCTGGGCTGCGCGGCATCGCTGGAGACTCCGGGCTGAGGAGTGTCGCTGGAGGCTCCGGTCTGAGGAGCGTCGCTGGAGACTCCGGGCTGAGGAGCGTCGCTGGAGACTCCGGGCTGAGGAGCGTCGCTGGAGACTCCGGGCTGAGGAGCGTCGCTGGAGACTCCGGGCTGAGGAGCGTCGCTGGAGACTCCGGGCTGAGGAGCGTCGCTGGAGACTCCGGGCTGAGGAGCGTCGCTGGAGACTCCGGGCTGAGGAGCGTCGCTGGAGGCTCCGAGCTGAGGAGCGTCGCTGGAGGCTCCAGGCTGGGGACCTTAGCTGCAGGCTCTGTGCCATGGGTCATCACTACTGGTTCCGTGTCATGGATAATCACTGGAGGCTTTGTGCCATGGATCATCACTGGAGGCTCCGCGCCATGGGTTATCACTGGAGGCTTCGTGCCATGGATCATCCCTACAAGCCCTGGGCCATGGATCATCACTGGAGGCTTCGTGCCTTGGATCATCCCTACGGGCTCCGGGCCATAGATCATCACTGGAGGCTTCGCGCCATGGATTAACACTACAGGCTCCGGGCCATGGATCATCACTGGAAGCTTCATGCCATGGATTATCGCTGGAGACGTCGGACCATTGACCATCATTAGAGGCTTCCTTCGGGGCGCTGGAACTGGTCTCACCGGACTGGGGAGACGTACTTCGGACCGTGCGCTCACAGCAGGCACCGGCCTTACCGGGCTATGGTGGCGCACTGGAGGTAGAGTGCGCGGAGCAGGCACAGGGTACACTGGGTCTTGGAGGCGCACTGGAGGTCTGGAGCGCACGGCCTGCACAACCCGTCCTGGCTGGATGGTCACTGTAGCCCGGCATGGGCGGAGTGCTGGCACAGGGTAAACTGGGCTGTGCTGGGGAATGAGGGCTGCCGTGCGTGGAGCAGGCGCAAGGTAAACTGGGCCGAGGAGACGCACTGGAGACCAGATCCGTTGTGCCGGCACACTTCTTCCTGGCTGCCGGCCAACTCTCGCCCGGCAACGCTGTAGGGTCCTTATTGGCCACACCGGACTGTGCGTGCATATGGGCGACACCGTGCGCATTTCTGCGTAACAAGGTGCTTGCTTGATCCGTCACTCCCCATAATAAGCACGGGGAGTTGGCTCAGGTCTCCAACCTGACTCTGCCAAACTCCCCGTGTGCACCCCCCCCAAAAAAAATGTTTGGGGATGCCTCTCGGCCTCATGTAGCTCCCTTAATTTCCTCTCCCAGAAACGTCGTTCTGCCTTCCACGTCCATCCTTCTCCTCGGTGCTCCAATCCCCGCTGCTTGGTCCTTGTTTGGTGGGTAGTTCTGTCATGGGCGTCGTAAGGATTGGACCAAGGCGCAGCGGGTAAAGTGCTCATCTTCTTAATGTATTTAAAGAAAACACTTAAACTAAATAAACAAACGACGAAACAGTTCCGTAAGGCAACACAGGCTATACAGGAAAACAACCACCCACAAGACACAAGTGAAACAACATCAACTAAATATAGCCTCCAATTAGAGACAACGACAACCAGCTGCCTCTAATTGGAGTTCATGCCAAAAAACCAACATAGAAATAGAAAACTAGAACTAAACATAGAAATAGATAACATAGAACCTAAACCCAAAAACACCGAAACACACAAAACAAACACCCCCTGCCACGCCCTGACCAAACTACAATGACAAATAACCCCTTTTACTGGTCAGGACGTGACAGAAGGGGTCTGAATGCTTTCCGAATACACTGTATATCAGACCGTGTAACACGGGTATGACAACAACAAAAAAGAATTATGCTCTAATTGCGTTTGTAACCAGTTTATAATAGCAATAAAGCACCGTAGTATATATGGCCAATATACAACGGCTAAGGACTGTGTCCAGGCACTCCGCGTTGCGTCGTGCAGAAGAACAGCCCTTAGCCATGGTATGTTGGTCATATACCACACCTCCTCGGGCCTTATTGCTTAAATATACAGTACCAGTCAAAAGATTGGACACACCTTCTCATTCCAGCTTTTTTTTTTTTTTTTTTTACTATTTTCTACATTCTAACTATTAAATAACACATATGGAATCATGTAGTAACCAAAAAAGTGTTAAACAAATCAAAGTTTATATTTGAGATTCTTCAAAGTAGCCACCCTTTGCCTTGATGACAGCTTTGCACACTCTTGGCATTCTCTCAACCAGCTTCATGAGAAAGTCACCTGGAATGCATTTCAATTAACAGGTGTGCCTTGTTAAATGTTCATTTGTGGAATGTCTTTCCTTCTTGATGCGTTTGAGCCAATCAGTTGTGTTGTGACAAGGTAGCGGTGGTATACAAAAGATAGCCCTATTTGGTAAAAGACCAAGCCCATTGTATGGCAAAAACAGCTCAAATAAGCAAAGAGAAGCAACAGTCCATCATTACTTTAAGACATGAGGGTCAGTCAACACGGAACATTTCAAGAACTTTGAAAGTTTCTCATCAGGACCGCCACAGGAAAGGAAGACCCAGAGTTACCTCTGCTGCAGAGGATAAGTTCATTAGAGTTAACTGCACCTCAGATTGAAGCCCAAATAAATGCTTCACATAGTTCAAGTAACAGACACATCTCAACATCAACTGTTCAGAGGTGACTGCGTGAATCAGGCCTTCATAGTTGAATTGCTGAAAAGAAACCACTACTAAAGGACACCAATAAGAAGAAGAGACTTGCTTGGGCCAAGAAACATGAGCAATGGATGTTAGACCGGTGGAAATCTGTCCTTTGGTCTAATGAGTCCAAATTTGAGATTTTTGGTTCCAACCGCTGTGTCTTTGTGAGACGCAGAGTAGGTGAAAGGATGATCTCTGCATGTTTGGTTCCCACCGTGAAGCATGGAGGAGGAGGTGTTATGGGGTCGGGGTGCTTTGCTGGCATACTTAACCAGCATGGATACTACAGCATTCTGCAGTGATACGCCATCCCATCTGGTTTGGGCTTAGTGGGACTATCATTTGTTCTTCAACAGGACAATGACCCAAAACACACCTCAAGACTGTGTAAGGGCTATTTAGCCAAGAAGGAGAGTGATGGAGTGCTGCATCAGATGACCTGGCCTCCATAATCACCCAAACTCAACCAAATTGAGATGGTTTGGGATGAGTCGGACCACAGAGTGAAGGAAAAGCAGCCAACAAGTGCTCAGCATAGTACTGTTTGTGAGAACTCCTTCAAGACTGTTGGAAAAGCATTCCAGGTGAAGCTGGTTGAGAGAATGCCAAGAGTGTGCAAAGCTGTCATCAAGGCAAAGGGTGGCTATTTTAAGAATTTTAATTATAAAATATATTTTGATTTGTTTAACACTTTTTTGGTTACTTGTTGAAGACAATTTGCTGTTTAAAAAGGTTCTGATATGTGATTCTAGAGATCGGCACACTGTTATAGCATTAAAATGTCCTCTAGTCTAATACTGTCAAGAGAGATTAGTTGTTCAGAAGAGGACATAGTACTAAAGATTACATTATGTGATCATTACACTGACAGAGCAATAGCAAAGTCAGAAGACTTACAAACAGGCAGAGGGAACAGGGCTGCAATTGACTGTAATCATATACAACACAAACATAAATGTGTTCACTGTATGTCATTTTGTGGTAAATTATAATAAAATAATGTATCATTAATAGTATGGTAAAAGTGACACAAGCCTACCAGGCAAGCTTCGAGGCAAGTAACGCTGAAACATGCATGAGAGCATCAGCTGTTCAAGACAACTGTGTGATTGTGCTCTCTGCAGCTGATGTGAGTAAGACCTTTAAACAGGTCAACATTCACAAGCTCGCAGGGCCAGACGGATTACCAGGACATGTACTCCGAGCATGCGCTGACCAACTGGCAAGTGTCTTCACTGACATTTTCAACATAACCCTGTCTGAGTCTAATACCAACATGTTTCAAGCAGACCACCAAAGTCCCTGTGCCCAATAACACTAAGGTAACCTGCCTACTACCGACCCATAGCACTCACGTCTGTATCCATGAAATGCTTTGAAAGGCTGGTCATGGCTCACATCAACACCATTATCCCAGAAACCCTAGACCCACTCCAATTTCCATACCGCCACAACAGATTCACAGATGATGCAATATATATTGCACTCCACCCTGCCCTTTCACACCTGGACAAAAGGAACACCTATGTCAGAATGCTATTCATTGAGTACAGCTCAGCGTTCAACACCGTAGTGCCCTCAAAGCTCATCACTAAGCTAAGGACCCTGGGACTAAACACCTCCCTCTGCAACTGGATCCTGGTCTTCCTGACAGGCCGCCCCCAGGTGGTAAGGGTAGGTAACAACACATCCGCCACGCTGATCCTCAACACCTGGGCCCTTCAGGGGTGCGTGCTCAGTCCCCTCCTGTACTCCCTGTTCACTCATGACTGCACGGCCAGGCACGACTCCAACACCATCATTAAGTTTGCCGATGACACAACAGTGGTAGGCCTGATCGCCGACAACGATGAGACAGCCTATAGGGAGGAGGTCAGAGACCTAACAGTGTGTTGCAAGGACAACAACTTCTCCCTCAACATGATCAAGACAAAGGAGATGATTGTGGACTACAGGAAAAGGAGGACCGAGCACGCCCCCATTCCCATCGACAGGGCTGTAGTGGAGCAGGTTGAAAGCTTCAAGTTCCTTGGCGTCCACATCACCAACAAACTAGAATGGTCCAAACACACCAAGACAGTGGTGAAGAGGGCACAACAAAACCTATTCCACGTTCGGAGACTGAAAATATTTGACATGGGTCCTCAGATCCTCAAAAGGTTTTACAACTGCACTATCGAGCGCATTCTGATGGGTTACATCACTGCCTGGTATGGCAACTGCTCGGCCTCCGACCGCAAGGCACTGTGTGTACAGCCAAGTACATCACTGGGGCCAAGCTTCTTGCCATCCAGGACCTCAGAGGAAGGCCCTAAAAATTGTCAAAGACTCCAGCTACAGAAGTCATAGACTGTTCTCTCTGCTACTGCACGGTACCGGAGCGCCAAGTCTAGGTGCAAGAGGCTTCCCCTACCGGTGCCCCCGTATAGCCTCACTATTGTTATTTACTGCTGCTCTTTAATTATTTGTTATTCTTATCTCTTACTTTTTTGGAGATATTTTCTTAAAACTGCATTGTTGGTCAAGGGCTTTAACATTTACATTTTAGTCATTTAGCAGACGCTCTTATCCAGAGCGACTTACAGTAGTGAATGAATACATTTCTTTTTTTCATACTGGTCCCCCATGGGAATCCAACCCACAACCCTGGTGTTGCAAACACCATGCTCTACCAACTGAGCCACACACTGTAAGGTCTACCTGTTGTATTTGGCGCATGTGACTAATACAATTTTATTTTATTTGATCATTATTCTCATGACTTGAAGATGATGCATGCAGTAACAAGGAGAGCCTTGGAGTCTTCAGTGATAGTCTTCAATTCAGTTAAAGTCCTCAGTTCAGTTAAAGTCTTCAGTTAAAGTCTTCAGTTCAGTTAAAGTCTTCAGTTCAGTTAACCCCTAAAAGTCTAAGCAGTTGGGTTGAGGGTTCCACTAAGCTAACAATTGGAATTGTTTACCAAGGATCATTTATGTTGTTTACCATTTATCATTTATGTTCCACATAAATATTCTGCGGTTGGTGTTTTTTGTAATGATTTAAGTGACCATTGTGCTGTTGTTGCTATTAGAAATACTAAGATTTCTAAGTCTAACCCGCGTTTTATTCGTAAGAGAAATCTGAAGTGTTTCATTGAGCAGGCTTTCTTTCATGATTTGTTTTATTTTGACTGGAGCAAGATTGAGCTTATCCCTGATGTGGAAACTGCCTGGAAATTCTTTCATGATGGTTTTCTCCAAATAGTAAACAGACATGCTCCATTCCGCAGGTTCAGGGTTAAAGGGAGGGATAATCCATGGTTTTCGTCTGAGCTTTCTTGCATTGTTCACGACCGTAATCTAGCCTGGGATAAAGCAAGGAAATCGTGTTCTGATGCTGATTGGCTTGTTTTTAGGCAGTTACGAAACAAGTGTTCTTCTCTTCTCAGGAAGGCCAAATCTGAATATTTTATGTCTGTTACCACTGATAACCTGAATGACCCTAGAAAGTTTTGGAAGGCTATTAAGTCTATGTCTGGTAACAGTAATGTTAATGAATTACCGTCATGTGTATTGAAGGACTCTGTTGCTATATATGACAAAACTGAAATGCTGAATTGTTTCAATGAGCACTTTGTATCATCTGGTAGGCTGTTTGATTCAGTGTCCTCTGTCTCTGTACAACCTTGTGTGGATGAACCAGTGAGAGCTGGTCAAACTTTTAGCTTTTTGCCATTCTCAGTGCAGGTGGTACATAAAGCCCTGAAATCCTTAGATCAGAGAAAGCCTGCAGGTCCTGATCTTTTGGATCCCTGCTTTTTAAATCTGGCAGCTGATTTCATAGCTGAACCACTTGCATATCTGTTTAATCTAACCCTGGAATGTAATGAAATTCCAAAGATCTGGAAATCAGCATTTGTCCTGCCACTTTTAAAAGGGGGAGATCCAACTCTTTTAAATAATTATAGGCCAATCTCAAAGCTGTCACCCCTGGTGAAAATACTTGAAACCCTTGTGAGTGACCAGCTAAAAGAGTTTTTATATACTAACTCTATTTTATCAATGTACCAATCGGGTTTCAGGAAGAAGCATAGCACAATTACAGCAGCCATGAAGGTTTTAAATGATATCACTGAAGCTCTTGACAAAAAACAGCATTGTGTCTCACTTTTTATTGATCTCTCTAAGGCTTTTGATACAGTTGATCATGCTATACTAAGGCAGAGATTTTCGAGTGATAGAACTCAGTGCACTCAATTTGATGGGCTTAGGTCTGTTAAATTGTCTGTCTTAAATGGTGTGCCCCAAGGCTCTGTACTTGGTCCTCTCTTATTCACTATTTATATAAATAATTTAGACAAAAATGTCCAAAATGCACAACTTCATTTTTATGCTGATGATACTGTTATTTACTGTTGTGCTTCATCTCTTACAAAAGCTTTCCAGAACTTGCAAACTGCTTTTAATACTGTTCAACATACCTTGTCTCAATTGAAGCTTATCCTCAATACTGACAAAACTAAACTTCTGGTGTTTTCTAAAGCAAGAAATAGACCCCTGAACCTTTCACCTATTACTACCTTTCAGGGCAAGGAGATTGAGGTTGTAACCTCATATAAATATCTTGGAATTTTGATTGATGATGGCCTCTCTTTTAAAATGCATATTCAACAACTTACAAAAAAATTGAAGCTGAAATAAGGATTTTATTTTAGGAATAAGGCTTGTTTTTCTTTTGAAGCCAGAAGGAGGCTAGTATCAGCTACATTTATGCCTTTACTAGACTATGGGGATATTTTATATATAAATGCTTCCGCTCAGTGTTTGAGATCAATTGACACCCTTTACCATGGCACTTTGAGATTTATTTTAAATTGCAAAACCCTTACGCACCACTGCACTTTGTATACCAGGGTTGGCTGGCCTTCTCTAGTCACTCGTAGGCTCAGTCACTGGTATACTTTTATTTACAAAGCCATTTTGGGTTTACTACCTTTTTATTTGGGCATTTTTATTGTTCAGAAATGTGGTGGGTACTCTCTTCGTTCGAGGGACTTTATCTTGCTAACTGTTCCAAATGTCCGAACTGAATTTGGTAAAAGGGCTTTTATGTACTCTGCGCCATCGTCTTGGAATGCCTTACAAAATACTTTTAAACTGGAAGAACTTGTCCCGATTGGTATTTTTAAATCACTGATGAATGATCTTGAGACTGATTCCCTGACCTGTCAATGTTTTTAATTTGCTGTTTTTGATTTTGTTATATTCTTTGTTAATTTTATGGTTTTTACTAGATTACTTGTAGTTTTTCATGTTGTTTGTCTAATTTTTGTAATGACTTGGCGCTGCCTATCTTGGCCAGGACGCTCTTGAAAAAGAGATTTTAAATCTCAATGAGCCTTTCCTGGTTAAATAAAGGTTAAAAAAAAAAAAAAAAAATAAATAAATTAAAAAAATTAAAAATAAAAAAAATTTTGCTATTTGATTTTGAATTTTAGGACCCCTGTAGGTATATCAAAAAAAGATGTACAAATTATTTGATACAATATTGAATTTGGCCTTTACTACTATAGCCCATAGAAATGCAATGAATAACACAGTGCTAAAGGCGACACTACCGACCAAGGTTTAATTCCAGGCTGTATCACACCCGGCCTTGATTGGGAGTCCCATAGGGCTGCGCAAAATTGGCTCTAGTGTCGTCCAGGTTAGGGTTTGGCCAAGGTAGGCCGTCATTGTAAATAAGAATTCGTTTTTTACTGACTTGCCTAGTTAAATGAAAGTTAAATACATTTTTTTTTAAATCTATAAAAATAAAAAAAATCTATCATAAGAAAAAAGGGTTTGAAGTGTCTGTCCTATATTTAGAGGATATAAGAAAGCTCAGGATATATGCACCAAACATTAGGAGCACCTTCCTAGTACTGAGTTGCACCCCTCTACAAGGTGCAGCAAGGTGTCAAAAAGTTCCACAGGGATGCTGGCCCATGTTGACTCCAATGCTTCCCACAGTTGTGTCAAGATGGCTGGATGTCCTTTGGGTGGTGGACCATTCTTGATACACACAGGAAACTGTTGAGCGTGAAAAATCCAGCAGCGTTGCAATTGTTGACACAAACCGGTGCACCTGGAACCTACTACCATAGCCCATTCAAAGGCACTTAATCATTTGGCTTGCCTATTCACCCTATGAATGGCACACATACACAATCCATGTCTCAATTGTCTCAAGCCTTAAAAATCCTTCTCCTGTCTCCTCCCCTTCATCTACAATGATTGAAGTGGATTTAAGAAGGACATCAATAAGGGATCATAGCTTTCACCTGAATTCACCTGGTCAGTCTGTCATGGAAAGAGCAGGTGTTCTTAATGTTTTGTATACTCAGTGTATATAAGTGTATATATATTTTGGACACATATTTAACCCCTTTAACCCCTTTTATTACAAAACTAATTCCATACTTTCATAAAATGTTTTAACCGGTACCAGGTTACCTTCAGATGAGTTCCGTGACACTTGTGGGAAACATCATCATGTTTGTGAGAGTCTCCCCATTCCATAGTGGGGTCATATCAGTTTTTAGCCTATATGGTTCGGATGCTACAGACAGAAATTGGCACATCGATGGTACCGACTTCAGACTATTCCCAAGATGATTGTGGGGGTCATAGAGTAAAATGGAGAACACCATCGTGTTCGTGAGAGTCATATTAGTTTGTAAACCGTTCGGACACTACAGACGTTCAGACTCTAAGTACGATTTTCAGGATGTTTCCTGGTCTGACAAACAACGCTGTAGCTCTGCCACTTTCCACCACAGATGCAGAAGGCCGACATAGACGGATGCAGTGGTTTGAGACGCAGCCAATACAAAAACAGATATCTATAGTTTAAACAGATTTTGATGGGGATTTTTTATTATCCACCCTATTCTACTCCAGCCATTACCACGAGCCTGTCCTCCCCAATTGAGATGCCAGCAACCCCCTTCAGTTTACACACTCATATATATATATATATATATACTGCTCAAAAAAATAAAGGGAACACTTAAATAACACATCCTAGATCTGAATGAAAGAAATAATCTTATTAAATACTTTTTTCTTTACATAGTTGAATGTGCTGACAACAAAATCACACAAAAATAATCAATGGAAATCCAATTTATCAACCCATGGAGGTCTGGATTTGGAGTCACACTCAAAATTAAAGTGGAAAACCACACTACAGGCTGATCCAACTTTGATGTAATGTCCTTAAAACAAGTCAAAATGAGGCTCAGTAGTGTGTGTGGCCTCCACGTGCCTGTATGACCTCCCTACAACGCCTGGGCATGCTCCTGATGAGGTGGCGGATGGTCTCCTGAGGGATCTCCTCCTAGACCTGCACTAGAGCATCCGCCAACTCCTGGACAGTCTGTGGTGCAACGTGGCGTTGGTGGATGGAGCGAGACATGATGTCCCAGATGTGCTCAATTGGATTCAGGTCTGGGGAACGGGCAGGCCAGTCCATAGCATCAATGCCTTCCTCTTGCAGGAACTGCTGACACACTCCAGCCACATGAGGTCTAGCATTGTCTTGCATTAGGAGGAACCCAGGGCCAACCGCACCAGCATATGGTCTCACAAGGGGTCTGAGGATCTCATCTCGGTACCTAATGGCAGTCAGGCTACCTCTGGCGAGCACATGGAGGGCTGTGCGGCCCCCCAAAGAAATGCCACCCCACACCATGACTGACCCACTGCCAAACCGGTCATGCTGGAGGATGTTGCAGGCAGCAGAACGTTCTCCACGGCGTCTCCAGACTCTGTCACGTCTGTCACGTGCTCAGTGTGAACCTGCTTTCATCTGTGAAGAGCACAGGGCGCCAGTGGCGAATTTGGCAATCTTGGAGTTCTCTGGCAAATGCCAAACGTCCTGCACGGTGTTGGGCTGTAAGCACAACCCCCACCTGTGGACGTTGGGCCCTCATACCACCCTCATGGAGTCTGTTTCTGACCGTTTGAGCAGACACATGCACATTTGTGGCCTGCTGGAGGCCATTTTGCAGGGCTCTGGCAGTGCTTCTCCTGCTCCTCCTTGCACAAAGTCGGAGGTAGCGGTCCTGCTGCTGGGTTGTTGCCCTCCTACGGCCTCCTCCACATCTCCTGATGTACTGGCCTGTCTCCTGGTAGTGCCTCCATGCTCTGGACACTACGCTGGCAGACACAGCAAACCTTCTTGCCACAGCTCGCATTGATGTGCCATACAGGATGAGCTGCACTACCTGAGCCACTTGTGTGGGTTGTAGACTCCGTCTCATGCTACCACTAGAGTGAAAGCACCGCCAGCATTCAAAAGTGACCAAAACATCAGCCAGGAAGCATAGGAACTGAGAAGGGGTCTGTGGTCCGCACTTGCAGAACCACTCCTTTATTGGGGGAGTCTTGCTAATTGCCTATAATTTCCACCTGTTGTCTATTCCATTTGCACAACAGCATGTGAAATTTATTGTCAATCAGTGTTGCTTCCTAAGGGGACAGTTTGATTTCACAGAAGTGTGATTGACTTGGCGTTACATTGTGTTGTTTAAGTGTTCCCTTTATTTTTTTGAGCAGTGTATATATATATATAATCAATTGAGAATTCAGGCTATAATACAACAAAATGTGCAGTAAATCAGGGGCATGAATACTTTATGAAAGCACTGTACACTTACATGTTGTTTATGTTATGACTTAAATCTACTTGGTTCTATAAAAAAAAGGAGAGAAGGAAAGCAGTAACCTCCTTGCCTTTTGATTGATTGAGAGAGACAGAGAGAGAGATACGATTGCCTGCTTTTACAGTATCTATCAATGGGAAATTCTTTATTCTGGCACCAGCCGCCTCCCGTACCACCCTCCCGACGTCAGACTAAACTTGACTTTCCTATTTGTCTGATATTTTCTATGTCGTCATCACGCACAGTTGCCAAACAAGAAGCCACGTTGACGAACTGGACTGAAGTCGACTGCTGCTGTTTACCCCAGAAAAGAAAAGGAATAGCTATTTAAACGACTGTTTTCACGCTTCCGACAGATATTAGTTAGATATGTCTTCGCCGCCGAAGGAGAAAATCGAGACCAAAGGAGGACACCTCCCGGCTGGTATTGAACCTTATGTTGCTTTTTTAAAACGCAAGCAACATCGCTTTTTGTATTCATGGTTCAGCTGACGTATCACGGCATATGCATTAGGCCCATGTCAATAATTGCATTTGACAACGTTAGTTAGATATACATACATTTCAAGTAGACTAACATGTGTGTACTCTAACATGTGCTGCTGTTGAACAATATCGTATAGTTTAGCAATTAAATCAGTTTGTTTTTCTGTCGTTATGTCCTATTTCCCGGATGACGTGCCATATTGTAACGTTAGCTAAACGCCTGATCCACACCACGCCTATCGAATACGACTTAATCTTGCAAGACAATTTGATAGACGTTACCAATGCTAGATTTCCTGAGTGCCATTAAAGCTATATATTTGATTATAGCTTAGTATCGTGGAAGCTACCTGTAAAAGTCTGTGGGAAATCTGATAACGCCTAAGGAGTACGTGGACAGAAAGTAGGGCACGATAGTATGCCATAATTGCCAGAAGACACTGTTTCCTCCCATTACGCATGTTTACACTGGGCTGCACTGGGGTCAGTACGCAATTAGGAGTTACATTAACACCAAGGAGCGGTGCACGATATGGGTCGAAAAGCATACCTCAGTGCAGGAATGGGATTAGCCCATGATCATGACGCTCAGTTACATTACACATGAGTCACTGGACAAAGGTGTCTTCTATATGCGGGAGTTTTAAGAGCCAGGGGAGTTTTCTTAAGAGCCGTGACTCTGAACATTAAGGTGATACACCTTTTATAGGTTTAGGATTCCCACATAGCCACATTTCCATGTTACAGCGCTTGTTTAGGGAAAAGACGACCTGTGTGAATTAGGAAGACAATGTGGACTACCTGTACTAATTAGCTATCTGCGTTTCTGAACGTCTGTGCTGTGTGTAAACGAAAGACAGACCCCACACAGCTCTTGAGTGGCACAGTGGTGTAAGACACTGCATCTCAGGGCAAGAGGCGTCACTACAGACCCTGGTTTGATCCCGGGCTGTATCACAACCGGCCATGATCTGGAGTCCCATTGGGCGGCGCGCAATTGGCCCAACGTTGTCTGGGTTTGGACGGGATAGGCCGTCATTGTAAAATACAAATTTGTTCTTAACTGACTTGCCAAGTTAAATAAAATTAAAGTGTTGTCACTGAAAAATACTGTTTACTGTTAAAACCGGTTAAATCAGTGTACAGTATGTGTGTATTTTGATTTTGTGAAATTATTTTGATCTGATATGAAAGTAGAGGGATATGTTTCTAGAACCGTACTGCAATTGAGAATCAATTCACGTTTAGATGGAGTATTTGGGTTTGATTTTCAAGGGGGACCAGCACAAACTGTAGGCCTATGCACTCACTACTGTAAAGGCGTCCATATGCTTCCCAGCCGAAACTGTTCGTAAGAGTTTGTGCATATATTATGACAACATTTTGTGACGTTTTGGACTTCGGCAAGGTTTTTTTGGTTGTTCAGGGGGGCACTTTTTTTTCTTGATAAGCCGAAGTCGGTATCTGAAGTCTACGCCTCTTTGTCGGTGATTGATCAACAGTAGGGATTCTTCAATACATTTATTTAGTATTTATTTAACTCATATTTTACCAGGTAAGTTGACTGAAAAAACGCTCATTTACAGCAACGAGTCTTTATTGTCATTCAATGAGATGACTCATTTTCATGCAATTTTTTTCATTGTGAAATACTGCACCAAACATCTTAGTTAGATGTAAAATTGAGTCACTAAGATCTTCTCTGCAAAAACATCAAAATTAATGACAGATTTACTGAGTTATCTTAGATTAATTCAGACAATTTTGAGGAAGTGTATACTGGCTACGGTGTCTCAAAATGGACAAACAGAACTATTGCTGCTTTTTCAAATTTTTCAAACAAAGGTCTTTTAAGGGAGTATGTGAGCACACTCGTTTATGCACCAGACGAACTGAAGCATGCTGACGCCTTAAATCGCTCTGGATTAGAGCGCCTGCTAAATGTAAAAAAATATATGTATTTCAGCATGATATGAGTGCAATCAGTCTTCATTCTAGGTCACAAGCTATCTACTGTATGTCCTTTAAATTACACTGATTGGCCTGTCGCCCAGTTAGGCTATCTGTCTGTCTGTGGTTTATTTAACTGCTTTGGTGAAGGACATTTTCATTTTTCCTGAGCCTTTTATCTACCCTGTACCCTAATGCAGAGCTTCCCAAACTCAGTCCTGGGGATGGTTTTGTCTAGAAGGGATACAGCTTTTGTCAAAATTGACTTTTCATAGCAAGTGTAGGACAATCTACGCAGCAGGTTAGGAAAATTAACGTTTTGGGTTTAGAGTTGATGCGTTGATTATTTGAAACAGCTGTGTAGTGCTAGGACCAAACACTAAATGTGCACCCTTTGGGGTCCCCAGGACCGAGTTTGGGAAAGGTATCTGCTATCCGGGATCCTTGGGACGTCCCTACCCTAAACCCTTACCTAACCCTTAACTTAACCATTTTAAATGTCAACTTCAATGGGGTAGGGACGTCCCAAGGGTCCCGGATAGTATGGACCGTTTGGTAGAAGCTGTCCTAATGTGTGTCAACATGCATGTGGTGTGTGTTTGTTAATATGTTACAGTTTTAGTGTTTTAATGTGTAACCGTCCTAGTGTGTAGCTAATTGCGTGTCTGTGTGTGTGTGTGACAGTAAAGGCAGGGGGGATGAGGATAGTGCAGAAGCACCAGGGAGCAGCTCCACCTGAGACCCCTCCCATCAAAGATGAGGACGAGGACTTTGTGGAGGAACCTAGGTAACACACACACTAAACTTTGACCTGTGGCCTCTGAATAGCATGCCAGAACACTCTTGCTTCTTTTATTATCAATACACACACACACACACAGAGTCCTAATGTTTCATTTTTAAAACTGGTGAGAACATTCTACAAACAAGCCAATTACCCTCTAATTCACCAAATAACCCGTGATTGGCCGGTAGCTGTACTAGAGGAGAAAACAACCAGGTCTGATACTATCTGTTCAACAAGGTGAGGGCCACCTTGTTTTACTTAGATGGTTGTTATCGCCTACTGTTTAGTGGTTTTTCTGAACATGTGTCTGAGGCTTCATTAATGTGTTGTGTATGTCTGAGGCTATACTGAATGTTGGGTAAATGCATGGTGCTTTACACCCCCGCTAAGTTCCGCTCTGCGTCTCCACTCTTGCGAAATGTCTGTTTATACAGGTGAAATATTCCCACCACACTACCTGTGTGTGTGTGTGTGTGTGTGTGTGTGTGTGTGTGCGCTTCTTTGTGCGTACGTGCACGCGTCTGTTGAGTGTACTCTGCAAAGACAACCGAACGGTTGAACAACCTGTTGAGTTCTATGGAATCATTCAAACTCAGCTAGTCTTGTATTTTATTAGGATCCCCTTAGTTCCTGCCAAGGCAGCCACTACTCTTCCTGGGGTCCAAACAGGAACAACACAACAAAACAATAGTCTGCATCATTAATACAACCATACATTACACAATACATTGTGCGCTATACAAAGGTACACTGCTCCACCAATACAAGTGTACGCTATAACATTTTATAATATTACAACAATAAAATGTTAGTGTGTGCTGATGTCCTTAAAAGCAAACAAGATCTGTCGTTAGGTCTGGAAAAGTAAAGAGGGCAAGAGGTTTAGAGTATTGGAATGCACCCGGCAGGGTGTGCCCTCTACTGAGCCTGTCTAGAGAAGACTTTCCTATTCAGGAGTGTAGTAGTCACATGATTTCTCTTGACTCTGCAGTGGTCTGACCGACAACAAACTCTCTGTCTATCTTTTAATGGAACTTGTATACAATATGTACTGTAATTAATTTACATTTCTGTAGTACTCTGGAGGAACTTTTCTCAGAGAGACCGACAGACACAGAGACATACATACACACACACACAGTTGTAGTCGGAAGTTTACATACACTTAGGTTGGAGTCATTAAAGCTCGTTTTTCAACCACTCCACAAATTTCTTGTTAACAAACTATAGTTTTGGCAAGTCGGTTAGTACATCTACTTTGTGCATGACACAAGTAAATTTTCCAACAATTGTTAACAGATAGATTATTTCACTTAGAGTGAATTACAGTGGGGCAAAAAAGTATTTAGTCAGCCACCAATTGTGCAAGTTCTCCCACTTAAAAAGATGAGAGAGGCCTGTAATTTTCATCATAGGTACACGTCAACTATGACAGACAAAATTAGAAAATAAATTCCAGAAAATCACATTGTAGGATTTTTTATGAATTTATTTGCAAATTATGGTGGAAAACAAGTATTTGGTCACCTAGAAACAAGCAAGATTTCTGGCTCTCACAGACCTGTAACTTCTTCTTTAAGAGGCTCCTCTGTCCTCCACTCGTTACATGTATTAATGGCACCTGTTTGAACTTGTTATCAGTATAAAAGACACCTGTCCACAACCTCAAACAGTCACACTCCAAACTCCACTATGGCCAAGACCAAAGAGCTGTCAAAGGACACCAGAAACAAAATTGTAGACCTGCACCAGGCTGGGAAGACTGAATCTGCAATAGGTAAGCAGCTTGGTTTGAAGAAATCAACTGTGGGAGCAATTATTAGGAAATGGAAGACATACAAGACCACTGATAATCTTCCTCGATCTGGGGCTCCACGCAAGGTCTCACCCCGTGGGGTCAAAATGATCACAAGAACGGTGAGCAAAAATCCCAGAACCACACGGGGGGACCTAGTGAATGACCTGCAGAGAGCTGGGACCAAAGTAACAAAGCCTACCATCAGTAACACACTACGCCGCCAGGGACTCAAATCCTGCAGTGCCAGACGTGTCCCCCTGCTTAAGCCAGTACATGTCCAGGACTGTCTGAAGTTTGCTAGAGAGCATTTGGATGATCCAGAAGAGGATTGGGAGAATGTCATATGGTCAGATGAAACCAAAATATAACTTTTTGGTAAAAACTCAACTCGTCGTGTTTGGAGGACAAAGAATGCTGAGTTGCATCCAAAGACCACCATACCTACTGTGAAGCATGGGGGTGGAAACATCATGCTTTGGGGCTGTTTTTCTGCAAAGGGACCAGGACGACTGATCCGTGTAAAGGAAAGAATGAATGGGGCCATGTATCGTGAGATTTTTGAGTGAAAAACCTCCTTCCATCAGCAAGGGCATTGAAGATGAAATGTGGCTGGGTCTTTCAGCATGACAATGATCCCAAACACACCGCCCGGGCAACGAAGGAGTGGCTTCGTAAGAAGCATTTCAAGGTCCTGGAGTGGCCTAGCCAGTCTCCAGATCTCAACCCCATAGAAAATCTTTGGAGGGAGTTGAAAGTCCGTGTTGCCCAGCGACAGCCCCAAAACATCACTGCTCTAGAGGAGATCTGCATGGAGGAATGGGCCAAAATACCAGCAACAGTGTGTGAAAACCTTGTGAAGACTTAGAGAAAACGTTTGACCTGTGTCATTGCCAACAAAGGGAATATAACAAAGTATTGAGAAACTTTTGTTATTGAACAAATACTTATTTTCCACCATAATTTGCAAATAAATTCATAAAAAATCCTACAATGTGATTTTCTGGATTTTTTTCTAATTTTGTCTGTCATTAGTTGAAGTGTACCTATGATGAAAATTACAGGCCTTTCTCATCTTTTTAAGTGGGAGAACTTGCACAATTGGTGGCTGACTAAATACTTTTTTGCCCCACTGTATATCACAATTGCAATGGGTCAGAAGTTTACATACACTAAGTTGACTGTGCCTTTAAACAGCTTGGAAAATTCCAGAAAATGATGTCATGGGTTTAGAAGCTTCTGATAGGCTAATTGACATAATTTGAGTCAATTGGAGGTGTACCTGTGGATGTATTTCAAGGCCTACCTTCAAACTCAGTGCCTCTTTGCTTGACATCATGGGAAAATCTAAAGAAATCAGCCAAGACCTCAGAAAGAATTGTAGACCTCCACAAGTCTGGTTCATCCTTGGGAGCAGTTTCCAAACGCCTGAAGGTACCACGTTCATCTGTACAAACAATAGTACACAGTATAAACACCATGGGACCACACAGCTGTCATACCGCTCAGGAAGGAGACGCATTCTGTCTCCTAGAGATGAACGTACTTTGGTGCGAAAAGTGCAAATCCATCCCAGAACAACAGCAAAGGACCTTGTGAAGATGCTTGAGGAAACGGGTACGAAAAAGGGTGAGGCTTGCAAGCTGAAGAACACCATGCCAACCGTGTAGCACGGGGGTGGCAGCATCATGTTGTGGGAGTGCTTTGCTGCAGGGGGACTGGTGCACTTCAAAAAATAGATGGCTTCATGAGGGAGGAATATTATGTAGATATATTGAAACAACATCTCAAGACATCAGTCAGGAAGTTAAAGCTTGGTCGCAAATGGGTCTTCCAAAGGGACAATGACCCCAAGCATACTTCTAAAGTTGTGGCAAACTGGCTTAAGGACAACAAAGTCAAGGTATTGGAGTGGCCATCACAAAACCCTGACCTCAATCCTGTAGAAAATGTGTGGGCAGAACTGAAAAAGCGTGTGCGAGCAAGGAGGCCTTCAAACCTGACTCAGTTACACCAGCTGTCAGGAGGAATGGGTCAAAATTCACCCAACTTATTGTGGGAAGCTTGTGTAAGGCTACCTAAAACGTTTGACCCAAGTTAAACAATTTCAAGGCAATGCTACCAAATAATAATTGAGTGTATGTAAACTTCTGACCCACTGGGAATGTGATGAAAGAAATAAAAGCTGAAATAATGAATTCTCTCTTATTTCACATTCTTAAAATAAAGTGGTGATCCTAACTGACCTAAGACAGGGAATTTTTACTTGGATTAAATGTCAGGAATTGTGAATAACTGAGTTTAAATGTATTTGGCTAAGGTGTATGTAAACTTCTGACTTCAACTGTACATACACTACCGTTCAAAAGTTTGGGGTCACTTAGAAATGTCCTTGTTTTTGAAAGGAAAGCACATGTTTTTTGTCCATTAAAATAACATCAAATTGATCAGAAATACAGTGTAGACATTGTTAATGTTGTAAATGACTATTGTAGCTGGGAACGGCTTATTTCTTTTTAGATTTTTTGGGGTGGAATATCTACATGGGCGTACAGAGGCCCATTATCAGCAACCATCACTCCTGTGTTGCAATGGCACGTTGTTAGCTAATCCAAGTTTATCATTTTAAAAAGCTAATTGATCATTAGAAAACCCTTTTTTTTTTTTTTCTTCAATTATGTTAGCACAGCTGAAAACTGTTGTGCTGATTTAAAGAAGAAATAAAACTGGCCGCCTTTTAGACTAGTTGAGTATCTGGAGCATCAGCATTTGTGGGTTCGATTACAGGCTCAAAATGGCCAGAAACAAATAACTTTCTTCTGAAACTCGTCAGTCTATTCTTTTTCTGAGAAATTAAGTATATTCCATTTGAGAAACTGAAGATCACGTACAACGCTGTGTACTACTCCCTTCACAGAACAGCGCAAACTGGCTCTAACCAGAATAGAAAGAGTAGTGGAAGGCCCCGGTGCACAACTGAGCAAGAGCACAAGTACATTGGAGTGTCTAGTTTGAGAAGCAGATGCCTCACAAGTCTTCAACTGGCAGCTTCATTATAAATAGTACCCGCAAAACACCAGTCTCAATGTCAACAGTGAAGAGGCAACTCCGGGATGCTGGCCTTCAAGGCAGAGTTGCAAAGAAAAAGCCATATCTGACTGGCCAATAAAAGATTAAGATGGGCAAAAGAATACAGACACTGGAAAGAGGAACTCCGCCTAGAAGGCCAGCGTCCCGGAGTCGCCTCTTCACTGACATTGAGACTGGTGTTTTGCGGGTACTATTTATAATGAAGCTGCCAGTTGAAGACTTGTGAGGCATCTGCTTCTCAAACTAGAGACTCCAATGTACTTGTGCTCTTGCTCAGTTGTGCACCGGGGCCTTCCACTACTCTTTCTATTCTGGTTAGAGCCAGTTTGCGCTGTTCTGTGAAGGGAGTAGTACACAGCATTGTACGAGATCTTCAGTTTCTTGGCAATTTCTCGCATGGAATAGCCATAATTTCTCAGAACAAGAATAGGCTGACGAGTTTCAAAATAAAGTTATTTGTTTCTGGCCATTTTGAGCCTGTAATCCAACCCACAAATGCTGACGCTCCAGATACTCAGCTAGTCTAAAGAAGCAATAAAACTGGCCGCCTTTAATCAGAACAACAGTTTTCAGCTGTGCTAATATAATTGCAAAAGGGTTTTCTAATGATCAATTAGCCTTTTAAATTGATAAACTTGGATTAGCTAACACAACGTGCCATTGGAACACAGGAGTGATGGTTGCGGATAATGGGCCTCTGTACGCCTATGTAGACAACATTAACAATGTCTACACTGTGTTTCTGATCAATTTGATGTTATTTTAATGGACCAAAAAAATAGCTTTTCCTTCAAAAACAAGGACATTTTTAAGTGACCCCAAACTTTTGAACGTGTGTGTGGTGGTAGAGGAGGAGAGTGGTTGCTGTGTGGTAGCTGGACCACAGAGAGAGGCTTACCTTCCATCCTGGCCTAGAGGGAGGCTGCCATAATGGCTTCGGGTTCTCTCTGGAGAGATCAGAGGCGGCTGTGAATCTGCCCGTGTGAAATGCAGTAGAAATCCCCACTGATGCATGCAACTTGGCTCTTGCCCTAGTTCTGGCACAAGCTGTCGCTCATTAAAGAGCAAGTTTAGAGTGTGTGCATGTGTGTGTCCACCTGCTCTCGACAGTGGGCAGGTGGATTCTGTGTAAATGTGGAGCGGAGTCGCCAAGGGAACGCCTGTCACATACAATTTAGACCTCTAAGATGGATGGGAGGAGAGAGAGCGAGAGATGGACAGACTGAGTGGGGGGTAGAGAGGCTTGGTTCGCTCTCCCAGTCCAAGTAAATCTTGAACTGTTGAAGCCAGTCAGGAAGTTGACAGTGAAGTCAACAGAGCTTTTTCACCATGGTCAACTCCGCTCTGCCACAAACACTTCCTGGTCTTCTGGGACCGGTTGCACCAGTTGGGCGTAAAAAAAATTTGGCCTTAAATGATTGGTCAAATGTTTTGCACAACCAAAAATATGACTAGTCGTTGCTTCATCGTTCATGAGATTTGACGCTTCATAATGATGTTTGGTATGCTGCGCCTGTTACTAAGCTGTTACCATCCTCGTGGCAAAATTTACACTGTTTGTAAAGTGCGCTCTGCCCGTAAAGTATACACTTCACACATAATTTTGTAAAGCTCACCACATACATTTTGTTAACCAACTGGATGAATCGATAAATTATTACTGTGAGAATGACTATCAATGAGTGACCAGAATATTCCAATAAAATAGGCTAATGCCATTGAAGGCATGTATCAAATCTTTACTTACTGCAACTCCTAAAGTCATCAGTTTCTTTCTTTTTTTGGTGTTAAATCATTTTCCAGCGTGTGGTCAGCTATAATTTCATCACCGTATTTGATTGGGCCAGCACCATTGCGCTGATTTGAGACAAGCATGGGGACTCGTCTCAATAACTCACTCAATGGTAGATCTCCATGTTGATATTTATCTAAGTTAAGGTGAGTGCTCATGATGATATGGTCTGCTCATTAGTTTTTTATTTAACCTTTTTTTAACTAGGCAAGACGGTTAAGAACAAATTCTTATTTACAATGACAGCCTACCAAAAGGCCCACTGCGGGGGCAGGGATTCAAAATAAAAATGAGACACTACATGGCCAGAAGTATATGTGGATTCGGCTATTTCAGCCACACCCGTTGCTGACTAGTATAAAATTGAGCACACAGCCATGCAATCTCCATAGACAAACATTGGCAGGAGAATGGCCCACACTGAAGAGCTCAGTGACTTTCAACGTGGCACCGTCATAGGATGCCACCTTTCCACCAAGTCAGTTCGTCAAATTGCTGCCCGGGTCAACTGTAAGTGCTGTTATTGTGAAGTGGAAACATCTAGGAGCAACAATGGCTCAGCCATGCAGTGGTAGGCCACACAAGCGCACAGAACGGGACCGCCAAGTGCTGTAGTGTGTAAAAATCGCCTGTCCTCGGTTGCAACATTCACTACCGAGTTCCAAACTGCCTCTGGAAGCAACGTTGGCACAAGAACTGTTCGTCGGGAGCTTCATGAAATGGGTTTGAATTGAAATGCCGACTACGAACCAGGCCTAATCGTCTAACATCAGTGTCCGACCTCACTAATGCTCTTGTGGCTGAATAGAAGCAAGTCCCCACAGCAATGTTCCAACATCTAGTGGAAAGCCTTCCCAGAAGAGTGGAGGCTGTTATAGCAACGAAGGGGGAACCAACTCCATATTAATACCCATGATTTTGGAATGAGATGTTCGACGAGCAGGTGTCCACATACTTTTAGTGTATGTGGTTGTTCCACCTAGCTACGTTAAGATGAATGCACTAACTGTAAGTCGCTCTGGAGAAGAGAGTCTGTTTAGATGACTAAAATGTAAAAACGTAGTGGATCATTTTGCTCTTCACTGGTTTAGGGCTAACAGTAGCTTATATCCCAGTACAAAGCCATTTGACTTGTCTGTTAATCAATCAATGTGATGATGTTTCACTGAGTCGCCGTCTGTAGGCTGTATTTGGTTATTTGATAAGTGGAGGTGGCTCATCTATTCATTTGTTCAACCATCACTGATCAGACACATGTAGCATGCTATAATGTAGCGTAAATCAATTGTATTATTTTGCTATTGACACGTATAGGCAACTCCAAAAACCTGCGGAGGTTGTGAAATATGAACACTAACCTCTCTCTCTAAAGATACAACTGTTTCTATATCATATGTTGACGTAATAATAAAGAACCAAAAAGAAGTGGGCCCCCACCCAGCCAACATGTCTCCATCCAGGGGTACAGATTCCACATTTGGAGGAGGCAAAAGGCCACCCTCCAGATCGCAAGGCATTATTGTGAAATATTGGAGTATGGACATGCCATCTTCATTCCCAGTTACATTGTTTTTCAATTCTGTGCCAAATAGAAATAGTGTGAGCAGTAATAGGACCGAAGCGTAGTTTACATTGTTTAGGGGTTATATCAGTGTAGACCACCTCTCCCAGGGCAATACGAGACACCACTTTTCTCTCTATACTCAGCTAGGGGGCAGAAGAATCATGTCTCAACCAATTTTGGATGGAGCGAAACACTAGTGCCTGGAAATACAATTTTAAAGTTGGCTACGGCTAGTCCTATGTCTTTTGCTTTTTGTAAGTTTAATTTTTATCTGGGATCGCTTACCATGCCAAATACATTTTGAAAGCACACTGAATTTTATACCAATAGCCAGATGAGGGAACAATGGGTGTCATTGAAGTACAGAAATTCAACTGTGGCAAAATATAAATGTTGACAGTAGATATTCTGCCGTTTAACACTAGAACCGCTTGGCCTCGAGGGACCCCCCTCAAGCTAATGAGCAGTCAATCTGACCGTGTAATTAATACATATATGCTATCACAAAAATAATCATTTGGTTCTGTTTATAAAGGTCTTGGGTAATGTTAGAATATGAAAATATATATATTTAAATGAACACAATAGCATTTTCATGAGTTTTACTTTAGGCAGTATGTAAAAATAAATGTAAACTAAACACATTCAAGTATTCCATTTTTATTTGTGGAGTGCCTTTTTTACAACTATGAATCAAAAAGCAAATCTGTTGAATTGCGGTAATGTTGTCTTTAAATATTGACTAAAATACCAAAAATATCCCAACCTAAGATGCACGGTCAGCAAGACGCACAATCAAATGAAAAATCAGGAGCCTAAACACCATTATAAGCACCAAATGTACTTAATAAATTGAAAATCAGCACAGAAGCAATAATGGCATTAAATGAATGTGTCGATATGACCGCAGTCAATTATTGTCTGCTAGTGCTTAATGGTGTGTCTTCACACAATGTCATCTGTTGGAGCATGTCACATAAACAACGAAATCTGGTGAGTGCGTTGTTGTTGTTTTGAGATGTAGAGCCTGCTCTCTGATGACATTTTGTGCAGATAATCGTCCCGTAGCATTGTCACCGGCTTGTTCTATCTAAATGGTGCCGTCCCTTCCTGTCTCAGTTTTATTTGGTGGTTGTGTGGTCGCGTTCTCGCTTTTTTTGCGCTCAGGCCTCGGAGGTGTAGGTTAAAGCTCAGGCTGACGAGGCTCAGGCTGACGAGGCTCAGGCTGACGAGGCTCAGGCTGACGAGTGGAGAATGAGCGCCGCAGGTTCTGCTGTCAGGAGGAGGGGGGGGGGGGCAATGGGGGGGGGAAACGTTTTAAAAATGACATGCCCTCCTTAAACTGGTTATAACTTCATTTCTGTTGTGATATTAAGATTCTATCACTGACAGTGTGTTACATACACTTATTTAAGAAAAGTCAAGGACTGAGGGGGGCATGACTTTAAAAATGGCAGAGTAATGACAATGCATTTAATTTTGTAAAGTGGTTTCTTGCATCAAACACAACATGTAAGTTAAAGCGGGTACAGCCTCAGTGATCACAGTGAACGAGCACTGGAAGTTGCACAGTTTGTGCTCATCACAACTGAAATTGGAGGGAACAATGGAAATAGAGCCTGTGACCTGACTTCCTCTTTTGGACGTTAACATGGCGACACTCCATCTTAACTCCTCTTTCACATTTCTGGATTGATTGAACAGTGCAGAAGTTATTTTTTGGGGGTCAAGACCAGTATGTAGGGGATGTAGTTTTAGGCTTTTCTTTTAGCCTTGCTACGTTAGGTTAGTCGTTAACTTCTTGACAAGGTCGCGGGTGTTGTACCATGGATGCTAGCTACAATATGTAGACGACCTTAAGTGTGTATGTTACTTTATGTCTCCCTGTAGCCCTGCCCAAACTTCCAGAGGTAGTGGCTGAGGACAGCATTTTACCTCCTGTAATAGTTCTGCTGTTACACTAGACCGGACTCGTTTCTCATGTCAAGGTCCATGTCTACCTCGGAATAATCCCGCTTACTCTCTCTCATTCCTTCCCTCTCAATGCTTTTCCTCTCTCTCTCTCATTCCTTCCCTCTCAACCCTTTTCCTCTCTCTCTCATTCCTTCCCTCTCAATCCTTTTCCTCTCTCTCTCTCATTCCTTCCCTCTCAATCCTTTTCCTCTCTCTCTCTCATTCCTTCCCTCTCAACGCTTTTCCTCTCTCTCATTCCTTCCCTCTCAATCCTTTTCCTCTCTCTCTCATTCCTTCCCTCTCAATGCTTTTCCTCTCTCTCTCTCATTCCTTCCCTCTCAACGCTTTTCCTCTCTCTCTCTCTCATTCCTTCCCTCTCAATTCTTTTCCTCTCTCTCTCATTCCTTCCCTCTCAACCCTTTTCCTCTCTCTCTCTCATTCCTTCCCTCTCAACCCTTTTCCTCTCTCTCTCTCATTCCTTCCCTCTCAATCCTTTTCCTCTCTCTCTCTCATTCCTTCCCTCTCAATGCTTTTCCTCTCTCTCTCTCATTCCTTCCCTCTCAACCCTTTTCCTCTCTCTCTCTCATTCCTTCCCTCTCAACCCTTTTCCTCTCTCTCTCTCATTCCTTCCCTCTCAACCCTTTTCCTCTCTCTCTCATTCCTTCCCTCTCAACCCTTTTCCTCTCTCTCTCATTCCTTCCCTCTCAACCCTTTTCCTCTCTCTCTCATTCCTTCCCTCTCAACCCTTTTCCTCTCTCTCTCATTCCTTCCCTCTCAATGCTTTTCCTCTCTCTCTCTCATTCCTTCCCTCTCAATGCTTTTCCTCTCTCTCTCTCATTCCTTCCCTCTCAATGCTTTTCCTCTCTCTCTCTCATTCCTTCCCTCTCAACCCTTTTCCTCTCTCTCTCTCATTCCTTCCCTCTCAACCCTTTTCCTCTCTCTCTCTCATTCCTTCCCTCTCAACCCTTTTCCTCTCTCTCTCTCATTCCTTCCCTCTCAACCCTTTTCCTCTCTCTCTCTCATTCCTTCCCTCTCAACCCTTTTCCTCTCTCTCTCTCATTCCTTCCCTCTCAACCCTTTTCCTCTCTCTCTCTCATTCCTTCCCTCTCAACCCTTTTCCTCTCTCTCTCTCATTCCTTCCCTCTCAATCCTTTTCCTCTCTCTCTCTCATTCCTTCCCTCTCAATCCTTTTCCTCTCTCTCTCTCATTCCTTCCCTCTCAATCCTTTTCCTCTCTCTCTCTCATTCCTTCCCTCTCAACCCTTTTCCTCTCTCTCTGCTCCAAAGGTGTGTTCTCACCCCTCCCTCCTGTCTGCTGTTTGAGTTGCAGTGTAGATCCAGACCAGGATTGATGGTAGTCATTTAGCAGGTTGGCAGGCAGGTCCACAGCACCACGATACTGTGGCTGAGCTCAGGGCTCTCTCTCCTCTGTTCTCTCTCTCCTCTGTTCTCTCTCTCTCTCTGCAGTCTCTCCCTCTGGAGTCTATACTCGGCCAGGATGCTTCTTTCCTTATAACACACTCACTGTTCAATGGGATCAAACAGAAGCAATTTCTGTTCCTGTCTTTGTAACATCCTGAAAAGAAAGTCGATGGTCAGTGGTTTTGATATTGACACTGACGTTTCATCTCAACAAAATGTAATTTTGTCCCGTCAGAGTATTGACATGGAGATAGTCTGTTTTTTTTTAACTTCACTCTCTTTCTGTCTCTCTGTCTAGCCCACCAAAGCCCACTGTGGTCGTTTCAGGAGTGGTTACAAAGGTAAGTGGTCACACACCTTAGCCCACCCCTTTCCACTCATACGCCATACTGACCCCCCCTGTCTAAGCTCACCCCCCTGTGGTTCCTACTTACCGTCTGTACCTTTTTTAATCCTCTGTCTGTTATTACACCTGCAGGCTGTGACTAGCTCTCTGGCTCTACCCCCAGTCTTTCTTTAACACGCCTGCAGGCCCTTTACCTCTCTGGCTCTACCCCCAGTCTTTCCATGTGTCCTCCAACACGCCTGCAGGCCCTTTACCTCTCTGGCTCTACCCCCAGTCTTTCCATGTGTCCTCCAACACGCCTGCAGGCCCTTTACCTCTCTGGCTCTACCCCCAGTCTTTCCATGTGTCCTCCAACACGCCTGCAGGCCCTTTACCTCTCTGGCTCTACCCCCAGTCTTTCCATGTGTCCTCCAACACGCCTGCAGGCCCTTTACCTCTCTGGCTCTACCCCCAGTCTTTCCATGTATCCCCCAACACGCCTGCAGGCCCTTTACCTCTCTGGCTCTACCCCCAGTCTTTCCATGTATCCCCCAACACGCCTGCAGGCTGCGACAGGCCTTAATTAAAGCCTGGTGAACCAGGGGGCAGCTGTACAGATGACTTTATATTCTCCCACTGAGATGACCTTGGAGAGAGGAGCTACATCTCCCTGATAGATCTGAGGCAGTAAGGCTAGCCTTTATCTGTTGAGGTTTGGTGAACTAGGGGTTAACACGGTCTAGATTCCACTCCAATTATATTGCATTCCTATGGAGAGAGATCTCTCTCAAACACTAAATTTCTCTCTCTCTTCCTGCGTTACTGTCTTTTCTGGTTGCCAGCCATTTTAATTCTGCATCATTAAAGTATCAATATGTAACTTTTTGGGCGACCTGAATAAATACACATAGAAATGCGAGTTGTAGATCTGTCATTCTACTTGAAAGCAAGTCTAATACCCTGACTACACCGCTCGCATCGCTTGCGCGAGCGTTGCAAAATAAATGTAGAAATCTGTTATTCAGTTATTGCACCCACACTGCTCGCGTGCGCCAACGAGCGTCTGCGTTGCCAAAGGCTAAAATAGAACAAATTAGCTAGCAAGTACTAGCTAAATTGCCATAAATGTTTTTTTTAAATATTTTAACCTGTGTGTCGTTATCGCGTTTGGTGGGGGGGACAAAATACATTTATGCACGACGGCGCGCGCGTGCAGCCGGTTTGGGTTCCGTGTAAGAAGTGGTAGATCTGTTCTATGTGCGATATTTCTATGCTTCCCGTTCTTTTGTGTCTTTCACTTTCGGTTTTGTTCACCAGCTTCAAACTGCTGAAACAACAATATTTTTGCTTTAAGTAAATATATTTCACAGCGGTTTAGATGGTACAATAAATCTCTACACTATACTGAACAGAAATATAAACGCAACATGTAAAGTGTTGGTCCCATGTTTCATGAGGTGAAATAAAATATCCCAGAACTTTTCCATAAACACAAATAGCTTATTTCTCTCAAATGTTGTGCCCAAATTTGTTTAATCCCTGTTATTGAGCATTTGTCCTTTACCAAGATAATCCATCCACCGGACAGGTGTGGCATATCAAGAAGCTGATAAAACAGCATGCTCATTACACAGGTGTACCTTGTGCTGGGGACAAAGGCCACACTAAAATGTGCAGTTTTGTCACACAATGCCACAGATGTCTCAAGTTTGTGCAATTGGCATGCTGACTGCAGAAATGTCCATCAGAGCTGTTGCCAGATAATTGAATGTTAATTTCTCTACCATAAGCTGCCTCAAATGACATTTTAGAGAATTTGGCAGTATGTCCAACCGACCTCACAACCGCAGACCACGTGTAACCATGCCAGCCCAGGACCTTCATTTCCGGCTTCTTCACCTGCAGGATCTTCTGATACCAGCCACCCGGACAGCTGATGAAACTGAAGAATTATTGCACAAACTGTCAGAAACCGTCTCAGGGAAACTCGTTGCCCTCACCAGGGCCTTGTCCTGAATGCAGTTGGGCGTCAAAACTGACTTCAGTGGGCAAATGCTCACCTTCGATGGTCAGTGGCACGCTGGAGAAGTGTGCTCTTCATGGATGAATCCCGGTTTGAACTGTACCGGGCAGCTGGCAGACAGCTTGGATGGCGTCGTGTGGGCGAGCGGTTTGCTGATGTCAACATTGTAAACAGTGTGCTCAATGGTATGGGCAGGCATAAGCTTTACACTATTCCTGGAAGCTGAAATTGTTCCAGATCTTCCATGGCCTGCATACTCACCAGATATGTCACCCATTGAGTATGTTTGGGATGCTCTGGATCAATGTGTACAGCAGTGGTGTGTTCCAGTTCCCTCCAATAATCAGCAAAATTGCACAGCCATTGTAGGTAACTTAACCTCCGCCACACTCATCCTCAACACAGGGGTGTGTGCTTAGTCCTGCAGCCCCAACCACATCGATGGGGTTGCAGTGGAGCGGGTCAAGAGCTTCAAGTTCCTCAGTGTCCACATCCATTAAGGACTTAAAATGGTCCACACACGATTTGGCACTACAGAGGGTGGTGCGGACAGCCCAGTACCTGGGGCTGAGCTCTCCGCCATCCAGGACCTCTATATCAGGCGGTGTAAAACGGAGGCCCGGAAAATCATTAGACTCAAGCCACCTAAGCCATAAACTCTTCTCACTGCTTTTGCACGGTACCGGTGCTTCAAGTCTTACACCAACAGGCTCCTAAACAGCTTCTGTTCCCAAGCCAAATAGCTAACTAAATAGCTAACTAAATAGCTAACTAAATAGCTAACTCAATAGCTAGATGGACTATCTGAGTTGACCTTTGTATTTCATTTTTCTCTATGGACACTGACACTCCAACACACACACTTCTTCATAATTTGCTCACACACACACAATATGCAAATACAGTGCCTTCAGAAAGTATTCATACCCCTTGACTTTTTCAAAATGTTGTGTTACAGCCTGAATTTAAAAGGGATTAAATTGAGATTGTGTTCACTGGCCTACACACAATACTCATAATACTCAATGTCAAAGTGGAATGATATTTTTACAAATTAATAAAAAATTAAAAGTTGAAATGTCTTGAGTCAAAGTATTCAACCCCTTTGCTTAAAGTCCCATAATAAGTTACATGGACTCACTCTGTGTACAATAATAGTGTTTCACATGATTTTTGAATGACAAGCTCCTCGCTGTACCCTACACATACTTTTGGCCATGTCGTGTAATTGTATGTGGACACCCCTTCAAATGTGTGGATTAGGCTATTTCAGCCAAACCTGTTGCAGACAGGTGTATAAAATCGAGCACACAGCCATGCAATCTCCATAGATAAATATTGGCAGTAGAATGGCCCGTACTGAAGAGCTCAGTGACTTCCAACGTGGCACCATCATAAGATGCCACTTTTCCAACAAGTCAGTTTGTAGAATTTCTGCCCTTCTAGAGCTGCCCCGGTCAACTAAGTGATGTTATTGTGAAGTGGAAACGTCTAGGAGCAACAACGGCTCAGCTGCGAAGTGGTAGGCCACACAAGCTCACAGAACGGGACCGCCGAGTGCTGAAGCGCGCAGCGCATAAAAATTGTCTGTCCTCGGTTGCAACACTCACTACAAAGTTCCAAACTGACTCTGGAAGCAACGTCAGCACAATAACTGTTCGCCGGGAGCTTCATGAAATGGGTTTCCATGGCCGAGTAGCTGCACACAAGCCTAAGATCAGCATGCACAATGCCAAGCGTCGGCTGGAGTGGTGTAAAGCATGCCGCCATTTGGATTCTAGAGCAGTGGAAATGTGTGATGGATCACGCTTCACCATCTGGCAGTCCGACGGACAAATCTGGCTTTGTCAGATGCCAGGAGAACGCTACCTGGCTGAATTCATAGTGCCAACTGTAAAGTCTGGTGGAGGAGGAATAATGGTCTGGGGCTGTTTTTTCATGGTTCTGGCTAGGCCCCTTAGTTCCAGTAAAGGGAAATCTTAACGCTACAGCATACAATGACATTCTAGAAGATTCTGTGCTTCCAACTTTGTGGCAACAGTTTGGGGAAGGCCCTTTTTTTGTTGTTTTTGTTTCGGCATAATTCCCCAGTGCACAAAGCGAGGACCATACGGAAATGGTTTGTCGATCGGTGTGGATGAACTTGACTGGCTTCCACAGAGCCCTAATCTCAACTCGATCGAACACCTTTGGGATGAATTGGAACGCCGACTGTGAGCCAGGCCTAATCGCCCAACATCAGTGCCCAACCTCACTAATGCTCTTGTAGCTGAATGGAAGCAATGTTGCAACATCTAGTGGAAATTCTTCCCAGGAGAGTGGAGGCTGTTATAGCAGCAAAGGGGGGGACCAACTCCATATTAATGCCCATGATTTTGGAATGAGATGTTCGAGCATAATACTTTTGGCCATGTACAATTATCTGTAAGGTCTGTCAGTCGTGCAGTGATTTTCAAACACAGATTCAACCACACAGGTCAGGGAGGTTTTCCAATGTTTTGCAAAAAAGGGCACCTATTGGTAGATGGGTGAAAATAATACTTTAATCTTGAAGTATTGAATTACATTTTGGATGGGGTATCAATACACCCAGTCACTACAAAGATACAGGCGTCCTTCCTAACTCCGTTGCCGGAGAGGAAGGAAACCGCTCAGGTATTTCACCATGAAGCCAATGGTGATTTTAAAACAGAGTTTAATGGCTGTGATAGGAGAAAATTGAAGATGGATTAACAACATTGTAGTTACTCCACAATACTAACTTAATGAAAAGAAGCCTGTCCAGAATAAAAAATATTGTAAAACATGCATCCTGTTTGCAATAAGGCTATAGTAATACAAAGTGTTATGTTTGGGGAAAATACAACACTACACTGAGTGCCACTTCATATTTTCAGGCGTGGTGGTGGCTGCATCATGTTATCGGTATGCTTGTCATTGGCAAGGACTACGGAGCTTTTTTGGGGGATAAAAAATAAATGGAATAAAGCTAAGCACAGGTAAAATCCTAGAGGAAAACATGGTTCAGTCTGCTTTCCACCAGACAATGGGAGACAAATGCACCTTTCAGCAGGACAATGACTTAAAACACAAGGCCAAATATACACTGGAGTTGCTTACCAAGATAATATTGAATTCTCCTGAGTGGCCTAATTACAGTTTTGCCTTAAATCATCTTAAAAATCTTTGGCAAGACTTGAAAATGTGACTCGTTTCAGGAAACTAGGCTTATGTCGCGGGTCACTACTTCACAAGAGAGCCATTTGAATGTAAACTTTAGCAACCTTCCGGGTAGCCATGGTTGGCTGAGATAATGAGTGGGCTGGACATGCTGAGAGATGAGTTAGGATTGGTCTGCCATATAACACGCTTCTGTATATTTGAGCTGGTCATTATGTGTAGGTAATCCTGTCTAATGTGGCATTTTTAAAGATGTATCGTGTAGTGGAACTGCATAAGTGTTGCTCTCCACTTTCTGGAGGACCAGGTCTTGAAGTCAGTGGAATTAGAGTATGATAGCTAAGGAGATGGAGAAAATACCTGTCTCCAGATTACATCTTCAAACTAAGGGCAACCATGGCATCCATGTCAGGGAGAAGCATCCATCTATGACGTATACGGGTAAGATAGTCTAGCTAGCTACGTTTTCAGATATTACACGTTTCTAATTGAGTCATTTTCATTTCAAGTTAAAATGTACTGTTAGCTAGCTAGCTAACCTTACGTGAATGATCTTATTATTTGTATCTCAGAGCCATTTGCTTGGCTAGTTATACCCTAATGTTAGCTAGCTGACATTGAACCAGGTTGGTTAGCTACCTGCAGATTCATGCAGGGTAGTAACGTCATGAGTTGGGATTATGGTTCATTGTTTACCTAGATAGCTACAAGTCTTAACAAAAGACTCCACTATGCAAGTAACCATTTCAATATAATGTTTATGATGTCACTGCGACAACTGTTGATAGATGTACAGTAGCTGGGAAATTCACTCTGGCTATCTACTCTGATTTCTGAGTGTGCCAGAGTGTAGAATAACTGACAAATTTACGAAAGCTCGACACCCGTTGAATATGGCCGGTGTCAGTAAACGGCAAAAAAAGCGTAAGTTGTTGCCAGCAGCACAGTTGAAGTCACCAATGCTCTAGATAACATAAAAACAGCCTAACCAGCTCTGCTAGGGAGAGTAAAATGGTCAGTGAGCTGTTCTCTCATTTTGTGTCTGGAAGTAGCTAGCCAACGTTAGCCAGTTAGCTTGAGTGCTTGACTGTTGTTAGTACAGAACGCTCGGATCAATCCTTAAAGAGATGGGTGGGGCTAAAGCTTAAGAGGGTGTGAACAATGCTGAATGGGTGTAGACAAAGAGCTCTCCAGTAGGTACCAAAACAACATTCAAAGGGGTTACAAGTTTAGCAACTTTCAAAGCAGAATTAGTTTCCGGTTGTTCCTCAAATGCAGTGTATGATATACCATTCTGTAGCTCTGTGTGTCTGATTTTATCCAATGTAAATAAATACATTTGCAAACAATTCTAAAAACATATTTTCACTTTGTCAGTATGGGTTTTTGTGTGTCTGCGTGGGATTTTTGGGGGTGGAATCCATTTTGAATTCAGGCTGTAACAACATAATTTACACTGACTCTACACACATGCACACCCACTCACATACAATTATCATATATGCTTCTGCTACTCTGTTTATCATATATCCTGATGCCTAGTCACCTTACCCTATACATATCTACCTCTAACAATCCAGTATCCCTGCACATTGTAAATATGGTACTGGAACTGGCTGACCCTGTGTATAGTATGCTTACTTGTGTTATTTTTATTTCTTGTGTGTTTTATGTTATTTCTAGTGCTACATTGATATTGATTATTGCGTTGTTGGGTTGAGTGTGCAAGAAAGCCATTTCACTGTACTTGTGAATGTAACATTTAAAACTTGAAACTATCAAACTTCTATATGTATCCCCATCCTGACCTATAATTTACAATATGAGTGAACTAGTTTTCCTTCCAAATGTTGGAATGGTGTGGGCGTACCCCAACAGAATGGTGTGGGCGTACCCCAACAGAATGGTGTGGGCGTACCCCAACAGAATGGTGTGGGCGTACCCCAACAGAATGGTGTGGGCGTACCCCAACAGAATGGTGTGGGCGTACCCCAACAGAATGGTGTGGGCGTACACCGGTCATTAAAAATATTCATGCGTATAGACTGCTGATTGGCCAGGTCATCCTCTGAGAGAGAAGTTTGAGGTGGGGTTTTTAAAATTATAATTTTTTTTAAATCCAATGCTTTGGCCACAAACGAATATAGAATGAGTCAACAACATTATTTGGGTATGAGTTAACAGAATATGGACTTTTTAAAAGTGAGATTTTCACTGGACAGTTACTTTATGGGGCGGCAGGGTAGCCTAGTGGTTAGAGCGTTGGGCTAGTAACCGAAAGGTTGCAAGTTCAAATCCCCGAGCTGATAAGGTACAAATCTGTCGTTCTGCCCCTGAACAAGGCAGTTAACCCACTGTTCCTGGGCCGTCATTGAAAATAAGAATTTGTTCTTAACTGACTTGTCTAGTTAAATAAAGGTAAAATAAAATGTATGACTTTCTGGGAATGAAACACAACATAGACCGTCAACAAAGATTTCCCTATAGAGTTTAGACTACATACTAGTTAGTTTTTATCGTACCAGCTCCAGTTGTGTATAAGGGGGTTCAGAGTGATGAGATGCCCAGATGTAGGCCTCCTAACCTGGGTAACGAGGTCTGTCACCTCCCTGGCTTCTAGATCTAATACCTCAGCTGCCTGAATTGTTTTCAATAGGGGTTATGGTCAAAAAGAGATTTGCCTTCTTGAACATTACAAAACTCAGACATGGCACATAAAACACTGCAGTTTTGCCTGGAGTGTGTGTGTGTGTGTGTGTGTGTGTGTGTGTGTGTGTTCTCTAGCCTCAGATATTCTGACTTCACTACTGTAACACAACTGTTATCTATAGCCTTGTTTACACTTGCAGTTTTTGAATTGACTCAAATAGAAATGCTCTGTATAAATGGTCTGGAATCAGATTGAGGAAAATATGAATATTAGTGGTAACAAAAAAATGCATTTCAACGAATTCTGAGATTCTGTGTGTGCGAGTGCCTCTATTCTGTAACATAGCTGTACTAAGTGTCTGTGTGGTTCTGTTCCCAGGGTGATAAGGACTTCACCCCTGCAGCGGCCCAGGTAGCTCACCAGAAGCCCCAGCCATCTATCACCAAGATGCCCCAGAACCAGCACCTCACTCAGCACATTCACCAGCCCCGCAAGTGAGGCTACCACCAAGTTTACCCTCCCTCCACTAACTCTGCTACAACTGGCCTCGCAAGTAATCACCACAAACACAGATCTACGATCAGTTTTGTGTTTACCCCGTCCAATGCTTAAGTAAAGATTTGAGGAAGGGAAGCTGATCCTAGATCTGTGCCTAAGGGAAAGCCAACGCAATGTGATCAATGTACCACAGCAGCCTTCCGACCAACCCAACAACCAATCACAAGCCAGAGATGAGCTCAAGCTCCTGCTTTCCCGCCACAACTGTCCTCACAGACCATAGTAGCCAGAAAGCAGCTTCTTAAGCCTGCACCCCACCAATTATGTGAAAGAAATGGTGTGGAACCACAGAAATCAACCAATCAAAGAACTACAGAAACCCAATCAAGCATGTACCCAATCTTCAAGTGCTCAGGTTACCAGGGCAACCCTTGTTAAGCATTCCATATGATTCCATTTCCTCTTTGTTCTTAACTTTCTATGAACAAAGAACCTGTCATCATAGAAAATGATAGAGGCCTCTAGTTGCCTAAAGGCAGCCTTTGCATGGGCAGCGAAGGCCTTCCACCATTTTTAATGTAGTCAATTGAGTGGGACATCCAACTTCATTGGCTGATCCCTCCTGGTGACCCTGTTGGAGTCATGTCCAACTGGGTCATCAGGAGGGATGAGCCAATCGTGACGAAGAAAACTGACAACTTCAAAATTGAGATTAGGGTTGAGGTGCTATAATGGCACAGATACAAGATGAGTCTCTCTATGGTTGTCATAGACCACACACACACAATATCCCATTTATGCCAGGTGTTGTTCATGTCAACTATAATTTCAGACTTTATTTAATCAAGAAGGATTTTTAGTTTATAAAGTGTAAAAAAAATTCCTTAGTCTGTGAATGGACTTAGGTGTGGTTGTCATAATAAATACAGATTTAACTTTAAAATCATTGTTTTATGTCTTCAATGTTACTGGGTAATTATGTCATTTTGTGTTGTGTATTAACCTTAGTGACCTGCATATACAGTACCAGTCAAAAGTTTGGACACCTACTCATTCTAAAGTTTTTCTTTATTTTTTACTATTTTCTACATTGTAGAATAATAGTGAAGACATTAATACTATGAAATAATACACATGGAATCATGTTATATACGAAAAGTGTTAAATCAATATTTTTTATATTTCAGATTCTTCAAAGTAGCCACTCTTTGCCTTGACAGCTTTGCACTCTCTTGACATTCAACCAGCTTCATGATGTAATCACCTGGAATGCTTTTCCAACAGTCTTGAAGGCGCTCCAACATATGTTGAGCACTTGTTGGCTGCTTTTCCTTCACTCTGCGGTCCAACTCATCCCAACCCATCTCAATTGGGTTGAGGTCGGGTGATTATGGAGGCCAGGTCATCTGATGCAGCACTCCATCACTCTCCTTCTTGGTCAAATAGCCCTTACACAGCCTGGAGGTGTGTTTTGGGTCATTGTCCTGTTGAAAAACAAATGACAAATAAGTGCAAATGTCGTGGAAAATTGTCTTAAAAGTAACACTCTTACAAGAACTTGTAAATTCAATATAGACTTTAATACAAAGTAGCAAAGCCGAGCTGGTCCGCGGAACAACTGACTTTCTCAGGCCCCAGCTCTGCTTTTATGCACATACAATACATCCTTTATGTAAATGAAGAAAAACCCTTTATGCTTTCTGCCACCATTATCTTTCAATCCTATGGATAACGCCCACATCTGAGGATAACGCCCATATCTGCTCTTATTTCTAACATAATGGTGGCCAAACTTTCCTCACGTGGATATAAAATGAATGCATGCATCGCATGCTTACCCTTACTCATTTGTCCTTGTTATCTTTACTTATGGTTAGGTGTTTATCTCCTCCTCCCTTCATTAATGTATCTCTGTTTTTCCTTCCCTCAGCACATTCTCTTTTCTCCCACATAAATCCCTCCTCTGGGACTAATTAGTCCCACACAAAACATGATTAACCAGGAGAATTTAAGGATAGGGGTAATAACAATAATAACAATAATAATAATCCAACAGCCGGTAAGTGTGTGGAACGGAATGTGAACAGATAAAACGTGATCATACTCTGGACCAAACATCTCAGATCCCCTCACATGGATCGGAGTAAAAGATCCAGTCAAAGTTAAAATTGGCAATGAGGATATATATGTGACAAATTAATATACTATGAGGATACACATGACAGATGAATATGTTATGAGGAAGCATGAGCATGTAGTACAAAGCCCTGCCTGAGGTTGTCTCAGCTATGTAGAATATATGAAATAATACAAAGAGTTATATCAAGAAAAGAAATAATAAACATAATAAGAATAATTAAAAGGTAATGCATGAATATATTGCAATATACGAATAATATATGAATAATATAATATATGATTAATATATAAATCTGAACAAGGCCCAAACGATCAAAAATAAAAATTACAAACATCATTCCAAAATGAGACATTCTAACACGATCCTCCCTCGCGGACACCTCTCTGACATGTACTGAGCACATATTACTCATGACTGCTAGAAGATTAAGGACATGGTCCGTAGACACTTGTAACCGGAAACATCCTCTGTTACCTAACGTATAATACATGTTCATCATTTTAGGAAGGCAAAACTAACTTTTAATTAAAGAAAAGCATACATTTATATATGTATGAAACCAATGGAACAGACATAAAAGACAACATATACTTTAGGCCTGTTCAGAGTTATACCAGGAGTTATGTCCTAGGGGCACACTCCTCATCTGCACAAATAGGACAATCCCCTCTTTGGCACATTGCACAAAAGAAAGGTTCGGGATGATGGAAATGTCCATTAATGTCAGCTTGGGAGCACCACTTGCAACGCCTAGGTTTTGGACATTTTTTGTGTACATGAACAATCACTAATTCACCAGAATCGGGTTTTGTGCCATACACCGGAAACCCACCAGGTCGCCAGTCATGGCACTCATAACCTCTTCCACGGATCACCTCATGGAGACAGTTAGGGTTTCCAAAAGGACAATCAAGGGGACCTCCAACAGCATTGCAAGGGTTCCCATACTTATTTGTATAATGTCCAGGGTTGCCTGGGACAGGATTGACTACGATAGGTGGATCCAAAATATGATCCTTAAACTTGATTCTTAACCTCCTTTTTCGTTCAGGGTTGACTCCACGCACCGACATCTGCTTAACCGCAGTCTTGACCACGATTGATTTAACTAAAGGTAACACACAGCAAAACACAACGCCTAATGCCACTAGGCCTCCACCCACCATGATGGCCAGCCTAGTAAACATAGCGCCCCATTTTCCTAAGGCCAGGTCCAACCAATCCCAGACATGAGAATCAGACCCAGCATTCGCTTTCACTTCTGTTCTTAACCCTTTAAGTTTATTCATAGCTAGGGAAAATGTTCCATTAGGTGCAGTGTTATTGGGAATAAAGGTACAACACGCATCTCCATACATTACACAAACTCCCCCCTTCTCCGCTAAGAGCCAGTTGAGAGCTTCCCTGTTTTGCCATGTCATCTGGCTTGTGGCCTTTACCTGTTCTCCTAAAGCTGTCAAAGCAGAGTCTGTATAATTTATAAATCTTTGTTGGTTATAATATATATAATTAATCCACTCTAAGTTCTTATTGGGTGTGACCCACAAAAATATAGATTCAAACCCAGATTTAACCTCATCCCTGGCTTTAAACTCATTGGGCACACCCCTGGGTTGTCCAATTGAATCAAGGTATACTTTAGGATCCGATTCATATTCTCTCTTAGTTCTAGTTTTAGCGTGCTCCACCTGGGGTATTTTAATAATGGCAACTTGTTGGACTGCTCTGACTAACGCACACAACCCAATCCATCCTTCAGGAAGAACATTCAGAAGTTTGTTTTTCCCACACATCCAAAAACTATCAGCAATACCTCTATCTTGGTTCTTTAACATGGTAAGAGATGGTGCAACCTGAGTAATGCCGCCACACGACCCCTTCCTATTTGTAATTAATCCTTTCTCATCAAATTTGCGAATCCCCACAATCTCTAACACCCAGATAGTGTCACATTTAACAGTTGTGTTTCCTACGTTAATCCCACCAATACCATAGTTATAGAAACATTCATATTTTCCCTTAACCACAGTACTTTTGTCTATCTGAGGTCTAGTTAAGTCAGTTTTAATGTTGTATGCAGCGCATTCCTTATTAGCCAGTACAGTCTCATTTAACATTGTTTTACCCCTAGTACTACCCAAGGCCATTCTGCATTCAATGTCACACAAGGGAATATGGTACTTTCCTGGTTTACAATTAGCATTTTTCCAATTAGCACAACTGTCAAATGATGCAGGTTCAGGTACTATTAATACTTCAGACAAAGGTGATTTGCTGCACAAGATACAATTGTCCATCCTATGTCTGTCCGCCGTATACCTAGCCCATTTATACCAATCATTCTTTACCGCTTTTTCCAATGTCTCGTCCTTGAGTGGTTCTGGTTCTGCCCCACCCGCTGTCTCGTTCATATCATATCCTTGAGGTGAACTGTTTGGTTTCGTCAACAAGTTCCAAATGTCAGTGAAAAACCCTCCTGATTCCGGTGTTTCTGGTTTCAGTGTAGGTTTCGCTGTAGGTGTAGTCACAGGTGTCTTTGTAGGTGTAGTCACAGGTGTCGTTGTAGGTGTAGTCACAGGTGTCGTTGTAGGTGTAGTGGATTTCTTACCTAGAGTGGTAGATGTTACTCCTGTCGTGACCACTGTGGTATTTACAGCTGCTGCCACAGTTGTCGTGGTTCTAGTTGTTGTAAGTACCTTTGGATCGGGTGCTGGTGTGAATTCAATTTTCATGGTGGTTGTACTGCTTCCTCCAACCAGTTCTGTATGTGTCAGCTCAACTATAAATTCTTCTCCTTCAACTGGTTCAATGTTTTTTATGCTGAGCACCCATTCATTTTCTTCTTTAATTACTGTTAGGTCACATCCTTTGTGATCCCAGACCACTTCTCCCTTGGTCTGATGATGAGTCCATCCACAGTAGGCGACTTCCGGTAGGGGTTTCATCCTGTATATTGCGACTGTTTTCTGTTCTCCTGCTTCCGTTATGATCTGAGGTGGGACTATAATTCTGACCCTGTTCTTCCCACCTGGTTGTCTGTCAGGTTCCTCTCTTTTTTCCCTATTCAATTGTTCATCGGGGAGACCAGGTGAGTGCCGAAAAGTCAATGTCGGGAAAAGCCCCTTGCTCTTCGGCCCTTGGATCATCTCCCTCTTATGCTCCACCTGGCTCCCCATTTGGGTTGTCATCAATTCCAGGGAAGAGTTGTTCCCATTCTTCGGGGTGTACTTCTGGATCCCATTGTATTGGGCTTTCGCCATAGATATCTGCCACAGTAGGCATATCACCAGGAGTATCAGGCATATCGTTTCCCCCCCCCCTTGGAGTCTCTGGTCCCATAGGCTTGAATATCGTTGGTTGGCCAGTTTCTTCTCCTGCCCTGTCTCTTCGTTTACTCCTTCTGAGGGCAGTTGGTGGTGTGTCAGCCGTCTCTTGGCTTTCGCCTGGCTTGCTAGCTTCCTGGCTTCCTTCCGAAGCCTCGTTCTCTTCCGCTGTTCCTTCTCCTGTCGTGCCCCCGTTTGGTGTATCAGCATCCTCTGGGTCCTCATTCCTATTCGGTTGTTTCCTCCTGTCTGTCGGGACCCTGGTGCAGTGGTTGAGATGATACCACGTTTTGCTTCCTTTCACCTGGACGGCTGTCGACGTTGCTTCGGCCACCTCGTAGGGTCCTTCTCTCCTTGGTTGATCCCACTTTCTCCGGAACACCCGAATGTAGACCAGATCCCCTGGTATCACCTGGCGTGGCCCTTCTGGTCTCTGCTCCGGTTCCTTCTTTTTCTCCTGTGAATATATAGCTTCATGTATCTTGGTTAGATGCTTTACATATGATTTTAGTTCTGTTTCTAGTATGTCTAACGAGGGACCTTTATACAGTCCCCCTAGTGATGGCACAGGCATGGGTCGACCCGTAAGCATTTCATGCGGTGACAAGTGCGTGTTTCTGTTAGTTTCCATGCGACTGCTCATTAGTGCAAGCGGCAAAGCATCTACCCAGTTAAGCCCCGTGGATAGGCAAATCTTTATTATTTTATTTTTCAGCGAGCCGTTGGCTCTCTCTACGATTCCTTGCGATTGGGGATGATACACACATCCTAGTCTTTGTTTCATCCTTAGTTTCTGTATTATGATTTTTACCACTTTTTGTATGAACGCCGCGCCATTGTCTGAACTGATTTCTGATGGAATACCAAACCTAGGTATTATTTCTTTTGATAAGAATTTTATCACGGTGTTTGCTCCTTGATCAGCCGATGGTATTGCTTCTATCCATCTGCTAAACCTGTCTATTATGACTAGCATGTATCTTTTACCATAAGCAGGTTTTATCATGTCTACATAGTCCATCACAATGTGTCGAAATGGTCCTTCTGGGACTGGTATGTGACCTATAGGCGTGGTTATACCTTCACGTATGTTGTTTTTCGCGCATATTTCACATTTTGACAAGACGTCATCTACTGTTGCTTGTAGATAAGGAGACCAAAAACCTTGTTTTTTGATTTGTCTTACCACCTCCCCCCTTGCACAATGATCTAGATCATGTGCATCATTAATAAGCAAACCCAATAATGTGGTAGTGGCAAGTATGGCACCATCATGTGTTCTCCATACCCCATGTCTATCAACAGAGGCTCCCCTCTGTATCCAGGTATTTTTCTCGGTGATCGTGGCACGAGCCTGAATTTGAATCAACTCATCAGGAGTGGTGAGTGGCGCAATTCCGATTACATCTAATAACGGTGCCGTTAGAATAGGGACAATACATCTAGATGCCTTTTTGGCAGCCTCGTCAGCTGCATTATTGCCCCTGATAACAAAATCATTACCTTTTTTGTGAGCTTGACATTTAATTATTGCCAGTCTCCTAGGGTACATTAAAGCTGTCATTAGTTTAACGATTTGTGCATGATGTTGGATAGGAGTTCCATCACTCTTTTTAAACCCTCTCTGCTTCCATACTGCACCAAACAGGTGACACACCCCATGTGCATAAGCCGAATCGGTGTAGATGTTAACTGTCTTTCCCTTTCCTAGCACGCAAGCAGCCGTTAATGCTTGTAGTTCAGCCAATTGGGCTGAACATGGTTGGGGGCAATATTCTATTACTACCTCGGTGAAGGCTCTACCTTGTTCCTTAACTACTGCAAACCCTGCATGATTACCAGTGTAGTCCTTAAAACAGGAACCATCTACAAAGTAATTCTCCAGGTTACTTCCCTCACGGTCCATTAATGGAATGGACTCTAAATCAGGGCGCAGTTTGGTAAATGTTAGGGCTTCAGCAACACAGTCATGTGCTTGTCCTTCAAAGTCAAATGGAATTCTGTCAGCTGGATTGACAGTGTTGCATCTTTTTATGGATACGTCCGGGTAAGTAAGTAAAGTCATGTAGTCTAAGGTTCTAGCGTTAGTTAACACAAATCTCCCCTGTTCTATCAGCTCCACTATTTTATGATGGGTACTTATAATCACTGGATATCCCATGGTGATCGTCGAGGCTTTGTCATACGCGTAATGTAAGGCTGCTAATCCCTGATAACAGGGCGGGTAGCCTTGAGCTACTGGATCCAATTTAGAACTGTAGTGAGCAATAGGTTGTTTCTTTCTACCGCTACATGTTTCCTGCATAAGAATAGCGGCCGCATAGTTGTCACACCTATTTGCTACGTATAACAGAAATGGTTTAGTGTAATCAGGTGCTGCTAGGGCCGGTGCTGTTTGCATTTCCTTTTTGAGTGTTTCGAATGCAATGACAGCATCGGAGGTCCACTCCAGCGATGCTCTTAGATTAAGCTGTCCTGCTTCCTTCATTATTTCTCTCAGAGGAGCCGTTTTGATTACATACTCCTCTATCCAATCAGAACTAAATCCTGTCATTCCTAAAAAGGTCATCATTTGAGCTACCGTTTGGGGCAACGGTGCTTTGCTAATTCCCTCTAGTTGTCCTGGAGCTATTGCTTTAGTTCCATGGGCTATTGTTCTGCCTAAGTACTCAACCTGGGGTTGACAGTACTGTAATTTTGCTTTAGAGACCTTGTGTCCTCCATCCGCTAACCTCTGCAGGACTTTTAGTGAGTCAGAGTGGCACTGTTCTATCGTGGAGGCACAGATTAGTAGGTCATCTACATATTGGATCAGAGTGCCGTCAAGCATTAATTCTTCTAGATCTGCTCTCAATATTTGATTGAACAAGTGCGGGCTGTGCCTAAATCCCTGGGGGAGACGAGAGTAAGACAGAGTTTTACCTCTGTACCTAAATGCAAACAAGTGCCTGCATTCCTCCGCCAGGGGGACACTAAAAAATGCTCCACACAGGTCAATCACGGTGAAGTATTTGGCATCTGGGGGAACATTAGTCAGCAGCGTGTGAGGATTGGGAACTTCTGCTGGACAATCTTGTGCTATCTCATTAATAGCCCTCAAGTCGTGTACCAGTCTCCATTTTTTACCATCGGCTTTAAGTACAGGTAGCAAAGGTGTATTGCAGACGCTTGGCATCTCAATTAATACTCCTGCCCTGATCAGTCCCTCAATCGTTGATCTTATTCCCTCCTCAGCTTCGGGTTTCATAGGATACTGGGCTTTCCAAGGAGGTTTGGTGTCTGGCTTGACTTTTATGTTGATCGGGCTTGCTGATTTGACAAGCCCTACGTCGGTATCATGTTGTGACCATACTTCCGGTGGTATGATTTTCTCCATTTCTTCTCTAAGCTCGCCAATTAGCCCTATCCCTTCTCCTAACACTACTTGTTGGTCTACACTGACCTCTATCTCCCTAGGATCGCCAATCATCATTGTAGTAGTTACTATCTTGATGAATGCTTTATCTTTGGAGTGAAAAATCAATGGATTGTCTGTTTTGTCCCACTTTGTCTTTTTAGCTTTCCTCATCATGGGTCCCACATCCTTTGATGTGAAACCTTGATTTACTAGCAATGTGATGTGAGGGATAGAGTCCGAGACATTGAACCATTTCAGCACAAATTCAGAATCGTCTCCGTCCATCACATCCATTGCCGCTCCCTGTTCTCCAATGATTATACATTGGGACATAATTGGTGCTTTCCTGTTATTTGCCCCCAAGACCCAGAGCTGCTCTAGCAACGGATCCTGATGAGGGTCAAATTGCATTGTGCAGTGATATTCAGACCTTGCTCTAACTGCTCCGGGTATCTGGGCCTGAATAAATTTACCCCATCTTCTTACTGTCCTGTCTACATCTGTTTCAATACCTCCTAACCAATATACGTTGGCTGTGGCCTCTGTGTTTACCACCGGTAATTGTAATCCTATTTTTTCTATTATCAGCCCGTCGGGGGAGCATTTAATTTGTATACCCATTTGGCATAGGGCATCTCTTCCTAATAGATTAACCGGTGTTTGATCTGATACCAGTATTGGGATTGTTGCTGATTTACCGTTAGCAGTAAGACGAACTGGAGCGGTCATTGGATTTAGCTGCGCTTTTCCCGAGAATCCTATTGTTTTGGCATATTTACCAGACATGGGGAGATGAGAGGCATAATTTGGACTCACACATGTGTAAGTGGCTCCAGTATCTATTAACATGGGTACGCCTCTATTCTCTATTTGAACCTGCAGCATAGGCTCTTGGTCAGCTCCTGTAGTTAAAATTGTAAACTGACCCTCCCCTTTAGGATTCTCTGGGCATCCCTAGTATATCTGATTGGGTCCTGACCATGGGTTCACAGGGCCCGGGGGTGGGTTCCGGTCACCCTGCCATCCGCCAGTAGGGCCCCAGGGATTCTGGTTGCCCCCAGCAGGTGGCTGCCAGCCACTGGGGCTGTTGTGTGCTGGTGAACGCCTATTGTGCGTATTATCCCCAGTACAATCCTGCCACGGGTTTATGGGACATTCACGTCTGGTGTGCCCTTGTTGGTAGCAGCCCCAACACACACCAGGTGGCCCCCGTGGGGTCCTGGTTCCTTTCCCCTGTATATTTCTTTGTTGTCTGTTCCCACCAGTCCAAATCGGGGGCTGTGTGTACACATTTGCTACTGGCAATGGGACAGGCACTTGGGTCCGGCCAGGGGTCAACGGTTGCGGCCCTCCTGGGGAAACAGCAGCCATTGTTCCTATCTCGGACACAGAGGTGGTTACTGAGGCCTGGATCTTTTTCTTTCCTTTGGTCAGTTCTTCTAGCTGCAACTGGGCCAGCCTTCTCTGGATGTCTTTCCCTTGCTCAGCTTGTTTTTGTTCCTCCCTTCTATGTTTCTCCACAGCGTGAACCACATAGTCACAGAATTCTTTGTATGGTTTTGAGGTAAGTCCCACCACGTCCTCCAGCCGGTTCCTTACTGGCTGGGGCATGGCTTCCACCACTGAGGTCCGGAACATTGTTGTCATCAATTCATTTTCCTCCGGATCCTGTTCTGTTTCCATTCTCCATTTTTTCAATTGTCCATGCAGGTACGCAGCTGGGTTTTCTGTAGCTCCAATGGCCTCTCCCCTCAGTGCCTTGGGGTCCACCTTTGTTGGGTATGTTGGGTATGCTGCCCTTAGGGCCCTCCAGACGGCAGGCCTATACCTGTCAAACATCAGTCCGTCTCTTGACACCTCCCACTCTGTGCCGTTGATTCCTCCCTCCTGCATGATTTCTCCCATTCTCTGCACGCTTGTTACCCTTGCCAGTAATGCCCTTATGTCGCCCACCGCCAGTAATTTCCCCATTGTAAATTCTTCAAAGGTTCTGATCCACTTCCCAGCTCCTTCATGGAGATCCGGCAGCCGAGTGACCAAACCCTCCAGGTCCTGCGTAGCCCATGGTATGTAGTGCCCCTGATTTCCTTTTATCAGGATTGGGCATTGGTTATACGGATCTAGACTATAGTGTTTTGCTTTTTTCTTTGCCCTGTCTCTGAGCACCATGTGATCTGTCTCTGTGGAGTCTTGTCTCAGACTCTCCTGTAGGTTGCGAGCTGCTGCTTCATCTTGCCTCTCTTGCTCCCTTGCGTACTCTTCCGTTGCTTGCTCATATTCTTCTCGTATCTTCTGTGTTAGTAGGCGGTTCTTCCTTTCTAATAGATCTATATCGAATCTATTATCTTTTCCCTCATCCTCAGATTCTTCCCCAAAGTTGCTGTCTGCATCAGATCCTTCAGGAGTTTTTGGGTGTTTCTGTGGCTTCTCTTCTTTCTTGTCTTTTTCTTTTCTTCCTTCTGTTGTGTGTTGTTTCGGTGTTTCCTTCTTTCCCATTTCTGTTTCCATTGCTTTCAGGGTTTTTATCAAACCCCCATAGCAATTGAAACCTTCTTCTTCGCTTCTTGTGTGTCTCTTTGTTTTTGTTGGACCTTTCCCTGCTGAGTGAGGGGGTGCACCCACTGCTCTGGGTGTGCAGGCCTAATCCTCCTCCTCTGTCACTTCCACCCTCCCTCTTATTTCGATCTGTCCGGTTACCATGGGATACTGCCCATGGGGATAAGGTGGTGGCTTATTCTCCCACACACCCTTTTCCTCATTTTTCTTGTGATCCTTCTTCAGCATTTCTCTTGCCGTTCTCATGCTGTGTAACAGGCCCATTCCTTCGTCTTTAAACATTTTCAATATTTCATTCTCTCTTTCTCGTTTGTTCTTTCTTTTCTGTTTTTTATCGTTTGGTTTGTAGTTTTTTATTAGGGTCTCCATTTCCTCACACACAGAGACATCCAATGTCCCCTCTGCAGGCCATTTGGTATTATACTTTCTAGTACGTTTTTCCCATTTTTCAGATGTTTCTTTTATTTCATTTTTATTCAAAGGGTGTCTGGCCCCCAAGATCTCTACCGGTGTCCCATTCCCTTTGAAAGACATCTTTGTCTTTAGCTTTACTTTCCTGTATTAAATCCCTTTCCTAGGCTGCGGCCTCCTAGGGACCCAGCAATCCTAAAGTGTTTTATTTTACTTGTGTTTACACTATGCTGCGTTATCCGTTTAGTGAATGCCAAACATTTATTGCGGTTCCGTGTGTTATCTTATTTAATTCTGGCTTAACCTGTCTTTATTTTTACTTCTTGTTTTAGTGTATATCTTTATCTGTGTGTGTTTCCTTTCCTCCCTGCGCACTGTGTGTGCTATGTGTATGTGTTTACTGTCTCCTTATTGTCTTATTTTCCTAGTTTTATCAATTTTTAATATACTGTATTATATCGATGTTTTATCTTTACATATAGCTCTCCTTATCCGTTACCTATTGGTTTTATTCCCTTCTCTCCAGGAGAGTTTTACCCCTACTCTCCCTATCTATATCGAGCGGCTACACAGCGGAGCTTCACAGTTCCTCCCCTGTCCCAAAATAGCGCGCACACACACCTGTTATCTCTCCTCCTTGCTCTATGCTTCTGACTTGTTCTAATATGCTTCCTCAACCTAGAGAAACTTTCACTCCCTCAAACACACTTTTTTTATTTGCATTCATACAATCTTTATTCACATTCGTTCATCCACACCCTGCTTTACCTAAAGCAACCTATAAAACCTCAGTCTATTCCTGATACACTTCCTCAACACAGGATAACTTTGTACTCATAGGATTTTTGTAGTGTGTCGGAAATTCTGCTTAATCGAGTCAGTTTCCCTTCACACTGTCTGTCCCCCCTTGTACTGTCCTCCGTTCCTCAGAGCAGCTACGTGGTGGACCCTACTGATCTTCCGGCGCCGTTAGCAAAGCGGAGCGTTATTATCTGTAGGACTAACTTTTCACGGTTACTATTCGTCTACCTAGATCGAATCTCTCCCGTGCCCTATCTGCTCACTGCATACAGATCCTCGTTCCTCGAGCGATATCGTGAGCAGCCCACTCAATCAAGCCTTCTAATTTTCTCCTAGGCGCGATTGTGTAGGATTTCTATCTATTTATCTATTTGTTCTGACCACACGTATACAGCAGCAGTAGCCCCACGCCAGGTCAGGCAGTCCAGCCGAAAGAGAGCAAATGCACACACCTCTTGGGCCACACAAGGTTCCCAGATCTATGGTCTCGTGAGAGGAGCAACCCGAATCACACACCCAACACGAACCGCCTGATCAGGTTGATTGGGCTGTGTTAACGCACATCCCAAAACAGGTCCTGAAACAGTCGAACTCGGCCAAGCAGAATCAGACGGGACAATCCCTCCCAACAAAACCACACATGTGGGCCCGTTAGAATGGTCCAGTCAGCGCAGGCGCAAGCCCTCCCCGCTAGATACCCACACAAGCCGGTCCACTATCCACTGCGCATGTAATCCCAACAAATTGTACACATATCACATTTAATAATTCCCCATTCATGCATGCATGCAGTTCTATTGAATTCAAAAGTTCTTTTAGTACCACTAAATTTTTCAGGAGTTCTTTAAATAGAGAGACCTACGTGGCGTCTCCTTCGTTGAGACTGAATCTCCGAAGCAATCTACACAAACATTTCAACTATTGTAAGAACAAGCTTACCTTATTATAGTTGGGCGGCCACCCGTTTGCGAGACTGCTCCAGAAAAACCGTCACCAACCAAAAACGCCGTTGTCCGAGGTCCCTTCAACTCCTGGCAAGCTCGCCAAAGTATGTCGTGGAAAATTGTCTTAAAAGTAACACTCTTACAAGAACTTGTAAATTCAATATAGACTTTAATACAAAGTAGCAAAGCTGAGCTGGTCCGCGGAACAACTGACTTTCTCAGGCCCCAGCTCTGCTTTTATGCACATACAATACATAGGTCCATCCTTTATGTAAATGAAGAAAAACCCTTTATGCTTTCTGCCACCATTATCTTTCAATCCTATGGATAACGCCCACATCTGAGGATAACGCCCATATCTGCTCTTATTTCTAACATAATGGTGGCCAAACTTTCCTCACGTGGATATAAAATGAATGCATGCATCGCATGCTTACCCTTACTTATTTGTCCTTGTTATCTTTACTTATGGTTAGGTGTTTATCTCCTCCTCCCTTCATTAATGTATCTCTGTTTTTCCTTCCCTCAGCACATTCTCTTTTCTCCCACACAAACCAGATGGTATGGGGTGTATCGCTGCAGAATGCTATGGTAGCCATGCTGGTTCAGTAAATAAATCAGACTGTCACCAGTAACGCACCATCACACCACCTCCTCCATGCTTCACGGTGGGAACCACACCTGCAGAGATAATTCATTCACCTACTCTGCGTCTCACAAAGACACGGCGGTTGGAACCAAAAATCTCAAATTTGGAGTCATCAGACCAAAAGACAGATTTCCACCGGTCTAATGTCCATTGCTCGTGTTTCTTGGCCCAAGCAATTCTCTTCTTCTTATTGGTGTCCTTTAGTAGTGGTTTCTTTGCAGCAATTTGACCATGAAGGCCTGACTCAAGCAGTCTCCTCTGAACAGTTGATGTTGAGATGTGTCTGTAACTTGAACTCTGTGAAGCATTTATTTGGGCTGCAATTTCTGAGGCTGGTAACTCTAATGAACTTATCCTCTGCAGTAGAGTAATTCTGGATCTTCCTTTCCTGTGGCGGTTCTCATGAGAGCCAGTGTCATTATTGCACTTGATGGTTTTTGCAACTGCACTTGAAGAAACTTTCAAAGTTCTTGACATTTTCTGGAATGACTGATCTTCATGTGTTAAAGTAATAATGGGCTGTCATTTCTCTTTGCTTATTTGAGCTGTTCTTGCCATAATATGGACTTGGTCTTTTACCAAATAGGGCTATCTTCTGTATACCACCCCTACCTTGTCACATCACAACTGATTGACTCAAATGCATTAAGAAGGAAAGAAAATCCACAAATTAACTTTTAACAAGGTACACCTTTTAATTGGAATGCATTCCAGGTGACTACCTCAACAAGCTGGTTGACAGTGTCCAAAGCTGTCATCAAGGCAAAGGGTGGCTATTTTGAAGAATCTCAAATATAAAATATATTTTGATTTATTTAACACTTTTTTGGGGGGGGGGGTTACTTCATGATTCCATATGTGTTATTTCATAGCTTTGATGTCTTCACTATTATTCTACAGCCTAGAAAATAGTCAAAATAAAGGAGTACCCTTGAATGAGTAGGTGTGTCCAAACTTGACTGGTACTTCACTTTGTGATAATAAACTACACACACACCATAATATTATACTCTACCCACCATAATATACTGACACACTCCAGCCACATGAGGTCTAGCATTGTCTTGCATTAGGAGGAACCCAGGGCCAACCGCACCAGCATATGGTCTCACAAGGGGTCTGAGGATCTCATCTCGGTACCTAATGGCAGTCAGGCTACCTCTGGCGAGCACATGGAGGGCTGTGCGGCCCCCCAAAGAAATGCCACCCCACACCATGACTGACCCACCACCAAACCGGTCATGCTAGAGGATGTTGCAGGCAGCAGAACGTTCTCCACGGCATCTCCAGACTCTGTCACGTCTGTCACGTGCTCAGTGTGAACCTGCTTTCATCTGTGAAGAGCACAGGGCGCCAGTGGCGAATTTGCCAATCTTGGTGTTCTCTGGCAAATGCCAAACGTCCTGCACGGTGTTGGGCTGTAAGCACAACCCCCACCTGTGGACGTCGGGCCCTCATACCACCCTCATGGAGTCTGTTTCTGCACATTTGTGGCCTGCTGGAGGTCATTTTGCAGGGCTCTGGCAGTGCTTCTCCTGCTCCTCCTTGCACAAAGGCGGAGGTAGCGGTCCTGCTGCTGGGTTGTTGCCCTCCTACGGCCTCCTCCACGTCTCCTGATGTACTGGCCTGTCTCCTGGTAGCGCCTCCATGCTCTGGACACTACGCTGACAGACACAGCAAACCTTCTTGCCACAGCTCGCATTGATGTGCCATCCTGGATGAGCTGCACTACCTGAGCCACTTGTGTGGGTTGTAGACTCCGTCTCATGCTACCGCTAGAGTGAAAGCACCGCCATCATTCAAAAGTGACCAAAACATCAGCCAGGAAGCATAGGAACTGAGAAGTGGTCTGTGGTCCCCACCTGCAGAACCACTCCTTTATTGGGGGTGTCTAGCTAATTGCCTATAATTTCCACCTGTTGTCTATTCCATATGCACAACAGCATGTGAAATGTATTGTCAATCAGTGTTGCTTCCTAAGTGGACAGTTTGATTTCACATTAGTGTGATTGACTTGGAGTTACATTGTGTTGTTTAAGTGTTCCCTTTATTTTTTTGAGTAGTGTATTATACTACACACCATAATATTATACTACCCACCATAATATTATACTCTACACATCATACTATTATACTACACACCATAATATACTGCTCAAAAAAATAAAGGGAACACTTAAACATCACATCCTAGATCTGAATGAAAGAAATAATCTTATTAAATACTTTTTTCTTGACATAGTTGAATGTGCTGACAACAAAATCACACAAAAATAATCAATGGAAATCCAATTTATCAACCCATGGAGGTCTGGATTTGGAGTCACACTCAAAATTAAAGTGGAAAACCACACTACAGGCTGATCCAACTTTGATGTAATGTCATTAAAACAAGTCAAAATGAGGCTCAGTAGTGTGTGTGGCCTCCACGTGCCTGTATGACCTCCCTACAATGCCTGGGCATGCTCCTGATGGTGGATGGTCTCCTGAGGGATCTCCTCCTAGACCTGGACTAAAGCATCTGCCAACTCCTGGACAGTCTGTGGTGCAACGTGGCGTTGGTGGATGGAGCGAGACATGATGTCCCAGATGTGCTCAATTGGATTCAGGTCTGGGGAACGGGCGGGCCAGTCCATAGCATCAGTGCCTTCCTCTTGCAGGAACTGCTGACACACTCCAGCCACATGAGGTCTAGCATTGTCTTGCATTAGGAGGAACCCAGGGCCATAACCCACACCATAATACACAGACCTCTACTCTGATACTATGTCCCACTGACACAGACCTCTACTCTGATACTATGTCCCACTGACACAGACCTCTACTCTGATACTATGTCCCACTGACACAGACCTCTACTCTGATACTGATACTATGTCCCACTGACACAGACCTCTACTCTGATACTATGTCCCACTGACACAGACCTCTACTCTGATACTATGTCCCACTGATACAGACCTCTACTCTGATACTATGCCCACTGACACAGACCTCTACTCTGATACTATGTCCCACTGATACAGACCTCTAAAATCAAATCAAATCAAATTTATTTTTATATAGCCCTTCGTACATCAGCTGATATTCTCAAAGTGCTGTACGGAAACCCAGCCTAAAACCCCAAACAGCAAGCAAAGCATGTGAAAGAAGCACGGTGGCTAGGAAAAACTCCCTAGGAAAAACTCCCTAGAAAGGCCAAAAACCTAGGAAGAAACCTAGAGAGGAACCAGGCTATGAGGGGTGGCCAGTCCTCTTCTGGCTGTGCAGGGTGGATATTATAACAGAACATGGTCAAAATGTTAAAATGTTAAAATGTTCATAAATGACCAGCATGGTCAAATAATAATAATCATAGTAGTTGTCGAGGGTGCAACAAGCACGTCCGGTGAACAGGTCAGGGTTCCATAGCCGCAGGCAGAACAGTTGAAACTGGAGCAGCAGCACGGCCAGGTGGACTGGGGACAGCAAGGAGTCATCATACCAGGTAGTCCTGAGGCATGGTCCTAGGGCTCAGGTCCTCCGAGAGAAAGACAGAAAGAGAGAAAGAGAGAATTAGAGAGAGCATATTTAAATACATACAGGACACCGGATAAGACAAGAGAAATACTCCAGATGTAACAGACTGACGCTAGCCCCCCGACACATAAACTACTGCAGCATAAATACTGGAGGCTGAGACAGGAGGGATCAGAAGACACTGTGGCCCCATCCGATGATACCCCCGGACAGGGCCAAACAGGCAGGATATAACCCCACCCACTTTGCCAAAGCACAGCCCCCACACCACTAGAGGGATGTCTCCAACCACCAACTTACCGTCCTAAGACAAGGCCGAGTATAGCCCACAACGATCTCCGCCATGGCACAACTCAAGGGGGGGCGCCAACCCAGACAGGAAGACCACGTCAGTGACTCAACCCACTCAAGTGACGCACCCCTCCCATGGACGGCATGGAAGAACACCAGTAGGCCAGTGACTCAGCCCCTGTAAAAGGGTTAGAGGCAGAGAATCCCAGTGGAAAGAGGGGAACCGGCAAGGCAGAGACAGCAAGGGCGGTTCGTTGCTCCAGCCTTTCCGTTCACCTTCACACTCCTGGGCCAGACTATACTTAATCATAGGACCTACTGAAGAGATAAGTCTTCAGTAAAGACTTAAAGGTTGAGACTGAGTCTGCGTCTCTCACATTGGTAGGCAGACCATTCCATAAAAATGGAGCTCTATAGGAGAAAGCCCTACCTCCAGCCGTTTGCTTAGAAATTCTAGGGACAATTAGGAGGCCTGCGTCTTGTGACCGTAGCGTACGTGTAGGTATGTACGGCAGGACCAAATCGGAAAGATAGGTAGGAGCAAGCCCATGTAATGCTTTGTAGGTTAGCAGTAAAACCTTGAAATCAGCCCTTGCCTTAACAGGAAGCCAGTGTAGGGAGGCTAGCACTGGAGTAATATGATCAAATCTTTTGGTTCTAGTCAGGATTCTAGCAGCCGTATTTAGCACTAACTGAAGTTTATTTAGTGCTTTATCCGGGTAGCCGGAAAGTAGAGCATTGCAGTAGTCCAGCCTAGAAGTAACAAAAGCATGGATTAATTTTTCTGCGTCATCTCTACTCTGATACTATGTCCTACTGATACAGACCTCTACTCTGATACTATGTCCCACTGACACAGACCTCTACTCTGATACTATGTCCCACTGACACAGACCTCTACTCTGATACTGATACTATGTCCCACTGACACAGACCTCTACTCTGATACTATGTCCCACTGACACAGACCTCTACTCTGATACTGATACTATGTCCCACTGACACAGACCTCTACTCTGATACTGATACTATGTCCCACTGACACAGACCTCTACTCTGATACTATGTCCCACTGACACACCTCTACTCTGATACTATGTCCCACTGACACAGACCTCTACTCTGATACTATGTCCCACTGACACAGACCTCTACTCTGATACTGATACTATGTCCTACTGACACAGACCTCTACTCTGATACTATGTCCCACTGACACAGACCTCTACTCTGATACTGATACTATGTCCCACTGACACAGACCTCTACTCTGATACTATGTCCCACTGACACAGACCTCTACTCTGATACTGATACTATGTCCCACTGACACAGACCTCTACTCTGATACTATGTCCCACTGACACAGACCTCTACTCTGATACTATGTCCCACTGACACAGACCTCTACTCTGATACTATGTCCCACTGACACAGACCTCTACTCTGATACTGATACTATGTCCTACTGACACAGACCTCTACTCTGATACTATGTCCCACTGACACAGACCTCTACTCTGATACTGATACTATGTCCCACTGACACAGACCTCTACTCTGATACTGATACTATGTCCCACTGACACAGACCTCTACTCTGATACTATGTCCCACTGACACAGACCTCTACTCTGATACTGATACTATGTCCTACTGACACAGACCTCTACTCTGATACTATGTCCCACTGACACAGACCTCTACTCTGATACTATGTCCTACTGACACAGACCTCTACTCTGATACTGATACTATGTCCCACTGACACACCTCTACTCTGATACTGATACTATGTCCCAATGACACAGACCTCTACTCTGATACTGATACTATGTCCCACTGACACACCTCTACTCTGATACTATGTCCCACTGACACAGACCTCTACTCTGATACTATGTCCCACTGACACAGACCTCTACTCTGATACTGATACTATGTCCCACTGACACACCTCTACTCTGATACTGATACTATGTCCCACTGACACAGACCTCTACTCTGATACTATGTCCCACTGACACAGACCTCTACTCTGATACTGATACTATGTCCCACTGATACAGACCTCTACTCTGATACTATGTCCCACTGATACAGACCTCTACTCTGATACTGATACTATGTCCTACTGACACAGACCTCTACTCTGATACTATGTCCCACTGACACAGACCTCTACTCTGATACTATGTCCCACTGACACAGACCTCTACTCTGATACTGATACTATGTCCCACTGACACAGACCTCTACTCTGATACTATGTCCTACTGACACAGACCTCTACTCTGATACTATGTCCCACTGACACAGACCTCTACTCTGATACTATGTCCCACTGACACAGACCTCTACTCTGATACTGATACTATGTCCCACTGACACAGACCTCTACTCTGATACTATGTCCTACTGACACAGACCTCTACTCTGATACTATGTCCCACTGACACAGACCTCTACTCTGATACTATGTCCCACTGACACAGACCTCTACTCTGATACTGATACTATGTCCCACTGACACACCTCTACTCTGATACTGATACTATGTCCCACTGACACAGACCTCTACTCTGATACTGATACTATGTCCCACTGACACACCTCTACTCTGATACTGATACTATGTCCCACTGACACACCTCTACTCTGATACTGATACTATGTCCCACTGACACAGACCTCTACTCTGATACTGATACTATGTCCCACTGACACACCTCTACTCTGATACTATGTCCCACTGACACAGCTCTACTCTGATACTATGTCTCACTGACACAGACCTCTACTCTGATACTGATACTATGTCCTACTGACACAGACCTCTACTCTGATACTATGTCCCACTGACACAGACCTCTACTCTGATACTGATACTATGTCCCACTGACACAGACCTCTACTCTGATACTATGTCCCACTGACACAGACCTCTACTCTGATACTGATACTTTGTCCCACTGACACAGACCTCTACTCTGATACTGATACTATGTCCTACTGACACAGACCTCTACTCTGATACTATGTCCCACTGACACAGACCTCTACTCTGATACTGATACTATGTCCCACTGACACAGACCTCTACTCTGATACTATGTCCCACTGACACAGACCTCTACTCTGATACTGATACTATGTCCCACTGACACAGACCTCTACTCTGATACTGATACTATGTCCTACTGACACAGACCTCTACTCTGATACTATGTCCCACTGACACAGACCTCTACTCTGATACTGATACTATGTCCTACTGACACAGACCTCTACTCTGATACTATGTCCCACTGACACAGACCTCTACTCTGATACTGATACTATGTCCTACTGACACAGACCTCTACTCTGATACTATGTCCCACTGACACAGACCTCTACTCTGATACTGATACTATGTCCTACTGATACAGACCTCTACTCTGATACTATGTCCCACTGACACAGACCTCTACTCTGATACTGATACTATGTCCTACTGACACAGACCTCTACTCTGATACTATGTCCCACTGACACAGACCTCTACTCTGATACTGATACTATGTCCTACTGATACAGACCTCTACTCTGATACTATGTCCCACTGACACAGACCTCTACTCTGATACTGATACTATGTCCTACTGACACAGACCTCTACTCTGATACTATGTCCCACTGACACAGACCTCTACTCTGATACTATGTCCCACTGACACAGACCTCTACTCTGATACTGATACTATGTCCCACTGACACAGACCTCTACTCTGATACTATGTCCCACTGACACAGACCTCAACTCTGATACTGATACTATGTCCCACTGACACAGACCTCTACTCTGATACTGATACTATGTCCCACTGATACAGACCTCTGATACTGAAGGACTAAAGACTGGATGAAATAGTAGTCATGCTTATTTATAAAGCCTTATCATGGCCATTTTCTAAATCAGTGATCATATGTTTTAATTTTCATAGTGACAGTGAATTGAGCCTGGTATGCAGTACCCCCTGTCTCCCAGCAGAGTGCGCCAGTCTGAGTTTCCCAGCCCTGTTATACGTTTGGATATGGTAAAAGATTGGGTTTGATGACTCTGATCCTAGATCTGTGGTTAGGAGGTGGATTTGCAGATGGAGAGATGCCAGTCTGACAGAATTGATGACCACGTCTCAGGGTTTATAATCTCAGGTGACTATCTCAGACTGCTTCTGTTCATAACAGTGATTTTAATATTATCTTATGGCTCTCTGTCTACAGCCTATCCCTCTCCCTTCATAATGATGGCTTTTACAGCTACTTCCAGTGCCTTTCAGAAAGTATTCATACCCCTTGAGTTATAAAAAATAGAAAGAATGTTACAGCCTGAATTCAAAATGAATTTAAAAACATGTTTCTCACACATTTACACGTAAAACCCTATAATGACAAAGTGAGAAAAATACAGAAATATCTAAGTCAATACATGTTAGAATCACCTATGGCAGCGATTACACCTGTGAGTCTTTCTGGGTAAGTCTCCAAGAGTGATTACAGCTGTGAGTCTTTCTGGGAAGTCTCAAAGAGATTTGCACACCTTGATTGTACAATATTTTCACATTATTCTTTTTAAAATTCTTCAAGCGCTGTCAAGTTAGTTGTTGATCATTACGATTATCAAGTCTTACCATAGATTTTCAAGCAGATTCAGGAACATTCACTGTCGTCTTGGTAAGCATCTCCAGTGTAGATTTGGACTTGTGTTTTAGGTTATTGTCCTGCTGAAAGGTGAATTTCTCTCTCAGATTCTGTTGGAAAGGACACTATACCTCTAGGATTTTTCCTGTGCTTAGCTCTATTCTGTTAATTTTTATTTAAAAAAACTCAGATGACAAGCGTACCCATAACATGATGCAGCCACCACCAAGTTTGAACATATGAAGAGTGGTACTCAGTGGTGTGGTGTGTTGTGTTGGAGTTACAGCAAACCTAACGCTTTGTATCCAGGACATTAAGTTAATTTCTTTGCCACATTTTTTACCGTATTACTTTAGTGCCTTATTGCAAACAGGATGCATGTTTTGGGAATATTTGTATTCTGTACAGGCTTCTTTCTTTTCACTCTGTCATTTAGGTTAGTATTGTGGAGTAACTACAATGTTGTTGATCCATCCTCAGTTTTCTCCTATCACAGCCGTTAAACTCTGTAACTGTTGTAAAGTCACCGCTAGCGGCATAGTGAAATCCCTGAGCGGTTTCCTCACTCTCCAGCAACTGAGTTAGGAAGGACGCCTGTATCTTTGTAGTGACTGGGTGTATTGATACATCATCCAAAGCCTAATTAATAACTTGCACCATGCTCAAAGGATATTCAATGTCTGTTTTTTTTTATTTTTTTACCCTTCTACCAATAGGTGCCCTTCTTAGGGAGGCATTGGAAAACCTCTAGTCTTTGTGGTTAAATCTGTGTTTGAAATTCTTTCCTTGACTGAGGGACCTTACATACACTGCTCAAAAAATAAAGGGAACACTTAAACAACACATCCTAGATCTGAATGAAAGAAATAATCTTATTAAATACTTTTTTCTTGACATAGTTGAATGTGCTGACAACAAAATCACACAAAAATAATCAATGGAAATCCAATTTATCAACCCATGGAGGTCTGGATTTGGAGTCCCACTCAAAATTAAAGTGGAAAACCACACTACAGGCTGATCCAACTTTGATGTAATGTCCTTAAAACAAGTCAAAATGAGGCTCAGTAGTGTGTGTGGCCTCCACGTGCCTGTATGACCTCCCTACAATGCCTGGGCATGCTCCTGATGAGGTGGCGGATGGTCTCCTGAGGGATCTCCTCCCAGACCTGGACTAAAGCATCCGCCAACTCCTGGACAGTCTGTGGTGCAACGTGGCGTTGGTGGATGGAGCGAGACATGATGTCCCAGATGTGCTCAATTGGATTCAGGTCTGGGGAACGGGCGGGCCAGTCCATAGCATCAATGCCTTCCTCTTGCAGGAACTGCTGTCACACTCCAGCCACATGAGGTCTAGCATTGTCTTGCATTAGGAGGAACCCAGGGCCAACCGCACCAGCATATGATCTCACAAGGGGTCTGAGGATCTCATCTCGGTACCTAATGGCAGTCAGGCTACCTCTGGCGAGCACATGGAGGGCTGTGCGGCCCCCGAAAGAAATGCCACCCCACACCATGACTGACCCACCGCCAAACCGGTCATGCTGGAGGATGTTGCAGGCAGCAGAACGTTCTCCACGGCGTCTCCAGACTCTGTCACGTCTGTCACGTGCTCAGTGTGAACCTGCTTTCATCTGTGAAGAGCACAGGGCGCCAGTGGCGAATTTGTCAATCTTGGTGTTCTCTGGCAAATGCCAAATGTCCTGCACGGTGTTGGGCTGTAAGCACAACCCCCACCTGTGGACGTCGGGCCCTCATACCACCCTCATGGAGTCTGTTTCTGACCGTTTGAGCAGACACATGCACATTTGTGGCCTGCTGGAGGTCATTTTGCAGGGCTCTGGCAGTGCTCCTCCTTGCACAAAGTCGGAGGTAGCGGTCCTGCTGCTGGGTTGTTGCCCTCCTACGGCCTCCTCCATGTCTACTGATGTACTGGCCTGTCTCCTGGTAGCGCCTCCATGCTCTGAACACTACGCTGACAGACACAGCAAACCTTCTTGCCACAGCTCGCATTGATGTGCCATCCTGGATGAGCTGCACTACCTGAGCCACTTGTGTGGGTTGTAGACTCCGTCTCATGCTACCACTAGAGTGAAAGCACCGCCATCATTCAAAAGTGACCAAAACATCAGCCAGGAAGCATAGGAACTGAGAAGTGGTCTGTGGTCCCCACCTGCAGAACCACTCCTTTATTGGGGGTGTCTTGCTTATTGCCTATAATTTCCACCTGTTGTCTATTCCATTTGCACAACAGCATGTGAAATGTATTGTCAATCAGTGTTGCTTCCTAAGTGGACAGTTTGATTTCACAGAAGTGTGATTGACTTGGACTTACATTGTGTTGTTTAAGTGTTCCCTTTATTTTTTGGAGCAGTATATAATTGTATGTGTGCGGTACAGAGATGAGGTAGTCATTTAAAAATCATCTTAAACACTTTTTTTGCACACAGAGTGAGTCCACGCTTATTATGTGACTTATTAAACAAATTCTTATTTTGGCTTGCCATAACAAACGGGTTGAATACTTATTGACTCAAGACATTTCAGCTTCTCATTTTTGTTTAAAAACATAATTCCACTTTGGCATTATGAAGTATTGTGTGTAGGCCAGTGACACAAAATCTCTTTTTAATCCATTTTAAATTTAGGCTGTAACAGAACAAAATATGGAAATGAAACTATGCACCTGGTACTTATAAGGAAATGATGCACCTGGTACTTATCATGAAATGATGCACCTGGTACTTATAAGGAAACGATGCACCTGGTACTTATAAGGAAATGATGCACCTGGTACTTATCAGGAAATGATGCACCTGGTACTTATCAGGAAATGATGCACCTGGTACTTATCAGGAAATTATGCACCTGGTACTTATCAGGAAATGATGCACCTGGTACTTATCAGGAAATGATGCACCTGGTACTTATCAGGAAATGATGCGCCTGGTACTTATCAAGAAATGATGCACCTGGTACTTATCAGGAAATAATGCACCTGGTACTTATAAGGAAATGATGTACCTGGTACTTATCAGGAAATGATGCGCCTGGTACTTATCAGGAAATGATGCGCCTGGTACTTATCAGGAAATGATGCGCCTGGTACTTATCAGGAAATGATGCGCCTGGTACTTATCAGGAAATGATGCGCCTGGTACTTATCAGGAAATGATGCACCTGGTACTTATCAGGAAATGATGCACCTGGTACTTATCAGGAAATGATGCACCTGGTACTTATAAGGAAATGATGCACCTGGTACTTATCAGGAAATGATGCGCCTGGTACTTATCAAGGAATGATGCACCTGGTACTTATCAGGAAATTATGCACCTGGTACTTATCTGGAAATGATGCACCTGGTACTTATCAGGAAATGATGCGCCTGGTACTTATCAAGGAATGATGCACCTGGTACTTATCAGGAAATGATGCACCTGGTACTTATCAGGAAATTATGCACCTGGTACTTATCAGGAAATTATGCACCTGGTACTTATCAGGAAATGATGCACCTGGTACTTATCAGGAAATGATGCACCTGGTACTTATCAAGGAATGATGCACCTGGTACTTATCAGGAAATGATGCACCTGGTACTTATCAGGAAATTATGCACCTGGTACTTATCAGGAAATGATGCACCTGGTACTTATCAGGAAATGATGCACCTGGTACTTATCAGGAAATGATGCACCTGTACTTATCAGGAAATGATGTACCTGGTACTTATGCACCACCTTTTTTATGTTTTAGAAAGTCACTCACCCTCACAGACACAAACAGTAGAGCGCATTGCATTCCAGTTGTGTTTTTATTCACCATAAACTAGAACATTGTAGAGTACACGGATTAGATATTGCTGGTCCCATTGTAGTTCCATTACCACTCAAACAAACAAAACCTTGTGAATCTGTTTCGTAAATCCATAGCGTGGCTTCCTGAGAGAAGTGTACACGTGTTCACTAAATACTTTTTTTTAAATTGGACTCGTATAAGCAGAGAGTTTAGAGAGTTTTCGTCCATTCCTTTTAAATCTATGAGGGGAACCAGGGCACACTTGGGCAGACACAGAATTCACCTGGAGTCTTTGTGATATGTCTGGGAAAGCATTTTAGCCTGCTCCATTTGTTTACAGAAATGATTTTTGGGGCCAACCACTGCTTCCTAGTAACTCCATAGCAACGTATCATATTGGCTATTAGACACACCTAAAATATGGCACTTAAAGCCAGTCCTGTCTTTGGGGTTATCACTGTGAAATTGTCTTCTCTTCAATCCCTACCATAATAATATTATATCAATTCCTACCATAATAATACTATATCAATCCCTACCATAATAATACTTTATTATATCAAGACTTTCCAGTTGCCATTTGTGATCCTACCTCCCAGCTATTATTTTCATCCATTATTTTCTGTTCAACTTCTCAACCAATAGTATGGCTTCTGTCTGATCAGAATACACAGGTGTGTTTGTAATGAGCCCATGATGAAGGTGCTCCTAGATGCTGATCTGAGGTCAGTGAGGCAATACTTTGATCTCATTCATAACGTGTAAACATTTCAGGATATAGTTTCAGTTTTCCCCCATTTGATACGTAATATTCTTTTTTCATTCACATTCTCAAAATATGCCTACTTTAGTAGAAAGTAAAAAAGTTTATATATAGTATACTCATAATAAAAAAATACCTGATGAGGTACAATCTATATGCATAATACATTCGCAGAATTAGAAAAGCTTTCAAAAAGCCAATATAAAGTAGATGCCATTTCAACATATCAAAGCACAGTGCCTACCTAAAAAAGTCAGTCAAATGCCATTGGTTACAAATAATGCTTATCTTATGTTTATCTTTGCCGATAAGTCAGTTTGACATGCTGGTAGGCTTACTCAATGGTTTTATAGGCTACGCAATATTTTAACACTTTATATTTGTCCCATTCTAACCCTTCCCGAAGCGTATAGTATCATCATTTTAGGCAATAAAGTTTCAACGTGTGACGTGTCAGATATATTAGTGAAACATGATCCGTACACAGTCAGATCATATGGGTTTGTAGCCTGGGTAAGTGTCAGGTAATACAGAAATCACACTATAAAAATACTGCTGATTTTGTGAATCAAATGCATTAGAAAATAAAGCACTGTCACTTTTACTCCCTCAAAAAGCAAAAAAAAAAAATCTGAACTGCTACCTAGGCAACAGTGGAGGACAGGGTGGAGTGACATCACTTCCTCCTATGATGTCATTTCCTCTTACTGGAACCCAGGTGCCGCCTCGTGGCCGCCTCCACCCTCCTCCTCTCCGCCTCCTCCGCTCTCTTCCTTTCCTCCTTCAGTTCTTTATACCTCCACTTGGGAAGCTGCAGGAAGTCGCCCCCTCCGTCTTTAAAACTGCTCTTCCTGTGGACCCTCTCAGGTTCAAAGGTCGGCGTTGGGGCCTTAGAGATTCTCACCTTGGGAATGGACATCCCTGGCCGCACACTGCTACACTTCACCATACCCAGAGGCAGCAGGCTAGTCTTTCTCAGGGCCATGGAGGAAGAGGCCCCAGACACCTTACCGAGGGTAGGGTTAGTCGTGGTGGGGTTTTTGTTCGGCGGCAGCAGGGTGGTCCGCCGGTCCTTTGGAGGTTTGGGCACCAGAGTGACCCTTGAGTTCTGGGAGAGTTTTCTGTGGTTGTCGAGCCTCTCAGGGTTCTGGGTTTTCAGTTCTTTGGCCCGTTGGCGTCGGAGGATCTCTGGGACGGAGTAGCGACGTTTACCCACGCAGGGTGGGCTTGCCGGACACACCTGAAGAGCAAGTACAAACAGGTATATATAAGAGGAAGGGGGGGGGGTGAGCAATGAGAACATGAAGACAGAGCGAGAGAGAGGTTAAATACAGTAGAAGTGAGAGGAACGAAGAAACGGAAGTTTCTAACTCACTGTGGAACAAGCCATCGCCACGAAGGGGCTCCCCAGTGCTGTTGTCACGGTGACTAGGTGATCTAAGACTCCTTCGTCGTTAGGCTCTGTGATGTTGGCAAATGTCAGAGCGTTTCGTACGGCGTCTGATATACGCTGCATACAGCCTCGAGGCTCCCGGGCCTTAGATACTAGAGACGCCAGCTGGGGCCACTCTGGACTGGAAGAATTATATCAGATTAGGAAATAATACGATTGGAAGAATTGCAATATGAAATTATACCGATGACATCATATAATGATAATAAGAATCACCACCTCCATCATCAGCAGAAACAGCATCATCACCATCCTCATCACCATCACCACCATCATCATCACCATCATCATCACCATCATCATCATCACCATCATCATCACCACCATCATCATCATCATCCCCATCATCCTCATCATCATAACCACCATCCTCATCACCATCACCATCACCACCATCATCATCACCATCATCATCACCATCATCATCATCACCATCATCATCACCACCATCATCATCATCATCCCCATCATCCTCATCATCATAACCACCATCACCACCATCATCATCATCATCATCACCATCATCATCATCATCATCATCATCACCATCACCACCATCCTCATCACCATCATCACCATCATCATCATCATCATCACCATCACCATCACCACCATCATCATCATCATCATCATCATCACCATCATCATCATCACCATCATCATCATCACCATCATCATCACCACCATCATCATCATCATCCCCATCATCCTCATCATCATAACCACCATCCTCATCATCATCACCATCCTCATCCCCACCATCATCATCACCACCATCCTCATCATCACCATCATCATCACCATCATCCTCATCATCATCACTATCATCATCATCATCATCATCACCATCCTCATCACCATCACCATCACCACCATCATCATCACCATCATCATCATCACCATCATCATCACCACCATCATCATCATCATCCCCATCATCCTCATCATCATAACCACCATCCTCATCATCATCACCATCATCATCACCACCATCCTCATCCCCACCATCATCATCACCACCATCCTCATCATCACCATCATCATCACCATCCTCATCACCATCACCATCACCACCATCATCATCATCACCATCATCATCATCACCATCATCATCACCACCATCATCATCATCATCCCCATCATCCTCATCATCATAACCACCATCCTCATCATCATCACCATCATCATCACCACCATCCTCATCCCCACCATCATCATCACCACCATCCTCATCATCACCATCATCATCACCATCATCCTCATCATCATCACTATCATCATCATCATCACCACCATCCTCATCACCACCATCCTCATCATCACCACCATCCTCATCATCATCATCACTCATCAAGTATAGTCTACCTGTATGCGTCACACAGTTGATAAGGACAGGGTCTGGATTGGAGGCGTGTCATGGCCCAGGCGGTGTCGTAGCGTCCTGTGAAAAACGCCCACTCTCTGGAGGTCAGCTGACGACCAAAGTCCCTTGCCTCCATGTCAGCTCCTTACAGAGGAGAAAGAGAGGAGGAGAGGAAGAGAGAGAGAAGGAAAGTAGGAGAGAGTGGAGGAGAAGGAGGAAAGAGGAGGAGATAGTAGGAGGGAGAGGGAGGAGAGAGTAGGAGAGAGAGGGGAGAGTAGGAGAGAGAGAAGGAGAGAGGAGGAGGAGAGAGGCAAGGAGATAAATGAATGACAAGATCCTTCAGATGTCAAATTGCACCCTACTGGTAGATGTTATTTCTGCTTTAAATTACTGTTTGAAGTTAAATATTACTGAAATATGAATTATGAAATATACACTGCTCAAAAAAATAAAGGGAACACTTAAACAACACAATGTAACTCCAAGTCAATCACACTTCTGTGAAATCAAACTGTCCACTTAGGAAGCAACACTGATTGACAATACATTTCACATGCTGTTGTGCAAATGGAATAGACAACAGGTGGAAATTGTAGGCAATTAGCAAGACACCCCCAATAAAGGAGTGGTTCTGCAGGTGGGGACCACAGACCACTTCTCAGTTCCTATGCTTCCTGGCTGATGTTTTGGTCACTTTTGAATGCTGGCGGTGCTTTCACTCTACTGGTAGCATGAGACGGAGTCGACAACCCACATAAGTGGATCAGGTAGTGTAGCTCATCCAGGATGGAACATCAATGCGAGCTGTGGCAAGGTTTGCTGTGTCTGTCAGCGTAGTGTCCAGAGCATGGAGGCGCTACCAGGAGACAGGCCAGTACATCAGGAGATGTGGAGGAGGCCGTAGGAGGGCAACAACCCAGCAGCAGGACCGCTACCTCCGCCTTTGTGCAAGGAGGAGCAGGAGGAGCACTGCCAGAGCCCTGCAAAATGACCTCCAGCAGGCCACAAATGTGCATGTGTCTGCTCAAACGGTCAGAAACAGACTCCATGAGGGTAGTATGAGGGCCCGACGTCCACAGGTGGGGGTTGTGCTTACAGCCCAACACCGTGCAGGACGTTTGGCATTTGCCAGAGAACACCAAGATTGGCAAATTCACCACTGGCACCCTGTGCTCTTCACAGATGAAAGCAGGTTCACACTGAGCACGTGAAAGACGTGACAGAGTCTGGAGACGCCGTGGAGAACGTTCTGCTGCCTGCAACATCCTCCAGCATGACCGGTTTGGCGGTGGGTCAGTCATGGTGTGGGGTGGCATTTCTTTGGGGGGCTGCACAGCCCTCCATGTGCTCGCCAGAGGTAGCCTGACTGCCATTAGGTACCGAGATGAGATCCTCAGACCCCTTGTGAGACCATATGCTGGTTCGGTTGGCCCTGGGTTCCTCCTAATGCAAGACAATGCTAGACCTCATGTGGCTGGAGTGTGTCAGCAGTTCCTGCAAGAGGAAGGCATTGATGCTATGGACTGGCCTGCCCGTTCCCCAGACCTGAATCCAATTGAGCACATCTGGGACATCATGTCTCGCTCCATCCACCAACGCCACGTTGCACCACAGACTGTCCAGGAGTTGGCGGATGCTTTAGTCCAGGTCTGGGAGGAGATCCCTCAGGAGACCATCCGCCACCTCATCAGGAGCATGCCCAGGCATTGTAGGGAGGTCATACAGGCACGTGGAGGCCACACACACTACTGAGCCTCATTTTGACTTGTTTTAATGACATTACATCAAAGTTGGACCAGCCTGTAGTGTGGTTTTCCACTTTAATTTTGAGTGTGACTCCAAATCCAGACCTCCATGGGTTGATAAATTGGATTTCCATTGATTATTTTTGTGTGATTTTGTTGTCAGCACATTCAACTATGTAAAGAAAAACTGTATTTAATAAGATTATTTCATTCATTCAGATCTAGGATGTGTTATTTTAGTGTTCCCTTTATTTTTTTGAGCAGTATATGTTAAGTTAAATATGAACAAGGTGAATTTGTTTGTCCATCTGTGTACTTACCTGCTAGCATCAGGGCTCGTACACACTCCACCCTGCCCTGCATAGCAGCCTTCATCAGAGCAGTGAAGCCATGGCAGTTCCTCCTCTCTATGTCCAGACCAGGGAAGTAGTTCAACAGGAAGTTACTGATCATTATGTGACCTGGAGGGGGTGGGGGCGAGATGGGGAGAGCCTTGTGAACCTTTTTGAACTGTGTGGGTCTATGTGTGCACATGCAGGTGTGTGTGGATCTGTGTGTGTGCATGCGGGTGTGTGTGGGTCTGTGTGTGTGCATGCGGGTGTGTGTGGGTCTGTGTGTTTGTGTGTGTCGTACCTGCCTGTGCAGCTGTGATGAGGGCGGTATTCCCCTCAGTGTCCTGCCAGTTGACATCCAGGTGACAACACTGAGCCAACGCTATGACAACGTCAACGTAACCCTGGTAACACGCCACCATCAGCCCCGTCTATGTGTGTGAGAGAGAGAGAGAGAGAGCGAGAGAGAGAGAAAAGGTTTAAAAGGCTATCTCAGACAGACAGTCACAGGCGTGTTACTGTTCTGTCTTCAACAGCTCTGTTTCTCCCTCCCACCCTCTCTACCTATAGCGCTGAGGTGGCTACTGTTCCGGGAAGGCCACAGTGTGTGTGTGTGTGTGTGTGTGTGTGTGTGTGTGTGTGTGTGTGTGTGTGTGTGTGTGTGTGTGTGTGTGTGTGTGTGTGTGTGTGCGTGCGTGCGTGCGTGCGTGCGTGCGTGCGTGCGTGCGTGCGTGCGTGCGTGCGTGCCCGTGCCCGTGTCCATGCCTGCCTGCCTGCCTGCATGTCAAAGTTGGTTCCTGAATCGACAATGTAGTTGACAGTGCTAGTTCTGTTCTGATGCTTAACTGGGGAAACATGATATGAGATCCAAGCCAGTGTCAATGAGGTCAGACAACAACGGGAGGCCTGTATGTACGGTCCAAAACTAATATCATACCGTCAACATTAAATCAGTTTGGTTTGCTGTTAAAACAGAATTTCGATCCTTGTGGAAAACTCCTACTGCTTTCTGTCATGCCGTGTTTTTGGAATGCCGTGTTTTTGGAATGCCAGTGAAATGTGTGTGTATACAGCTTGGAATCTCCTGGAAAAGTCCCAGTGTTTTCCGGAAGGCCAACACTTCATCAGCCAAAACAAACCCTACTGCCAGAGAGGGAGGAAGGGGGGGAGGGGTGTAGATGAGTGGAGAGAGGCAAAGGAGAGGAGATGGAGACAGAGAAAGGATAGAAGAGGTATTGGGAATGAAGGAGAGGAATAAAGGACAGCACAATAGAGGCAGCAAACTTGGGGATTTCTTTCTATTAGGAGTAAAATGTATATATTAGAATAGCGGTGGCAGGTAGCCAAGCTGTTAGAGAGGCGAGCCAACAACCGGAGGTTTGTCAGTTTGATTCCTGGGTCTGACTGGGAAAATAATCTGTTGGGAAGTGAGCTGGCAACCAGAGGGTTGCTGGTATCAAATCTTAGATGCCATTGACTGCCGTTGTGCCCTTGAGCAAAGCACTTAACCCCCCACAACAACTGCTTCACCGGCGCCCAGAGTGGCAGTCCCCTTCTCCAATCTCTATATCTATGTAACAGTCCCCTTCTCCAACCTCTATATCTATGTAACAGTCCCCTTCTCCAACCTCTATATCTATGTAACAGTCCCCTTCTCCAACCTCTATATCTATGTAACAGTCCCCTTCTCCAACCTCTATATCTATGTAACAGTCCCCTTCTCCAACCTCTATATCTATGTAACAGTCCCCTTCTCCAACCTCTATATCTATGTAACAGTCCCCTTCTCCAATCTCTATATCTATGTAACAGTCCCCTTCTCCAACCTCTATATTTATGTAACAGTCCCCTTCTCCAACCTCTATATCTATGTAACAGTCCCCTTCTCCAACCTCTATATCTATGTAACAGTCCCCTTCTCCAATCTCTATATCTATGTAACAGTCCCCTTCTCCAACCTCTATATCTACATAACAGTCCCCTTCTCCAACCTCTATATCTATGTAACAGTCCCCTTCTCCAACCTCTATATCTATGTAACAGTCCCCTTCTCCAACCTCTATATCTATGTAACAGTCCCCTTCTCCAACCTCTATATCTATGTAACAGTCCCCTTCTCCAACCTCTATATCTATGTAACAGTCCCCTTCTCCAACCTCTATATCTACATAACAGTCCCCTTCTCCAACCTCTATATCTATGTAACAGTCCCCTTCTCCAACCTCTATATCTATGTAACAGTCCCCTTCTCCAATCTCTATATCTATGTAACAGTCCCCTTCTCCAATGTCTATATCTATGTAACAGTCCCCTTCTCCAACCTCTATATCTACATAACAGTCCCCTTCTCCAACCTCTATATCTATGTAACAGTCCCCTTCTCCAACCTCTATATTTATGTAACAGTCCCCTTCTCCAACCTCTATATCTATGTAACAGTCCCCTTCTCCAATCTCTATATCTATGTAACAGTCCCCTTCTCCAATCTCTATATCTACATAACAGTCCCCTTCTCCAACCTCTGTATCTATGTAACAGTCCCCTTCTCCAACCTCTATATCTATGTAACAGTCCCCTTCTCCAACCTCTATATCTATGTAACAGTCCCCTTCTCCAACCTCTATATCTATGTAACAGTCCCCTTCTCCAATCTCTATATCTACATAACAGTCCCCGTCTTCAACCTCTATATCTATGTAACAGTCCAATTCTCCAACCTCTTATGTATGTAACAGAGGGGTGGGTGGAGGGGGGTATGAGACAAGCCTATAGGGAGCTGAGGCTAAAAATAATGCCAGACACTCACGGCTCAACCCTGAAACAATCAGCCTGAGAGGTACTTCCAGGGAACGACTGTGTGTTTGCTTGTGAGTGTGTGTGGCTGATTTAAGTGATTTGTGTGGTGTATAATCAGGAATTCATGGAATAACTGAGCAGCGAAATTGTTCATTGGTGTCTAAATTCTACGTGAGACGATGGCTGTGTGTGTGAAATATTGCCTTTGTGTGTACTGTACCTGGCCATACACATAGCTGAAGTTTTGATGTTTCAAATGTAGGGCGCAGGCTTGTTCTTAAAACAGATTAATGTGTGTCCTTCCCAAATCCTAATCTGTTCTGTAGTGGATTGCACTAGCTTGCACTAGCTTCTGCATAACTGCTTAGCAGCTTCAACAGGATTTTAAATTTGAAAAAAGTTTCATTCATAATCATATTACACTTTATTTGAAGTGCTTTTCAAGACACCCAAAGTCACTTAACATACAGAAGGAAATCAGCTGAATAAAAAGCTATAAAAATCACATTAAAATAAATTGGGATATAAAAATAGATTAAACATGATGACAGACTAACCAGGGAAGTGAACTAGACGGAGGACGGAAAGCTAAGACAATAGAGAATCTGTGTGAAGAGGTATGTCTTTAATGTGGATGACATTGTTCTGGAACTAAGACGACAGGGAATCTGTGTGAAGAGGTATGTCTTTATTGTGGATGACATTGTTCTGTAACTAAGACAACAGAGAATTTTAGTGAAGAGGTATGTCTTTAGTGTGGATGACATTGTTCTGTAACTAAGACGACAGAGAATTTTAGTGAAGAGGTATGTCTTTAGTGTGGATGACATTGTTCTGTAACTAAGACGACAGAGAATTTTAGTGAAGAGGTATGTCTTTAGTGTGGATGACATTGTTCTGTAACTAAGACGACAGAGAATCTGTGTGAAGAGGTGTGTCTTTATTGTGGATGACATTGTTCTATAATGTGCATGAGTAACAGGTTTCCATATCCAAGGTTGTTGGATCATGTTTTACATTTTGTAAGATTTGTCTTTACTTGTTAGCAACAGTGCAAACCCTTCATCCACAGAACAAATTCAACACCTAAATTGGCTAATTTTGAAGATATTCGTTGATTAAAAGACAGCAGTCTGGTGTCCATAGTGTTTTGCCTGGAGCAACGTCCTTATCCCAACCCTGTTGTGGAAACATTACATTTATTCCCTGTTTGAAACCCTAATTGTTATACAAGTTACACATTTTCACTGTTTTTGACAGATAACATCTATTTGATGAGCAGGTGTTAAAACCACATGTCTAATCATACATTTCCTAGAACAAAAATTACAGGTGGCCAAAATGCCAGAACACGGGATAAAACAATAAAATATTTATTGAACCTTTATCTAACTAGGCAAGTCAATTAAGAATACATTTCTATTTACAAAGACGGCCTGCGGGGACGGGATTCAAAATGTAAATGTAGCACAAAACCCACATCACGACTAGAGAGACACCACAACACTACAAAAAGAGAGACCTAAGACAACAACACAACATGGCACAAACACATGACAACACAACATGGTAGCAACACAACACAACATGGTAGCAACACAACATGACAACACAACATGGCAGCAACACAACATGACATCACAACATGGCAGCAACACAACATGGTAGCATCACAACATGGTAGCAGCACAACAACACAACATGGCAGCGAACACAACATGACAACACAACATGGCAGCGAAACAACATGGCAGCAACACAACATGACATCACAACATGGCAGCAACACAACATGACAACACAACAACACAACATGGCAGCAACACAGCATGGTAGCAACACAACATGACAACACAACATGGTAGCGAAACAACATGACAACACAGCATGGTAGCAACACAACATGACAACACAGCATGGTAGCAACACAACACAGCATGGCAGCCACACATGACAACACAGCATGGTAGCAGAAACATGACAACACAACAAGGTAGCAACACAACATGACAGAAACACAACATGGTAGTTCCATGCTCGTTCCAGTCGCTAGCTGCAGCAAACTGAAAAGAGGAGTGACCCAGGGATGTGTGTGCTTTGGGGACCTTTAACAGAATGTGACTGGCAGAATGGGTGTTGTATGTGGAGGATGTGGGCTGCAGTAGATATCTCAGATAGGGGGGAGTGAGGCCTAAGAGGGTTTTATAAATAAGCATCAACCAGTGGGTCTTGTGACGGGTATACAGAGATGGCCAGTTTACAGATGTCACGCCCTGACCTGAGAGAGATGGTTTATTTCTCTATGTTGTTAGGTCAGGGTGTGGGGTGGGCATTCTATGGTTTATATTTCTATGTTTTGGCCAGGTATGGTTTCCAATCAGAGGCAGCTGCCTATCGTTGTCTCTGATTGGGAACCATACTTAGGCAGCCCTTTTCCCTCCTTGAGTTGTGGGATGTTATTTTTGTACTGCTCGTTATAGCCTGCAAGACGTGACGGTCGTTTGTCATTTGTTTATTATTTTGTTGAAGTGTTCTGATTTAAAATAAATATAAAGATGAACACTCACCACGCTGCACCTTGGTCTACTCCTTTTGACGATCGTGACAACAGAAGAGTATAGAGTGCAGTGATGTGTCCTAAAAGGAGCATTGGTGGAAAATCTGATGGCCGAATGGTAAAGAACATCTAGCCACTTGAGAGCACCCTTACCTGCCGATCTATAAATTATGTCTCCGTAATCTAGCATGGGTAGGATGGTCATCTGAATCAGGGTTAGTTGGCAGCTGGGGTGAAAGAGGGAGCGATTACGATGGAGGAAATCATGTCTAGATTTAACCTTAGCCTGCAGCTTGGATACAGTGCCTTGCAAAAGTATTCATCACCCTTGGCGTTTTTCCTATTTTGTTGCATTTAAATCTGTAATTGAAATGGATTTTTATTTGGATTTCATGTAATGGACATACACAAAATAGTCCAAATTGTTGAAGTGAAATGAAAAAAATGACTTGTTTCAAACAATTCTAAAAAACGGAAAAGTGGTGCGTGCATACAGTTGAAGTGGGAAGTTTAAATACACTTAGGTTGGAGTCATTAAAACTCGTTTTTCAACCACTCCACAAATGTATTGTTAACAAACTATAGTTTTGGCAAGTCGGTTAGGACATCTACTTTGTGCATGACACAAGTAATTTTTCCAACAATTGTTTACAGACAGATTATTTCACTTATAATTCACTGTATGACAATTCCAGTGGGTCAGAAGTATACATACACTAAATTGACTGTGCAATTTAAACAGCTTGGAAAATTCCAGAAAATGATGTCATGGCTTCAGAAGCTTCGCATAGGCTAATTGACATCATCTGAGTCAATTGGAGGTGTACCTGTGGATGTATTTCAAGGCCTATCTTCAAACTCATTGTCTCTTTGCTTGACATCATGGGGAAATCAAAAGAAATCAGCCAAGACCTCAGAATTAAAATTGTAGACCTCCACAAGTCTGGTTCATCCTTGGGAGCAATTTCCAAACGCCTGAAGGTACCACGTTCATCTGTAAAAACAATAGTACACAAGTATAAATACCATGGGACCACACAGCCGTCATACTGCTCAGGAAGGAGACGCATTCTGTCTCCTAGAGATGAACGTACTTTGGTGCAAAAAGTGCAAATCAATCCCAGAACAACAGCAAAGGACCTTGTGAAGATGCTGGAGGAAACAGGTACAAAAGTATCTATATCCACAGTAAAACAAGTCCTATATCGACATAACCTGAAAGGGCGATCATCAAGGAAGAAGCCACTGCTCCAAAACCGCCATAAAAAAGCCAGACCACGGTTTGCAACTGCACATGGGGACAAAGATCGTTCTTTTTGGAGCAATGTCCTCTGGTCTGATGAAACAAAAATAGAACTGTTTGGCCATAATGACCATCGTTATGTTTGGAGGAAAAAGGGGGATGCTTGCAAGCCGAAAAATACCATCCCAACCGTGAAGCACGGGGTGGCAGCATCATGTTGTGGGGGTGCTTTGCTGCAGGAGGGACTGGTGCACTTCACAAAATAGATGGCATCATGAGGGAGGAAAATTATGTGGATATATTGAAGCAACATATCAAGACATCAGTCAGGAAGTTACAGCTTGGTTGCAAATGAGTCTTCCAAATGGACAATGACCCCAAGCATTCTTCTAAAGTTGTGACAAAATGGCTTAAGGACAACAAAGTCAGGTACTGGAGTGGCCATCACAAAGCCCTGACCTCAATCCCATAGAAAATTTGTGGGCAGAACTGAAAAAGCGTGTGCGAGCAAGGAGGCCTACAAACCTGACTCAGTTATACCAGCTTTGTCAGGAGGAATGGGCCAAAATTCACCCAACTTATTGTGGGAAGTTTGTGTAAGGCTACCTAAAACGTTTGACCCAAGTTAAACAATTTAAAGGCAATGCTACGAAATACTAATTGAGTGTATGTAAACTTCTGACCCACTGGAAATGTAATGAACAAAATAAAAGCTGAAATAAATAATTCGCTCTACTATTATTCTGACATTTCACATTCTTTAAATAAAGTGGTGATCCTAACTAACCTTAGACAGGGAATTTGTACTAGGATTAAATGTCAGGAATTGTGAAAAACTGAGTGTAAGGTGTATGTAAACTTCTGACTTCAACTGTATGTATTCACCCCCTTTGCTATGAAGCCCCTAAATAAGATCTGGTTTAACCAATTACCTTCAGAAGTCACATAATTAGTTAAATAAAGTCTACCTGTGTGCAATCTAAGTGTGACATGATCTCAGTATATATACACCTTTTCCAAAAGGCCCCAGTGTCTGCAACACCACTAAGCAAGGGGCACCACCAAGCAAGCGGCACCATGAAGACCAAGGAGCTCGCCAAACAGGTCAGGGACAAAGTTATGGCGAAGTACAGATCAGGGTTGGGTTCTAAAAAAATATCAGAAACTTTGAACATCTCACGGAGCACCATTAAATCCATTATTAAAAAATGGAAAGAATATGCCCCCACAACAAACCTGCCAAGAGAGGTCCGCCCACCAAAACTCATGGACCAGACAAGGAGGGCATTAATCAGAGAGGCAACAAAGAGACCAAAGATATCCCTGAAGGAGCTGCAAAGCTCCACAGCAGAGATTTGAGTATCTGTCCATAGGAACACTTTAAGCCTCTGGACCTTCTTTGGACACTGTGTTAACTAACCTCCAGATGAACTTCAATGCCATACAATTCTCCTTCCGTGGCCTCCAACTGCTCTTAAATGCAAGTAAAACTAAATGCATGCTCTTCAACCGATCGCTGCCTGCACCTGCCCGCCCGTCCAGCATCACTACTCTGGACGGTTCTGACTTAGAATATGTGGACAACTACAAATACCTAGGTGTCTGGTTAGACTGTAAACTCTCATTCCAGACTCACATTAAACATGTCCAATCCAATATTAAATCTAGAATCGGCTTCCTATTTTGCAACAAAGCATCCTTCACTCATGCTGCCAAACATACCCTCGTAAAACTGACCATCCTACCGATCCTCGACTTTAGCAATGTCATTTACAAAATAGCCTCCAACACTCTACTCAGTAAATTGGATGCAGTCTATCACAGTGCCATCTGTTTTGTCACCAAAGCCCCATATACCTCCCACCACTGCAACCTGTATGCTCTCGTTGGCTGGCCCTCGCTTCATACTTGTCGCCAAAGCCACTGGCTCCAGGTCATCTACAAGTCTCTGCTAGGTAAAGCCCCGCCTTATCTCAGCTCACTGGTCACCATAGCAGCACCCAACCGTAGCACGCGCTCCAGCAGGTATATCTCACTGGTCACCCCCAAAGCCAGTTCTTCCTTTGGCCGCCTCTCCTTCCAGTTCTCTGCTGCCAATAACTGGAACGAACTGCAAAAATCTCTGAAGCTGGAGACTCTTACCTCCCTCACTAGCTTTAAGCACCAGCTGTCAGAGCAGCTCACAGATCACTGCACCTGTACATAGCTCATCTGTAAATAGCCCATCCAATCTACCTCATCCCCATACTGTATTTATTTATTTATCTTGCTCCTTTGCACCCCAGTATCTCTACTTGCACATTCATCTTCTGCACACCTTACCATTCCAGTGTTTAATTGCTATATTGTAATTACTTTGCCACCATGGCCTATTTATTGCCTAACCTCTCTTATCCTACCTCATTTGCACATGCTGTATATAGATTTTTCTACTGTATTATTGATTGTATGTTTGTTTATTCCATGTGTAACTCTGTGTTGTTGTATGTGTCGAACTGCTTTGCTTTATCTTGGCCAGGTCGCAGTTGCAAATGAGAACTTATTCTCAACTAGCCTACCTGGTTAAATAAAGGTGAAATAAAAAATAATTAAAATAAAAGCCGCACACTTCACAGAGCTGGGCTTTACGGAAGAGTGGCCAGAAAAAAATCCATTGCTTAAAGAAAAAAAATAAGCAAACACGTTTGGTGTTCACCAAAAGGCATATGGGAGACACCCCAAACATATGGAAGAAGGTAATCTGGTCAGATTAGACTAAAATGTAGCTTTTTGGCCATCAAGGAAAATGCTATGTCTGGCACAAACCCAACACCTCTCATCACCCCAAGAACCCCATCCCCACAGTGAAGCATGGTGGTGGCAGCAACGTGCTGTGGGGATGTTTTTCATCGGCAGGGACTGGGAAACTGATCAGAATTGAAGGAATGATGGATGGTGCTAAATACAGGGAAATTCTTGAGGGAATCCTGTTTCAGTCTTCCAGACATTTGAGACTGGGACGGAGATTCACCTTCCAGCAGGGCAATGACCCTAATTATACAGCTAAAGCAACACTTGAGTGGTTTAAGGTGAAACATTTAAATGTCTTGGAATAGCCTAGTCAAAGCCAAGACCTCAATCCAATTGAGAATCTATGGTATGTCTTAAAGATTGCTGTACACCAGCGGAACCCATCCAACTTGAAGGAGCTGGAGCAGTTTTGCCTTGGAGAATGGGCAAAAATCCCAGTGGCTAGATTTTTATTTCACTAGGCAAGTCAGTTAAGAACAAATTCTTATTTTCAATGACAGCCTAGGAACAGTGGGTTAACTGCCTTGTTCAGGGGCAGAATGGCAACTTGTCAGCTGAGGGATTCGATCTTGCAACCTTTCGGTTACTAGTCCAACGCTCGAATCACTATGCTACACTGCGCCCCGTGTGCCAAGCTTATAGAGACATACCCCATGAGATGTGTGTGTGTGTGTGTGTGTGTGTGTGTGTGTGTGTGTGGGGGGGGGGTGAATAGTTATGCACGCTCAAGTTTTCCGTTTTTTTGTGTTATTACTTGTTTGCTTCACAATAAAAAATATGTTGCATCTTCAAAGTGGTAGGCATGTTGTGTAAATCAAATGATACAAGCCCCACAAAAAAAAATATTTTAATTCCAGGTTGTAAGGCAACAAAATAGGAAAAATGCCAAGGGGGTGAATACTTTCGCAAGCCACTGTATGTGCTGAGAGAAGGACAGTGTAGTCTAGCCATACTCCTAAGTACTTATATAAGGTGATTTCATAAAGCTCTAAACCAGGGATCATCAACTAAATTCAGCCACGGGCAATTTTTTTCTTGAGTGGATGGGGCCAGAACATAATTACAAATAATTTGTAGACGTCAAATTGATCGCAAAAAGCCCAAACAGATAGAATGTTTTACTAATACATAATCATTTCAAAACTGTTTTTAAAGTATTTTATGTCCAACAATGAAAATTACCCAAAATAAATTTAAAAAATGCTCAGAAACATTATCACTGCATACACTTTATTTGCCCCGCCAATGTTGTTCTCTCATACCATTTTCAAAATGTTAGGTTTATTATCACACTGGTAACAGATCATTTGCTGTATTACTTGTGAGGCACAGCTGAGTGAGCATAATAGTTTGCTTTTTAAAATTTGAGTAGACTACTGGCCTGCATCTGATGGTCAGTTTGAGGGGAGGGAGGGAGCAGCTGAGGCTGCCTCCTACGCGACTCACTGTCCCTTCTCTCTCCCTCCCTCCGCTGAGAAAAGGGGACATACACAGTCTTCCAGCTGATGGCGAAACTCAAGTCGCACTGCATTATTTCTGCCTCATGCCCTAATTCATGTTGTTACTCATCTGACCAGAGAAAGTGAAATATTCCTCGATATTAAAAAAGACACAACTCTCAAATAATAACAACGCAAGCTTATCGAAACGCGATTTTATGTCTTATAAAACTGTTTAACAATGTGCTGAATAACAACTTAAAGATTAACGTAATCATAAAAACAGCAGCTCTTTGCTATATTCATTGAGTCTCTCTCTAGTCATAGTTTCAAAAAATGTTGTGTGTTCAAGGTTTCTTTTTACAGTCTATGGCGCGAGGAAACTAGACACTGTGATCTCAGCTATCTGATTGGCCAGTGGTAGGCCTATAGGTGCACTTGATTTGTTTCTCTGGGCCTGCTGGGTAGGCGGAGTTCTACCTTCAGACACATGAAATGGTTCAAAATGGGAACACTTTGCCTTCCCGATGCTAGCGCTGCTGAATCAAGTGCAGCTACCTGCAAACAAATAAAAAATAGGGCTTATCGTTTGGTTTTTTTACAGAAATGTTTGGTGATCAACTTGGAATGGCTACCTATCAAAAGCTTTGGCCAAGTCAATAAAATAGCAGCACATCATTGCTTAGAGTCAAGAGCAATGGTGACATAATTTAAGACATTTAAGGTTGCAGTGACACATCCATAAATCAGACTGCATACCAGAGATATTATTATAGAAATCAAGAAAACCAGTCAGTTGATTATTGACAAGTTTGTCCAACAGTTTTGATAAACAGGGCAAGACAGAAATAGGCCTATAACAGTTAGGATCAGCTTGATCTCCCCCTTTAAATGAAGGACACATGGTGGCTGCCTTCCAAGTACTGGGAACCTCCCCAGAGAGGTGAGACAGGTTAAAAAGGTCAGAGATAGGCTTGGTGATGATCGGGGCAGCAACCTTAAAGAAGAAAAGATCTACACCATCTGACCCAGATGTTTTTTTCGGGGGTTCAGTTTAAGGAGCTCTTAGCTGCAGGGAGAAACTGTTGCGGGGTAGGGGGAAAGAGGAGGAGCATCAGGGCTAGTCCCATTAGATATATACTGTAGGTGGAGGTCGTTAAGGTCAATGGGGTCACTGAGTGAAACTACTCTGCTCTCAGCCCCACAGGTACACACACACAAAAACCCAGGACGCTGATACACACACACACACACAGAGCGAGAGAGAGAGAGAGAGAGAGAGAGAGAGAGAGAGACCCAGTGCCAGTGAGTAATCTGGGAATATAGAGAGACAGAAATAGAAAAGCTTAGCCCTATCAGCCTCACACAGAGAGAGAGAGAGAGAGAGAGAGAGAGAGAGAGAGAGAGAGAGAGAGAGAGAGAGAGAGAGAGAGAGAGAGAGAGAGAGAGAGAGAGAGAGAGAGAGAGAGAGAGAGAGGTAACATGGGGAAGGGACAGAGAAAGGGTGGCCTCATTCTAGTGATCTGCTGTGTGTCCATCCATCTGTGTGTGACAGAGAGAGTGAGAGAGAGAGAAAGCGTGGGAGAGACTAAACCGAGACAGAAGGAGAGAGGGACTGCCACTGCTGACACACACAAACACATACACACGCACACACACTACTCTGTCAAGAAACAGCATCGTGCTGAAACATCCACAGGTCACTGAGAGAGTGGTGTGTTTGTGTTGAAGACATACAATATGTTCAACTTTGAAGCCTTTCCTCAACAAAAGAAAGATCAACCGCAAGAAAGAAGAAATGTAATATGTTGAATAAAACATCCCGTTGTCCCTCCAGTCAGTGTGTCTTCATCTCTAGGGGTTTAGAGCAGTGGCGGTCAGTGCCATTTATGATGAGAGATAATTTCTTCATGAGCATGGCCTTACTTCTATTACAGCACGTTGGATGACTGTCATTCATATTCCATTCACCGAGTTCAATGTAACATCGATAGGTTTAGGCTGCTATCATGAACCCATCATGAGGTTGCTACAACCTAGCCTATGAAAGTTTACAACGTAGGTGCACACAGGTCAAGAGAATTGTGAGTAATCAAGGTAACAAACAGTGACACATTCAATACCACCTTGTACACTCTTGCCTGCATCTAGCTGATCTAGGGTGCGATCATTAGTCCAACAGTTGCAAACAAGTCTAGTGGACAAATTCAGGTATGTTTATCCCCGTTTCGTACCATTTGCTTCCGTTTAAGAAACGTTTTTCAATGGAATCGGTGGAATGAATACACCACCTGATCACACGAAAATAGTTCACTTTCATAGCAGACACATGAAAATAGCATGGTCACTTTGCTCATGTATATAAAATTAAACTATCAACGCGCTCTACTTCTCTCACCTTTTCCCTTCGCTTGTGGATTTCAGTGCACAACACATCAGCTGTCTGTGACCAGGTGAAATAACTTTTCCAAGCCAAACTTTCATATCATAACCACTAACTGCTACACACAGCCTACATCATTGTCAAGTCATAGTCTACTAGAACTACTAGAACTAACGCGTTAGTAAAACCACTACAATCGTGCAGTACAGCGTACAGTCAGAAAGACGTTTGGTAGTTACACTGGCGGGCCCCGGTGGCAATAAATTCATAAAACCAAACGCTTACCTTGACTTGGAAGAGTTCCAGCGTTGGATAGCCATAGCCAGCTAGCTAACATAGCATCCCTCTCTGTTTGAGCCGGTGTTTGAGTAGGCTAAACTAGCTAGATGCATTTGCTAGCTAAGTGAAAGTTAAAGTTAAGTTCACTTTCTCTATTTCTCTCTTGCTTCTCCTTAATTTTGGTAGAAATTTGTTAAAAACTGTTCAACTACTGTCTTTCTCTCACTTTGAGTCAGCTACTCACCACGTTATACACTGCAGTGCTAGCTAGCTGTAGCTTATGCTTTCAGTACTACATTCATTCTCTGATCCTTTGATTGGATGGACAACATGTCAGTTCATGCTGCAAAAGCTCTGATAGGTTGGAGGACATCCTCCGGAAGATGTCATAATTACTGTGTAAGTCTATGGAAGAAGGTGAGAACCATGAGCCTCCTAGGTTTTGTATTGAAGTCAATGTACCCAGAGGAGGACGGAAGCTAGCTGTCGTCCAGCTACACCATGGTGCTACCCTACAGGGTGCTGTTGAGGCTACTGTAGACCTTCTTTGCATAACAGTGTGTTTTAATCAATTATTTGGTGACGTGAATGTATTTTGTACAGTTTTATCTAAAAATGATAACTTTTTTTAATGTTTCACTATTTTAGTTTTTATGAAATTCACTGAGGACGATAGACCTCCCTTTCCTCATCTGAGGAGCCTCCACTGGTTTAGAGGTTCTCTCTATCATCAGGGTTGTGTCCAGTGCAGAGGATGACCTTTAACCCCCTAGACAGGTTGTTGACTGTGTACTGTTACTGTATGCTACCATATTACTCTACCATGTAGCCTGTCCATCGTTCCTTGTCTTCAACTGACCAGGTTCCATTGTTACATTTTACAACTTCTAAACTACAGCAATAGTAAACAGAATTCTATATGTGTTACTTGTTTCTTTAATAAAATATTGAACAGATTTTGTTTTGTTTCTGTCTGTGTATCAGATATAGATTTTGCCTCGGTTACACCAGAGGACATGAGATGGGACGTACGTCACACAGAGAGACTCAAACCCAAAACAGAGCTTTGTTGACAGTGTGACAGATAGCTAAGGTCATCATCCCTGATCCAAGAGATCATTTCACAGATGAAAACATTGTCCCTTGTTTCTATGACTAAGCAAACTGAAAACACATCTCAAAGCCTAACCACTAATCCCTCTGTGGTCCCATACACACTCAAATAGTACAACTGATGTACAACAAATTTGGCACAGCCATTGTGAGAACTGTTTTTCTGTACAAAAATAATAACACAAGCATTATTGTGTAAACATATTTGTGCAAACATTCTCTCCATTGGATCACTACCATTATGTGCAAATGCGTTGTACATCAGTTTTACAACCTGAGTGTCTACGGGGCCTCTGTGTGACAGGAACGTGAAGAATAGTAGGTGTGTCTTTCAGAACAGCAGACAGGAGTATCTCCCAGTGTAATGAACAGCAGACAGGAGACAGGAGACAGGAGTATCTCCCAGTGTAATGAACAGCAGACAGGAGACAGGAGTATCTCTCAGTGTAATGAACAGCAGACAGGAGACAGGGGTATCTCTCAGTGTAATGAACAGCAGACAGGAGACAGGAGTATCTCTCAGTGTAATGAACAGCAGACAGGAGACAGGAGTATCTCTCAGTGTAATGAACAGCAGACAGGAGACAGGAGTATCTCTCAGTGTAATGAACAGCAGACAAGAGACAGGAGTATCTCTCAGTGTAATGAACAGCAGACAGGAGTATCTCTCAGTGTAATGAACAGCAGGCAGGAGACAGGGGTATCTCTCAGTGTAATGAACAGCAGGCAGGAGACAGGAGTATCTCTCAGTGTAATGAACAGCAGACAGGAGACAGGAGTATCTCTCAGTGTAATGAACAGCAGACAGGAGACAGGAGTATCTCTCAGTGTAATGAACAGCAGACAGGAGACATGAGTATCTCTCAGTGTAATGAACAGCAGACAGGAGACAGGAGTATCTCTCAGTGTAATGAACAGCAGACAGGAGTATCTCTCAGTGTAATGAACAGCAGACAGGAGACAGGAGTATCTCTCAGTGTAATGAACAGCAGACAGGAGCACGGAGTATCTCTCAGTGTAATGAACAGCAGACAGGAGACAGGAGTATCTCTCAGTGTAATGAACAGCAGACAGGAGACAGGAGTATCTCTCAGTGTAATGAACAGCAGACAAGAGACAGGAGTATCTCTCAGTGTAATGAACAGCAGACAGGAGTATCTCTCAGTGTAATGAACAGCAGGCAGGAGACAGGAGTATCTCTCAGTGTAATGAACAGCAGACAGGAGACAGGAGTATCTCTCAGTGTAATGAACAGCAGACAGGAGACAGGAGTATCTCTCATTGTAATGAACAGCAGACAGGAGACAGGAGTATCTCTCAGTGTAATGAACTGCAGACAGGAGACAGGAGTATCTCTCAGTGTAATGAACAGCAGACAGGAGTATCTCTCAGTGTAATGAACAGCAGACAGGAGACAGGAGTATCTCTCAGTGTAATGAACAGCAGACAGGAGACAGGAGTATATCTCAGTGTAATGAACAGCAGACAGGAGACAGGAGTATCTCTCAGTGTAATGAACAGCAGACAGGAGACAGGAGTATCTCTCAGTGTAATGAACAGCAGACAGGAGACAGGAGTATCTCTCAGTGTAATGAACAGCAGACAGGAGTATCTCTCAGTGTAATGAACAGCAGACAGGAGACAGAAGTATCTCTCAGTGTAATGAACAGCAGACAGGAGACAGGAGTATCTCTCAGTGTAATGAACAGCAGACAGGAGACAGGAGTATCTCTCAGTGTAATGAACAGCAGACAGGAGACAGGAGTATCTCTCAGTGTAATGAACAGCAGACAGGAGACAGGAGTATCTCTCAGTGTAATGAACAGCAGACAGGAGACAGGAGTATCTCTCAGTGTAATGAACAGCAGACAGGAGAGAGGAGTATCTCTCAGTGTAATGAACAGCAGACAGGAGTATCTCTCAGTGTAATGAACAGCAGACAGGAGACAGGAGTATCTCTCAGTGTAATGAACAGCAGACAGGAGACAGGAGTATCTCTCAGTGTAATGAACAGCAGACAGGAGACAGGAGTATCTCTCAGTGTAATGAACAGCAGACAAGAGACAGGAGTATTTCTCAGTGTAATGAACAGCAGACAGGAGTATCTCTCAGTGTAATGAACAGCAGGCAGGAGACATGAGTATCTCTCAGTGTAATGAACAGCAGGCAGGAGACAGGAGTATCTCTCAGTGTAATGAACAGCAGACAGGAGTATCTCTCAGTGTAATGAACAGCAGACAGGAGACAGGAGTATCTCTCAGTGTAATGAACAGCAGACAGGAGACAGGAGTATCTCTCAGTGTAATGAACAGCAGACAGGAGACAGGAGTATCTCTCAGTGTAATGAACAGCAGACAGGAGTATCTCTCAGTGTAATGAACAGCAGGCAGGAGACAGGAGTATCTCTCAGTGTAATGAACAGCAGGCAGGAGACAGGAGTATCTCTCAGTGTAATGAACAGCAGACAGGAGTATCTCTCAGTGTAATGAACAGCAGACAGGAGACAGGAGTATCTCTCAGTGTAATGAACAGCAGACAGGAGACATGAGTATCTCTCAGTGTAATGAACAGCAGACAGGAGACAGGAGTATCTCTCAGTGTAATGAACAGCAGACAGGAGTATCTCTCAGTGTAATGAACAGCAGACAGGAGACAGGAGTATCTCTCAGTGTAATGAACAGCAGACAGGAGACCGGAGTATCTCTCAGTGTAATGAACAGCAGACAGGAGACAGGAGTATCTCTCAGTGTAATGGACAGCAGACAGGAGACAGGAGTATCTCTCAGTGTAATGAACAGCAGACAGGAGACAGGAGTATCTCTCAGTGTAATGAACAGCAGACAGGAAACAAGAGTATCTCTCAGTGTAATGAACAGCAGACAGGAGACAGGAGTATCTCTCAGTGTAATGAACAGCAGACAGGAGTATCTCTCAGTGTAATGAACAGCAGACAGGAGACAGGAGTATCTCTCAGTGTAATGAACAGCAGACAGGAGTATCTCTCAGTGTAATGAACAGCAGGCAGGAGACATGAGTATCTCTCAGTGTAATGAACAGCAGGCAGGAGACAGGAGTATCTCTCAGTGTAATGAACAGCAGACAGGAGTATCTCTCAGTGTAATGAACAGCAGACAGGAGACAGGAGTATCTCTCAGTGTAATGAACAGCAGACAGGAGACAGGAGTATCTCTCAGTGTAATGAACAGCAGACAGGAGACAGGAGTATCTCTCAGTGTAATGAACAGCAGACAGGAGTATCTCTCAGTGTAATGAACAGCAGGCAGGAGACAGGAGTATCTCTCAGTGTAATGAACAGCAGGCAGGAGACAGGAGTATCTCTCAGTGTAATGAACAGCAGACAGGAGTATCTCTCAGTGTAATGAACAGCAGACAGGAGACAGGAGTATCTCTCAGTGTAATGAACAGCAGACAGGAGACATGAGTATCTCTCAGTGTAATGAACAGCAGACAGGAGACAGGAGTATCTCTCAGTGTAATGAACAGCAGACAGGAGTATCTCTCAGTGTAATGAACAGCAGACAGGAGACAGGAGTATCTCTCAGTGTAATGAACAGCAGACAGGAGACAGGAGTATCTCTCAGTGTAATGAACAGCAGACAGGAGACAGGAGTATCTCTCAGTGTAATGGACAGCAGACAGGAGACAGGAGTATCTCTCAGTGTAATGAACAGCAGACAGGAGACAGGAGTATCTCTCAGTGTAATGAACAGCAGACAGGAAACAAGAGTATCTCTCAGTGTAATGAACAGCAGACAGGAGACAGGAGTATCTCTCAGTGTAATGAACAGCAGACAGGAGTATCTCTCAGTGTAATGAACAGCAGACAGGAGACAGGAGTATCTCTCAGTGTAATGAACAGCAGACAGGAGACAGGAGTATCTCTCAGTGTAATGAACAGCAGACAGGAGACAGGAGTATCTCTCAGTGTAATGAACAGCAGACAGGAGACAGGAGTATCTCTCAGTGTAATGAACAGCAGACAGGAGACAGGAGTATCTCTCAGTGTAATGAACAGCAGACAGGAGACAGGAGTATCTCTCAGTGTAATGAACAGCAGACAGGAGACAGGAGTATCTCTCAGTGTAATGAACAGCAGCCAGGAGTATCTCTCAGTGTAATGAACAGCAGACAGGAGACAGGAGTATCTCTCAGTGTAATGAACAGCAGACAGGAGACAGGAGTATCTCTCAGTGTAATGAACAGCAGACAGGAGACAGGAGTATCTCTCAGTGTAATGAACAGCAGACAGGAGACAGGAGTATCTCTCAGTGTAATGAACAGCAGATAGGAGACAGGAGTATCTCTCAGTGTAATGAACAGCAGACAGGAGACAGGAGTATCTCTCAATGTAATGAACAGCAGACAGGAGACAGGAGTATCTCTCAGTGTAATGAACAGCAGCCAGGAGTATCTCTCAGTGTAATGAACAGCAGGCAGGAGTATCTCTCAGTGTAATGAACAGCAGACAGGAGACAGGAGTATCTCTCAGTGTAATGAACAGCAGACAGGAGACAGGAGTATCTCTCAGTGTAATGAACAGCAGATAGGAGACAGGAGTATCTCTCAGTGTAATGAACAGCAGACAGGAGTATCTCTCAGTGTAATGAACAGCAGACAGGAGACAGGAGTATCTCTCAGTGTAATGAACAGCAGACAGGAGACAGGAGTATCTCTCAGTGTAATGAACAGCAGACAGGAGTATCTCTCAGTGTAATGAACAGCAGACAGGAGACAGGAGTATCTCTCAGTGTAATGAACAGCAGACAGGAGACAGGAGTATCTCTCAGTGTAATGAGTTTATCATACACTCCAATGTTTCAAGTAATTATCTTTTTGTTTTGTCATGATTTGGTCTCTCTCTCTCCCTCTCGCTCCCTCTCTCTCTCTTTGTCTTCCGACTGAAGATACACACACACACTCCTCTCCTAAAATACAGTCCTGAGTGCTGTAATTCCCATGAGAATTCTTTTGACATGCAGCGTTGATGATGAATGCAGGCACAAAGCCACCAACACACGCACACACACACACACACACACACACACACACACACACACACACACACACACACACACACACACACACACACACACACACACACACACACACACACACACACACACACACACACACACACACACACACACACACACACACACACAAGGAGCATTGATGGGGAATGCTATACAGCATGGGGTGAGATGGGTAGCAGGCACAGGGCCAGGCAGAGACACATCCAGTCGGCATCATGGCATTCCGGTGATGTAGTTCCCGCTCGTCCTCCCTCAGGCACTCTGACCTCATCATTGATTACACACAGAGAGGAAGGACTGCATGACCACTTCACTGTACAATCTGAGAAAGGACCCTAATACAGCTCACTGACAGAACAAGTGTGTGTGTCTGTGTATGTTTATGTTTATGCAACTGTCCTTTTTATGAAAAAAAGCAAAACAACATAAAGAGGTGAAGACTTAAGGGGAAGTTTGTCTTCAGTGGCTTTGAGTGTCTGTGTGTCAAAGGCAGGAGGCCCCAATGGTGGTTTCCAGCCAGTTCCTCTTCGGCCTCTGTGTTGTGTAGGCTGTGGTTGAAAAACATCTGGTGAGTCATAGTGACAGTTAAAACACAAGGTGGATCCGAACGTTGATAAACAGATGGGAAGCTAGTTGTCTCTTTGATTTAGATTGTCTAATAAAATCTACAGTATTACTATGTTTTCTATAAAGCAGCTATTGAGTTGTAATGTGTCGCTGGACAGTCTGTAGACCTAAAGTAGAAAACTCTTGTCATAAGTCTCTGTAAAATACTGTCTTAACAGGCCCTTCATTTGATGGTAGATTTATATTAGAAAGTCAGAAAGCAAACCTATATTACACTGACTCTCTCACAATTACCCTAAATCCACACACACACACATACACAAATATATACATACATACATACATACATACATACATACATACATACATACATACATACATACATACATACATACATACATACATACATACATACATACATACATACATACAACCGACTGGCTGTTCTGCTGACTGTGAGAGACTCAGTGTTTTCCTGTTGCTGTAATTATGACTAGCAGAGCTCCAGGCTCCTCTCTCTAAACCCATAATCTATGAGTAGACACACACGCACACACGCACGCGCGCGCACACACACGCACGCGAGAGGAATAACTTGAATGAAACTTGGTAATATACAGTATACCCATGCAATGTTTCAACCACTAACAGGAAACCAGCTTAATAACAAAAACCAGCCTGTACCACAGGCACCAAGGGAAACACAGCTCTTCCTCTTAGATGTGGAACAAACTACATTAGCAACTCAGTTCAGCTGGGATGGAAGGACAGGTTTAACTTTGGGATACCAAGTTCCTCATGAATCTGAAAGTTTGACTATCTGCTACAGTGGTCGAAGATATATGGATAATCTGAATACTGTTGTAGTGGTTGACATGTTCTTGTTAAACCCCTGTGACATATATGTGTGAAATGCCCAAGTCTTCATCCAACAGACATGCAACAGTTGATCACTTTGGATACGCATTTTGACCATGCGTAATTACGCACAGATGAGTTCGCACCTCACGCGCCATTGTGTCCAAACGACCTAATTATATTTTCCTAATCTCCAAACACACAAGAGGAGCAGCCACTGGATATACATGCATTAGAACAGAACACTTTCCGAGGTCACTATTTGACACTGAACATATAGGCACATTGAACTCGACTTACCCTGTTGTTTTTATCCGTCTCCCTCACCTCCGCCTCCTTCACACCTTGTCGGATCATGATCCGGACTATCGTGGCATTGTTGGTGCAGCACGCCTGGAAGAACGACAACGGCTCGGGACTCTGCGGAGAGGGGGTCCGCTCGTTGTCCGCGAACGCATCGTCCGGTGGGTAGAATGAGTCGTCCGAGGCGATACTCTTGGTGTCCGGTAATAACGATAAATCGTCGTATTCCTCGTAGTCATCGTCCTCGTCTCCCTCAGACTCACAGGACCCGAGGTATGAGTCGTCGTTTGATAAGGACGGCGGTTCGGCGGTTATGGTGGGGTGGACCTGGACGAAAGCGCTGGTGCCTTTGGTGCTCTGCTGCTGCTGGTTGACAAGGGTCGTAGTAGAGGAGCCACCTCCGTCTCTCTCGTCTGTGATCAGAACCATCTAACCCCCTGGGTGGTTGTCCTCCTTGGGGGGAAGAACGGTGGCTGTGGGCTGGCGCACTTGGATGTTTTTGCCAACATCAACGCGGATTATGAGTTTAACTTTGTAAAGAGCCTGGAAATGGAATGACAGTGAAGGTTTCGCAAACAGTTTTGACGTAATCCAACAGGCCAACTGCCGCTCCGACTCCCTTGGGGAATATTTCCCGGTTAATATGTAAACTCCATCATCCCGCATTCCGTGAGAAATAAACATCAAACCATATTTCTGCTCTCTCTCTGGAATACCAACCTAGGCAACACGGGTTTGTAGTCCGCATTCGAAATTAGAAGACTATTGTTTTCATTTTTTTTTCATTTTAATTCAACAGTCAAAAGTCCTTATTGCCTAAGCAAATCAAACCGAGAGAGTTCTGCCGATTTGTAATGTCATCATCGAGAAATTCCGGTCCTCATTTCGGGCAGAAAACAGACAGGCAGTACAGAAATTAAAAGTACCACACACACCAAGCCAATGTAGAATAGAGAAACAGGCACACGCTAAACTTTCCCATAATCGGATTAGTTTCTAGTGTACTACCCCCCCCCCCTTCTCTCTCTCTCTCTCTCTCTCTCTCTCTCTCTCTCTCTCTCTCTCTCTCTCTCTCTCTCTCTCTCTCTCTCTCTCTTTTCCTTCCTTCGCTCTCCCCTCTCATTTCGTTTGAGCAGATTAAAATCGGGCAAACCCATCGGGAGAATCAGAGCCAGGGGCGTTTCTAGGATGTGAGGACATTCGGGGGTTAGCCCAATGCCAGTAGGGGGGTCCTGAGGCATCCCCCTAAAAAAAATGTACAAATAATTTCAACAACTAAATGCATGAATTTGGTGCATTTTGAGATTAGCATTGAGAGATTAGAACATTGAGAGATTATATATTTTTCTAGTGATTTGCACCTTCCCACCTGCCACAGCAGACACCGTCAATAGTCAATTACAGTTGCTACTGTGGGTCTCTCTACTCTGAAACACTCGCTACTCTCTACTCAGAAACACTCGCTACTCTACTCTGGAACACAAACATCTACAGTGTTTTGCCAAAAACCACTCAACAACTTCAAACATAAACTTTGACCTGTCAGATGAGCCAAACTGATTAAAGAATCACACAGTACCCAAACACTCTCTCTCTCGCTCACACACACACACACACACACACACACCACACACACACACACACACACCACACACACACACACACACACACACACACACACACACACACACACACACACACACACACACCACACACACACACACACACACACACACACACACACACACACACACACACACACACACACACACACACACACACACTGCTGTAATTAGAATCCATAGAGCAGCTTTAAGTGATACAGTCTACTGTGTGTTTACCAGGGACATCACCAGGACCCTGGCTTTCGGGGTCAGCCCTGAATCTTTTGCGTTGGTGTGATGGTGTAAGACATTTTTTGGCCAAATGAATGCACCGCTTAGTTCGTAGAGCTGTGGTGACACTCCCACAGTCATCCAACTGTTATAACCAGGGGTGTAGAGCTGCCATTTCTCAGAATGGTGCTGTCTCACAAGATCACGTCATGATTAATTACTATTCTACATAATAAAACAAATATAATAGCATACATAATGTTAGGCTACTGTTAGACCAAAAACACCACATCATTTCTTATGACAATTTAGCATGTTTGCTGAAATGTCACGTTTTACTCATATGTACTCAACAGTACCTCTGTGCTTTGATTGAAACAAAATCCAGGTGGCTGTGTTCAGCTCCATCTGCTCTAACATTAGATTAAACCGTAATTAGGCTATTTAGCTTATATCATTCAATAAGATCAAAATGCATATTCCCGTGAAATTGATTGGTATGCACGCAGCATGGACGTTTCACCTGTAAAACGTGGGGAATTATCGTTCACAATGACAGTGATGATGGCCTAATTTAAAATAAGGTAGATCTAATTTGGTGTTTTAGGAAGATTTTTTATTTTTTTTAAATCAATTGAATGTGTAGGCATTGGCAATCTTGGAATTTGGAGGATGCCTTGTAAGTATATTCTAAAAATATATTATATAATAGGCTACATGTTGGTACCAACTTTGATTCAGAAATTATGACAAATAATAGTAAAAAACTGTGCTTCAGTAGGCTACCTAAAAAAACAGCAGTACACCACTTCTTATAACAGATGTTAAAGTAATTGCCATGTGTGATCAACTGATCATTTCAGCACTGTCTTGACAGCGTCAAGCATGGGGGACTCGTCTTGATAAATCAATCAATGTAAGATTTTCATTTTTCACTGAATCTCCATTTTGATATTTGGTTACAATTGGGCTGGGAAATGTTAGCTAAATTGAGATCAGTGCTCATGATCATTAGTCTAGCAATTTAAATCAATGTAGATCTTTTCTACGCACACATTAGGCCTATAGCCTACCTGATAAGTTTCCCTGATGTTTTTCTGAACTTTCCAATACTTTTCTAATGCATTTCAGTCACTTAGCCTACTGATGCGAATACTAATTTTGACACTTTTCCCATTGGCTACTCAAGTCATTTGACATGTTTTCTTATTAGCCTTATGGACATTGAAACTGTGCTATGCTGGTTCAAAAGGTCATGAGGTCTACATAGATTCAATAACTATATAGCTGAAAGCACTATTGGCTTCATTGACTTAGCCTACTGAATGTATTCTCTTTTAACTGATAGATTATTTAAAATGTTATTGTAACAGTAGACCTAGCTACGCAATAACCTCATATGGGGTTACTGTACACAATCCATGGAAGAAAGCATTGCCACCGGAAGGGGTGCTGGAAGTGCTGCAGATAAATATAAATAAATGAGCAAAATGACAGTATATAATTACTCCTGTCTGTACTGAAATAAATGACATAATTAAAAACACTACACCAGAGAGAATAATTGTGCCACAGAGACTCAATGGCTTCTTTAAACAAAATTGCTGTGGATTGTGTTTCGTCATATCAAAAAGGCATAGGCATAGAGTCGGGAATCCCGCAGTTGAGCAGCCGCGCGGCAAATATCCAACAGCTGATTTTTGAGTTGTGGGCTGCTGTCAATAAACAGCAGGCAGCAGCTAAAATGTCTTTTGCAATATTTCAAAATACAATTACTGGAAAAGGCAATTTGGATAAGTAAGTGCCACTGTAAAGTTGGTGGATTATAATTTCTTCCTCATATTGTCTATCTATTATTTCTATTGGTTGCATTTCAGACATGGGCCGTTTTATTGATCTCATTATGCCAATGTCCGAGTATCTTGTCATTTTGGTCATTTGTGTGGTATGAACAAATATTTTTGTCATGTCTCCAGTCATGTCCCTGCCTTCAGGCTCCCACCTCTACGATAGGGCAGCTCCCGCTCAGCCAAGTTCAAGCTCTTCTCTGTCCTGGCACCCCAATGGTGGAACCAGCTTCATCCTGAAATTAGGACAGCAGAGTCACTGCCCATCTTCTGAAAACATCTGTAACCCTACAATCATATCCTATTCTTCCGTTGCTGTCTCTTTGTCTTGTCTGGTGTCTTTCTCCATCATATCCTATTCTTCTGTTGCTGCCTCTTTGTCTTGTCTGGTGTCTCTCTCCATCATATCCCATCTCTCCATCATATCCTAATTTACTGATGGTCCCTAACTAGCCCCATAGGGATATGGGGCTAGTTAGGGACCATCAGTAAATGACACAGGCATTACGATTGGGTTGCGTGCAGCTGCAATCTGAATTGCTGTGGGCACGATTGAAACAAACCCAGCCTTAATTTATGTTGTGATGCAGTCACGACCACAAGTCTCACAAAACTCAGTTTATGACCAAAATGATACTATTTACACTTTTTATTCAATTTATAGTACAATACATTTTTCTGACTCATATCGATGCCACATAGGCTGTTTTCTAAATGAGAAGTAGGTTTTTTGGGGCAGTTGCTCTTTAAAGTTACTGTATACTGACACGACCAGGGCAACTCAACTGGAGATAAAAATGTAAGTATCCGCATAACAGAACAACACAACTCCAAATATGACAGATAAGTAGCTACATAGCTCCTATGCCAGGGACGGGCAACTGGCAGCCTGTGTCACTCACTCAATTAGCCTATGTGTCACGACTTCCGCCGAAGTCGGGTCCTCTCCTTATTCGGGCGGCGCTCGGCGTCGCCGGTCTTCTGGCCATCATCGATCCACTTTTCATTTTCCATGTGTTTTGTCTTGCTTTTCCTCACACCTGGTTTCAATTCCCTCAATCACTTGTTGTGTATTTAACCCTCTGTTCCCCCCATGTCTTTGTGTGGGATTGTTTATTGTAAGTGCTTGTGCACGTGTTGATTGGTGCACGACGGGTTTTTGTTCCCATATCTTGTTATTTTTATGCCGTTGGTTTTGCTATTAAACTGCTCCGGCTATTACCAAGTTCTGCTCTCCTGCGTCTGACTTCCCTGCCACCGGTTACGCACCCCTTACACTATGTCAGCTAACAGCTGTTTTCAGCTAATTTCCTGCAATTACCTCGACTAACCTGTACCCCCGCACATTGACTCGGTACCATTACCCCCTGTATATAGCCTCCACATTGACTCGGTACCATTACCCCCTGTATATAACCTCATTATTGTTATTTTATTGTGTTACTTTTTATTCTTTTTTACTTTTGTTTATTTGGTAAATATTTTCTTAACTCTTTCTTGAACTGATGATGGTTAAGGGCTTGTAAAGTAAGCATTTCACGGTAAGGTCTACACATGTTGTATTCGGTGCATGTGACAAATAATTAAAGTTTGATTTGATTTCGCCATAGAGTGGAGAGAAATGTTAGCAGTTTTTAATATGATATCTGACTGAGACTAACAAAATCAATGGGGGGCCACCCGGCTGGTAATTCAACCATGATTACTAAATGTAGGAAGCTGGCCACTAGAATAAATTACCAATCTAAACTTCCTAATCATGGTTGAAACAGCTATTTTTCCTCTCTGCCCAATAGCAAAATGAGTACAATTGCAGCAAACTTGCTTAAAAACTGCAACATTTTCTCTACACTACATGGCAAAATTTGTAGAATTGCACGAAATGAACATTTCCTCGCCACTGTCCAAAGGGAGTTCGCAAAAATGTTTTGCTCGCAATGTGTGTGTGTGTGTGGTGTGTGTATGTGAGGGGCCCTCATGATGAGTTCAGATTTTTTGGGGCCCCCACCTCCATCAAAGTTGCCCAACCCTGCCCTAGGCTATATGAATATAAAGAGACATGAGCCCAAAAAATTTACCTGTAGAATGGAATAAGTTATGACCTCGTCAGTTGTAGCAGCTAATGTGATATTTTTAGATTACATAACATTTGAGGACTCATAACTTAAGAGCCTATGTATTTTCAATGTTTTGTTCACCTACAAACTATCCACAAAGCTGACAACATTTTCCCCTCTCTTTCTGGCTGCCCTCCCCCTTCTAAGTTCAAGTTGTGAAATTTTTAGGTTAGATTACTTGTTAGATATTACGGCATGGTCGGAACTAGAAGCACAAGCATTTCGCTACACTCGCATTAACATCTGCTAACCATGTGTATGTGACAAATAAAATTTGATTTGAAGTTGTCGTAGAAATATTGGTCCAATAATATTTCTCAGATACGGGAACTTGTGAATTCAAAGTAGACTTTATTACAAAGTAACACGCCGAGCTGGTCCCTGGATCAACTGTTTTTTTCCCAGCATCAGCACACTCCTTTTGTACAGTTTCATCCTTACATCACATACATAGTCACTCCTCTCTATGTAAATGATCACCTCTTTTTGGCTTTGCACCACTATTGTTTCCCACCCTAAGTTCTTTGTTTGAGGCAGGCGTTTTCCCGCCTCTACAAATCATTTAACACTCTACAAATCACTGAACCGATTATATTGGTGGCGCAACTGTGACAGTTTGGTAAAAAAAATAATAGGGGCCCCTACCAGGCTGCATTCACAAGTACATTCATTATATATATTATATCAGCACCCACCAACCCTTATATTATAACGGCTATAGTCATAAGTACATTCATTATATTGATTCTGACACTTCTTATCCAGGCATGCATCTGGATTACAATGTATGTCTATTTCTTTTGTATATTGGCTTTTCTTATGCTATACAGGTGTGGTTACAGGTTCCTTTGAAGCTTTTAATAATTATGTTTTATTACATTATTATTTCATAATATGTAACTGAAAAATCACCATAAAGTACGTTTTTTTTTGTCATAATAGACATGATATACACAGAGTACACAGTGCAACAAAATGCTTACTTGCAGGTTAACCTCTCAACAATGTAAAAACAAGTAGCTGAATAAGTGAATAAAAAGAGTAATACAAAAAAAGGTTAAATATGTTGTAATAAAGTTCAGCTTCAGTCCACAGGGGGACTAACTGCAGAAACTAAACCCATCACATTCCCTCCTGGAAAACAAAGACTTTTCCTAATATCATGACTTATTTCAACATCCTTAGCTTGCCCATTCACTAAATATACTGTTAAATAAGTCTGACTTACATCCAATAGTTTAAGGATGATGAGCGCTAATGTTATCTTATTAGCATTAGCTAGGTTAACCCTTATGCTGAGGGAGAATAGTTAGTTAGCTACCACCAACCCTTATGCTGAGAGAGACTAGCTAGTTAGCTACCACCAACCCTTATGCTGAGGGAGACTAGCTAGTTAGCTACCACCAACCCTTATGCTGAGGGACACTAGCTAGTTAGCTACCACCAACCCTTATGCTGAGGAAGACTAGCTAGTTAGCTACCACCAACCCTTATGCTGCGGGAGATTAGCTAGTTAGCTACCACCAACCCTTATGCTGAGGGAGACTAGATAGTTAGCTACCACCAACCCTTATGCTGAGAGAGACTAGCTAGTTAGCTACCACCAACCCTTATGCTGAGAGAGACTAGCTAGTTAGCTACCACCAACCCTTACGCTGCAGGAGATTAGCTAGTTAGCTACCACCAACCCTTATGCTGAGAGAGACTAGCTAGTTAGCTACCACCAACCCTTATGCTGAGAGAGACTAGCTAATTAGCTACCACCAACCCTTATGCTGAGAGAGACTAGCTAGTTAGCTACCACCAACCCTTATGCTGAGGGAGACTAGCTAGTTAGCTACCACCAACCCTTACACTGCGGGAGATTAGCTAGTTAGCTACCACCAACCCTTATGCTGAGAGAGACTAGCTAGTTAGCTACCACCAACCCTTATGCTGAGAGAGACTAGCTAGTTAGCTACCACCAACCCTTACGCTGCGGGAGATTAGCTAGTTAGCTACCACCAACCCTTATGCTGAGAGAGACTAGCTAGTTAGCTACCACCAACCCTTATGCTGAGAGAGACTAGCTAGTTAGCTACCACCAACCCTTATGTTGAGAGAGACTAGCTAGTTAGCTACCACCAACCCTGCACAAACATGTGGCTTTCTCTGCTGCACTTTGACTTTCTGGCTTTTCTGCCCTCTCCACCTCATTCACTGTTGCCTCAACCTGCTCACTTTTTTTGCGTCTCTTTCGGGAAGAAATTCAGAATATCCATATTTGCTCATGCTATGCTGCAGCCTCTGAGTGTCAGGCGTCTTGCTGAGTGGTGACATTGACATCTAACAGGTGCAATATGGGTGGAGGAAGGGTCAAGGGACGTGAGCAGTCCACTGCATTGTGAAATCTTGACCAATCACAGCAGGCACTGCATCACTCCAGGGTCTTTTTGCAGTGTCTGCTACGTCCTAGTGCAGTATGTTGGATCGTTTATTTTTGTCAGTAAAATTTGTCAGTAAAAATACAAATGTTAAACTGCATAGCGCAAGTGATGTGTGGTTGTAGAAACTCATATCATACTGAAATGTAAAATAATGTTATTTTTGGGACTGGATCAAAACCATCCGGGGCTGAAGCCCTGGAAGCCCAGGACTAATGACACTAATGAGCTAAACGAGGTAAACCCAGTGCTACCCTTTCCTAATGTTAAACCCCCTTTTCAAACAATATTGTTTGGCACAAGTGAGAGAGAATGTGCCATGTACTGTCACTGTTTTTTTCTTTTCTAAGGGGTGGATCAGCTTAATATTGCGGAAAGATTGTTGCTTCCATCAATGTAATTGTCTGCATCATTTCTAATCCCCCATATATTTTTTGGGTAAATATATATATCCATTTACATACACGCATGCATACATATACTGTACACATATATACATACACATACCTATCTAGACATACTTTTTTAAGAATATATCTTTATTATTCCCCGCAAACCCCACCACCCTTCCCCCAATTGGAGTAAACTAATAAACACTTAGGCTTCAACCTTCAGTTTATACATCTTATACACATTTTACAGACACAATCTATTTTACAATAGTTATATTTTGTTTGTTTTTAGTCCTTCCTCTATTTCTGATGTCCATCCAGTTTGATTTCTATTTGTAACTGTGCTATTTCACAAAATGTCTGAACCTATATACTACATTCTACAGACCCCTATGTTTTACATTGGTTATCTTATTAGTCCCACCCTTCAGCTCCATTCAACCCCTCCCATCTATCTCTAAACATCATCCATTTTGGATTTCTATTTTCCATATATTTTTCAACTGTGCTGTGATGCTTCATTTGTACTGTCATGTTTAGGATGATTCATACTGCAAAAGAAAAAGCACAACTTATGAGCAGTCATTCTGAAGTTAAAAAAAATTACTGAAAAAACACCCCTTTTCTGTTTCTTGGAAACGCAAATGAGATAATGTAGGAGGTTTTGGAGGTGAAATCAAAACCATAGAAGTTTGTTTCTCTTTCTTGGAATCCCCTACACTACCACAGTGCTGACTGACTCAGCCATTCAATCAAAACAGTTACAACATTTCATACAATATCCTTCCTTGATTCAACCAAACAGTTTCAAATTTCCACACTTGCAGAACAAGCCAAGTTAAAGTAGGCATACTGTGAGCAGCCCATTAGCCTAGATACTCCACCAAACTAACTATTGATTTACAGACCTATCCAGGGCTGGCTACCATACACTAATGTGTTTAATATGGTCCCATCCCACTGAGCACAGACTGGTTGAATCAACATTGTTGCCACATAATTTCAACGAAATTTGAACGTGGAATAGACATATGTGCCCAGTGGGATCCTCTTGTGATGTCAGTCCCAGGGCCAGCCAGTGGTGCTGTGATTTTAAATGTCCTCTGGATCTGTGCATCTGCTAGAGGGAGTCTCTCCTCTCTCTGTATGTCTGACCCTAATCCGTCCCTGGCCCGGCCCCAGCAGCCTCTCAGTCGGTCTGCAATGTATCAGTACATAGCTAATCAGATCCAATAGGAATGGATGGCAAGGCTGTTTAGTGTTCAGTTCAGCAGGCCTGTTGTGTCCTGATCAAGTCACAGGCCTGTTGTCTCCTGATCGAGTCACAGGTCTGTTGTCTCCTGATCTAGTCACAGGTCTGTTGTCTCCTGATCTAGTCACAGGTCTGTTGTCTCCTGATCTAGTCACAGGCCTGTTGTCTCCTGATCTAGTCACAGGTCTGTTGTCTCCTGATCTAGTCACAGGTCTGTTGTCTCCTGATCTAGTCACAGGTCTGTTGTCTCCTGATCTAGTCACAGGTCTGTTGTCTCCTGATCTAGTCACAGGTCTGTTGTCTCCTGATCTAGTCACAGGCCTGTTGTCTCCTGATCTAGTCACAGGTCTGTTGTCTCCTGATCTAGTCACAGGCCTGTTGTCTCCTGATCTAGTCACAGGTCTGTTTTCTCCTGATCTAGTCACAAGTCTGTTGTCTCCTGATCTAGTCACAGGTCTGTTGTCTCCTGATCTAGTCACAGGTCTGTTGTCTCCTGATCTAGTCACAGGTCTGTTGTCTCCTGATCTAGTCACAGGCCTGTTGTCTCCTGATCTAGTCACAGGTCTGTTGTCTCCTGATCTAGTCACAGGTCTGTTGTCTCCTGATCTAGTCACAGGTCTGTTGTCTCCTGATCTAGTCACAGGTCTGTTGTCTCCTGATCTAGTCACAGGTCTGTTGTCTCCTGATCTAGTCACAGGTCTGTTGTCTCCTGATCTAGTCACAGGCCTGTTGTCTCCTGATCTAGTCACAGGTCTGTTGTCTCCTGATCTAGTCACAGGCCTGTTGTCTCCTGATCTAGTCACAGGCCTGTTGTCTCCTGATCTAGTCACAGGCCTGTTTTCTCCTGATCTAGTCACAGGCCTGTTTTCTCCTGATCTAGTCACAGTCCTGATCAGGTCACAGGTCTGTTGTCTCCTGATCTAGTCACAGGTCTGTTTTCTCCTGATCTAGTCACAGGTCTGTTGTCTCCTGATCTAGTCACAGGTCTGTTGTCTCCTGATCTAGTCACATGTCTGTTGTCTCCTGATCTAGTCACAGGTCTGTTGTCTCCTGATCTAGTCACAGGTCTGTTTTCTCCTGATCTAGTCACAGGTCTGTTTTCTCCTGATCTAGTCACAGGTCTGTTGTCTCCTGATCTAGTCACAGGTCTGTTGTCTCCTGATCTAGTCACAGGTCTGTTGTCTCCTGATCTAGTCACAGGTCTGTTGTCTCCTGATCTAGTCACAGGTCTGTTGTCTCCTGATCTAGTCACAGGCCTGTTTTCTCCTGATCTAGTCACAGGTCTGTTGTCTCCTGATCTAGTCACAGGTCTGTTTTCTCCTGATCTAGTCACAGGTCTGTTTTCTCCTGATCTAGTCACAGGTCTGTTTTCTCCTGATCTAGTCACAGGTCTGTTTTCTCCTTATCTAGTCACAGGTCTGTTGTCTCCTGATCTAGTCACAGGTCTGTTGTCTTCTGATCTAGTCACAGGTCTGTTGTCTCCTGATCTAGTCACAGGCCTGACACAAGGGAAAGGGGGATACCTAGTCACTTGTACAACTGAATGCATTCAACTGAAATGCGTCTTCCGTATTTAACCCAACCCCTCTGAATCAGAGAGCAGGTGTTGTTGAGGGTTAACTGCCTTGCTCAGGGGCCGAACAACAGATTTTGACCTTGTCGGCTCGGGGATTCAATCTAGCAACCTTTCGGTTACTGGCCCACATCCTACCTGCCGCCCCACATCCAATGATTTTTAGTCACGGCCCTGGCTGGAGTTAGTTTGTGTGTTTGTGTGTGTGAGACAGATAGGAGGATGTAACTTCCTGCCATGTAATTTCAGCACCTAAAGTACTATCCCTCTGGGATTATGCACCACCGGCGAATAACATTTATCTTGACAGTGAGCCGCTCCTGGAATCCCCAGACAGCCAATCAGAGTAGGACCCCTGGGGGGGAGGGCCACAGGTGTGAGATAGCCACAGAGGAAGGTGTGTCACTGCAAAGATGAGCCTGAGTCAATGTCGTCTCAATGCTGTTACTTCCCCTATGAAGGTCTTACAGGACATGTATACTGTACCTAGAGGAACTGACTGACAACTAACCAGTCATATAGCATTCTGGTAATCTATGTCAGTATTCCTCAACACAACAACAGCATCCAACCTGGGATTTAAACAAGTCTATACATGTTCTCTCTCCCTACAGACCTCTCCAATCATTTCCTTTACCACAGGGCCTACACAACACCTTAAAGGCATAGAGCTGCCCAAAGTTCAGATGTCTGGAAAAACCCAGTTTATTTCTGAGGTAAACTTTAACCAGCCTGAAATACCCTGTGCGGGGTTTTACAGGTCTCTATGAGTGGTTTCCCCTTTTACCATAAAGCACCAATCTGCTGAGTATTAATAGGTTCATTAGCAGCTCTTGAACCAACAGGTCAATCAGTTAATTGGCCTGAGCAGAGGACACCAGGTAGACACTAAAGGAGAGAGAGAGAGAGAGAGAGAGAGAGAGAGAGAGAGAGAGAGAGAGAGAGAGAGAAAGAGAGAGGTAGAGAGAGACAGAGGTAGAGCCAGAGGTGGAGAGAGGTGGACAGAGAGAGGGAGAGATGCAGTTGGGCAGAGAGAGAAAGAGAGAGACCAAAGATTAGACAAAAGTTCTCAATTGGTACAAAATATATAGCGTACTGCACACACTACAATTACTTAGGTTTAAAAATAAGCTCAACTGGACACCTTAATGAGGCAGTGAATTAACTGAGAGAGAAAGCACGCAGGGCATTCTATGCCATTAAAAAACAAATTCAAATTGAAATACCTATTAAAATTTGGCTAAAACTAATTGAATGTGTCATTGAACCAATTGCACTTTGTGGCAGCGAGGTGTGGGGTCCACTTGCAAAACAAGGTGTCACCAAATGGGACAAACACCCATTGAAACCCTGCATGCAGAGTTCTGTAAGATTCTCCTACATGTCCAGAAAAAAACTACAAACAATGCAGGCAGGGCAGAATTAGTCCAATATCCACTAATAATAAAAATTCAAAAAAGAGCAATTGAGTTTTGGAAACATCTAAAATACAGTGACCCCCTCTCATATCATTACCAGGCCCTGCAATACCAAGAGCTGAGCAAAGAAACGAGTCCCCTCATCCAGCTGGTCCTGGGGCTGAGTTCACAAACCTGTTCTACTAACACACTGAAGCCTCAGGACCAGAACATCCAATCAATCAGAATAAACCTAATTACAACACAGTCAACACAAAACTACATTGCTTATTGAGAAACACAAGCACAAAGCAAAATGCAGTGCTACCTGTCCCTAAATCGACAGTACACCCTGGCTAACGATTTGACCATGGTTACTGATCAAAACCTTAGAAAAACCTTGACAAAGTACATGCTTAGTGAGCACAGCCTTGCCATTGAGAAGGGTAGACACAGGAAAACCTGGCTCCCTGTAGAGGAAAGGCTGTGCAACCACTGCACAACAGCAGAACCTGAGACGGAGCTGCATTTCCTGACAAAATGTCAAACATATGAAACAATTAGAGAGTGTCATTTCCCCAGATTTGAAACCCTTAGGTTTCAAAGACCTCTCTGATGAGAGTAAGCTACCCATCCTGTTGGGGGAGGATGCAGAGCTGTGGGTTTGTAGCCACTACATTGCTGCATGCCATAAGATGAGGGACAGTATCTGACAGACCAATCAACCTACACATGTCCTCTATGCTTATTGTTATTGTTCAATTTATGTTTATTCTGACCCTTATTACTGTTGTCCCATTGACAATTTTGATTCTTATTATATTATAAATATCCAAAGTAAGCTTTGGCAATATGTACATTGCTACGTCATGCCAATAAAGCAAATTGAATTGAGAAAGGTAGGCAGGGAGAGAGAGGTGGAGAGAGACATGGAGAGAGAGAGGTGGAGAGAGAGACATGGAGAGAGAGAGGTGGAAAGAGAGAGATGGAAAGAGAGTGCATGGTAAATGGCATTAATTAAATAGTATTTATTTAGCCTTCTGAGTAGCAATTAACAAATTCTAATCACAGAGCAACGCCCTTCATTAACACAAGTTGTTTGTATGCGTGCGTACTCGCTCGCATGTGTGTGTGACTGTGTGTGTACGTACCATTTATTAAAAGACAGCCTAGACATTTTATAAAACAACTTTATTCAGTCCCAAGTGGATTGAGAATTCCCGGAACCAAAGTACAAGTAAATAAATAGTCCATAAGAGTGGACATGGATATAGATACACACATACTGTCATTTCACAGTACAGTATTATAGACAGGCAATAGGCAGACACGTATTTGAATGAGGCTTCCTGTCCTGGGTCCTAGTTACTGCAGTCTGTTGGTCCACAATACAGAAAGCATTATAATTCAGGACAGGGAAAATGGGGTTTTACTTTTGGGGGTATAACTCATCCATTCTAATGCTGTTGGACTGGAGGATGATGACAAACAAGCAGGAATGACTGGTTTCAGGAAAAATCACATTTCAGGAAAAATCACATCCCTGAAGTTAGCTGTCTGCACCATCCCTCCTTGGCATTCCCTAGAGGATGAAAGAGAAAAAGAGGGGAGAGGACTTTAAAACATGAAAATAGTTGCAATAGAGGAGAGAGGGACCTTGCTGTATTGTTAGCTGGGACCTACCCTGACAGCATGTTGCCAGTGGACAAACGCTGTTTTCCCTCATCTTTCCCTCTCTCGTCCATCTCCCTTCCGGTTAAGCTCTGTCCACTTGTTCTCTCTCTCGCTTTCTTTCTCTTCCTCCCTTCACACTATTCTGTGATAGCGTCACCTCCCTAGAGATGTTGTTTCCCAGAGCCAGGCTGCAGTAGAGGCTGCTGATGTGCAACAAATTCTTCTCTGGGACCACAGCCTCTACACACAGAGACTGGCACTACGATCTATGGAGCCTTGTGCACAAGCGTCAGTCCTAAGCTACCTAAGGATGATGAAGAGACTAGCACAGCCTAGAAGGGAGAAGTGGGTTACCAGTCTATCTGAGAAGAGGGATTCTGATGTGTCCTGGCTAGGTCGCGCCACACTCACACAGCATGGCCCCCTCATGTTTTAGAGCTGTACCTATCCAGAATTAGCTGAATACACAGTACTGTTGGTTAGGACCTATAATACTGTGAATACACAGTACTGCTGGTTAGGACCTATAATACTGTGAATACACAGTACTGCTGGTTAGGACCTATAATACTGTGAATACACAGTACTGTTGGTTAGGACCTATAATACTGTGAATACACAGTACTGCTGGTTAGGACCTATAATACTGTGAATACACAGTACTGCTGGTTAGGACCTATAATACTGTGAATACACAGTACTGCTGGTTAGGACCTATAATACTGTGAATACACAGTACTGCTGGTTAGGACCTATAATACTGTGAATACACAGTACTGCTGGTTAGAACCTATAATACTGTGAATACACAGTACTGTTGGTTAGGACCTATAATACTGTGAATACACAGTACTGCTGGTTAGGACCTATAATACTGTGAATACACAGTACTGCTGGTTAGGACCTATAATACTGTGAATACACAGTACTGCTGGTTAGGACCTATAATACTGTGAATACACAGTACTGCTGGTTAGAACCTATAATACTGTGAATACACAGTACTGCTGGTTAGAACCTATAATACTGTGTATTATGGTTACATCCCTTCATTTGGAAAGATAAAGAGGAAAACCCTACTCCGCTAAGCTTTGTCTTACCTGTGCTAGTGTGTGTGTTTGTAAACTTGTTCTCTGATGGTGTGTGTTTATAATTGTTCCCTGTCACAGGTTTGTGTGTGTATGTACAGTGGCAAGAAAAAGTATGTGAACCCTTTGGAATTACCTGGATATTTGAATAAATTGTTCATAACATTTGATCTGATCTTTATCTAAGTCAAAACAATAGACAAACAGTCTGCTTAAACTAATAACACAAACAATTATACGTTTTCATGTCTTTATTGAACATACTGTGTAAACATTCACAGTGCAGGGTGGAAAAAGTATGTGAACCCTTGGACTTAATAACTGGTTGACCCTCCTTTGGCAGCAATAAACTCAACTAAACGTTTTCTGTAGTTGTGGATCAGACCTGCAAAATGGTCAGGAGGAATTTTGGACCATTCCTCTTTACAAAACTGTTTCAGTTCAACAATATTCTTAGGATGTCTGGTGTGAACCGCTCGAGGGCATGCCACAGCATTTTAAATCGGGTTGAGGTCAGGACTCTGACTGGGCCACTCCAGAAGGCATATTTTCTTCTGTTGAAGCCATTCTGCTGTTGATTTACTTCTATGTTTTGGGTTGTTGTCCTGTTGCATCACCCAACTTCTGTTGAGCTTCAATTGGCGGACAGATAGCCTTACATTCTCCTCAAAATGTCTTGATCAACGGAAAAATGAACTCCCAAGTTTATGATAGCAAGCTGTCCAGGCCCTGAGGAGGCAAAGCAGCCCCAAACCATGATGCTCCCTCCACCATACTTTACAGTTGGGATGAGGTTTTGATGTTGGTGTGCTGTGCCTTTTTTTCTCCACACATAGTGTTGTGTGTTCCTTCCAAACAACTCAACTGTAGTTTCATCTGTCCTCAGAATATTTTGCGAACATCCAGGTGCTATTTTGCAAACTTCAGACGTGCAGCAATGGTTTTTTTTGGACAGCAGTGGCTTCTTCTGGTGGTGTCTTCCCATGAACACCATTCTTGTTTAGTGTTGTGCGTATCGTAGACTCGTCAACAGAGATGTTAGCATGTTCCAGATATTTCTGTAAGTCTTTAGCTGACACTCTAGGATTCTTTTTAACCTCATTGAGCATTCTGCGCTGTACTCTTGCAGTCATCTTTGCAGGACAGCCACTCCTAGGGAGAGTAGCAACAGTGCTGAACTTTCTCCATTTATAGACAATTTGTCTTACCTTGGACTGATGAACATCAAGGCTTTTAGAGATACTTTTGTAACCCTTTCCAGCTTTATGCAAGTCAACAATTCTTAATCTTAGGTCTTCTCAGATCTCTTTTGTTTGAGGCACAGTTCACATCAGGCAATGCTTCTTGTGAATAGCAAACTCACATTTTGTGAGTTTTTTTATAGGGCAGGGCAGCTCTAACCAACATCTCCAATCTCGTCTCATTGATTGGACTCCAGGTTAGCTGACTCCTAACTCCAATTAGCTTTCGGAGAAGTCATTAGCCTAGGGGTTCACATACTTTTTCCAACCTACACTGTGAATGTTTAAATGATGTATTCAATATAGACAAGAAAAATACAATTATTTGTGTGTTATTAGTTTAAGCACACTGTGTTTGTCTATTGTTGTGACTAAGATGAAGGTCAAATCAAATTGTATGACTAATTTATGTAGAAATCCAGGTAATTCCAAAGGGTTCACATACTTTTTCTTGCCAATGTATGCATGTGTGTATGTGTGTGTATGTGTGTACTTTGTCAGAGTTGCAGTGGGTGTGTTAGGGATTTAGTGATTTCCTCTCAGTGAGTTGGCTGCTGTTCAGGTTTGGCATCATGCTGCAGTCTGTCTCAGCAGCCAGCCAGCCATTACCTCTCTACGAGGTGAGAGTGCTCCCCATCAGTGAGTGTACCTTTGGCATCATGACGTGGTATGTCTTTAAGCAGCATACATAGGTTCAGTTTGCTCCTGGCAGAACTCGGCGAGGGGAAGTGAACTTCTGTGCTCGCATACTGCCTAAAGACATTTGCCGTATCAACAACATAACCAGAAATCGGCCATTCAATTTCATGTTTGTGCCGAGGAGATCTTAGTCGCACAATTTTCCATCTAACTAAGATGTTTGGTACAGTATTTCTCAATGAAAAGCAGTCGTCTCTCGTTTAATGACAAACACTTCATTGAAGAATCCCTACTGTTGACCAATCACTGACGAAGGGGCGTAGACTTCGGGTAATGAACTTCGGGCTGCCTCAAGAAAAAAAATGGTGTGCTCGATCACCCGCAAAAAAATAACTGCCGAACGCAGCCGAACTTCAAAACAAACAAAAACGTTACAAAATGTTGTCATAATCTTAACAAATAGGGGTGACATTTACCAAGCTCTTTTCTGCTCCTTCACTCATCATTGTCAAGAGCCAATCAGATCAAATTAGTACTTTACCTAAAAGAGCCAGCAACCAATTAAATCACAGAATTACCTAACCAATCACTGCAAGAGTTCATCAAGCGCTGCCAGGAGAAATTCAGATCATAGGCTTATTAAGCAGTGCTGCCAATAGCCAATCGGATGACAGGGTGTTGTGAGGTAAGGGAGTTCATGACATTAGAATCAGGGACATGCTAGCCAGGGAACTAGATTAGCCCAATGAAACCCTGGCACAGATTCAAGAAACACTTTGTCTGGCACGAACACCCCACTGTAAAATCTACATTGATCATCTTTCTAGTATGAAGCAGCCTAACTACAGTGCCAGACAGGCAGATAAAAAGTGTAATCCTCAAACACAGGCACATTCTCCAGTCACCCCTTGCTCAAAGACTTTGCGTCCAACCCTCCCCTGAAATGCTCCCCTGAAATGCTCTAGGAGGGGTTGAAATATCAGAGACCTTCGCCCTCTATGTGGCTCCCAGGTCCCTTAATGGTTTCTACCGCGTCGGTCATTGTTCCAACTCAAGTGACACAAAAGTATTCGATCACCCACGTTCGGTTAAATACAAGCTAAAATACGTCATATATTGTAGTACAACACGTTGTTTACATGCCCAAGTGGGATGGTTTACATTGGTCAGATGAAACACACGCTCAAATTAAGAATAGCTGAACACAAAACGGCTATCTGCACAATAAATATGGACTATGCGAATGCGCGGCATTACGCAAACGCTAATCATGGCTCAGCCTCTACCTTGAAATTCTGGGGTACTCAGAAAGTTTCTCTTTCCTCCAGAGGTGGCAATATAGTGAGGAAATTGTTAGAGACACTTTGGATCGACTGCTTAGATTGCGCCGAGACAAAGGGTCTGAATGAACAGCTCTCTTTCTGTCTATTGTTTTTCAAGTGTCTACGGCTCTTGACTGATGATCATACTCGTTTGAATAACCTGTGTAGTTTCTGCTACTACTACTGATATGTATGATTGACATGACGAATACAACACTTCCTGGCTGATGAAGGCGAGTCATACCTAAACATAAGCCTATTGGTTGTTTCTCTTGTCAATAAATATCAGATTTACCCAGCAACAGATTGCTCCTTTTTCCTTTATTCTCCTGAAAAGTCACCAGTTGAAGTATCCTGGGGTAAGGAATGATAGTCACCAGCTGAGGTATCCTGGGGTAAGGAATGATAGTCACCAGTTGAAGTATCCTGGGGTAAGGAATGATAGTCACCAGTTGAAGTATCCTGGGGTAAGGAATGATAGTCACCAGTTGAAGTATCCTGGGGTAAGGAATGATAGTCACCAGTTGAAGTATCCTGGGGTAAGGAATGATAGTCACCAGTTGAGGTATCCTGGGGTAAGGAATGATAGTCACCAGTTGAAGTATCCTGGGGTAAGGAATGATAGTCACCAGTTGAAGTATCCTGGGGTAAGGAATGATAGTCACCAGTTGAAGTATCCTGGGGTAAGGAATGATAGTCACCAGTTGAAGTATCCTGGGGTAAGGAATGATAGTCACCAGTTGAAGTATCCTGGGGTAAGGAATGATAGTCACCAGTTGAAGTATCCTGGGGTAAGGAATGATAGTCACCAGTTGAAGTATCCTGGGGTAAGGAATGATAGTCACCAGTTGAAGTATCCTGGGGTAAGGAATGATAGTCACCAGTTGAGGTATCCTGGGGTAAGGAATGATAGTCACCAGTTGAAGTATCCTGGGGTAAGGAATGATAGTCACCAGTTGAAGTATCCTGGGGTAAGGAATGATAGTCACCAGTTGAAGTATCCTGGGGTAAGGAATGATAGTCACCAGTTGAAGTATCCTGGGGTAAGGAATGATAGTCACCAGTTGAAGTATCCTGGGTAAGGAATGATAGTCACCAGTTGAAGTATCCTGGGGTAAGGAATGATAGTCACCAGTTGAGGTATCCTGGGGTAAGGAATGATAGTCACCAGCTGAGGTATCCTGGGGTAAGGAATGATAGTCACCAGCTGAGGTATCCTGGGGTAAGGAATGATAGTCACCAGTTGAAGTATCCTGGGGTAAGGAATGATAGTCACCAGTTGAAGTATCCTGGGGTAAGGAATGATAGTCACCAGTTGAAGTATCCTGGGGTAAGGAATGATAGTCACCAGTTGAGGTATCCTGGGGTAAGGAATGATAGTCACCAGTTGAAGTATCCTGGGGTAAGGAATGATAGTCACCAGTTGAAGTATCCTGGGGTAAGGAATGATAGTCACCAGTTGAAGTATCCTGGGGTAAGGAATGATAGTCACCAGTTGAAGTATCCTGGGGTAAGGAATGATAGTCACCAGTTGAAGTATCCTGGGGTAAGGAATGATAGTCACCAGTTGAAGTATCCTGGGGTAAGGAATGATAGTCACCAGTTGAAGTATCCTGGGGTAAGGAATGTTTTTTGGAGCAACTGATCCCCCCCCTGTTTTTATTTAAGTTGGACTGAAGGGCGTTTGGGTGTACCTTTTTTACATTGTTCTAACTACAGTTCCCTCAGTAATTATTGGGACATTGAATCATTTTTTCTTCTTTTGGCTCTATACTTCAAAACTTTGGAAATCAAGCATGACTATGGGCTTAAAGTGCAGATTGTCCACTTCAATTTAAGGGTATTTTCATCCATATCGGGTGAACCGTTTAGAAATTACAGCACTTTTTGTACATAGATCCCCCCCCCCCCATTTCAGGGGAGGAAAAGTAAGTATTGGGACAAATTTACTTATATGTTTATTAAAGTAGTAAAAAGTATTTGTTCCTATATTCATACCACACAATGACTACATCAAGCTTGTGACTCTACACATTTGTTGGATGCATTTTCTGTTTGTTTTGGATTATGTTATGCCCAATAGAGATGAACGGTAAATCATATATTGTGTCATTTTGGGGTCACTTTTATAAAAGCACAAATATCATACCCCAAGACATCCCCATTACAATAACAGGGTAGGTTAGCATTTATATGTACTTTAATAAACATAAGTGAATTTATCCCAATACTTTTGCTCCCCTAAAATAGGGGGACTATTTAAAAAAAGTGGTGTAATTTCTAAACAGTTACCTGATATGAATACCCTCAAATTAAAGCTGACAGTCTGCACTTTAACCCCAAAGTCATTGTTTGATTTCAAATCCAAACTGTTATAGAGGAGAATAGAGCCAACTGAAGAATGCTTCACTGTCCCAGTAATTACAGAGGCCACTGTACATCATCCACTACATGAGTAATGAGAGAGTTCCATACATTGTCAAACTGAGATGTAGTAATACTTCCTCATCATACATGATGACTGTATGGGAAAGAGAGTGAGATTAGTCAGGTTTGATTCTTGTGTTCCACCACTGTACTGATGTGTTCTCTGGTTTTCACTACCACAGACAGGCAATACACTGTGTCTTACAGCATGTGTTACTGGGTACTAGTCTACTAGTGTCAGCTAGGCCCCAGAGCATCTGTTCAGAGCTGTCTCATTCACTAGCCTTATCACTGTTGTACTGCTGAGAGGACCACTACCATGAACACCCTCTCCATTTCACAAGAGCGAGCGGGCGAGCGGGCGGGCGGGCGGGCAGGCAGGCAGGCAGGCACCCTCTCACTGGCTAAATGAATATACCAAGTTGAAAAAGAATGCAACAGGCACTTCATTGACAAGGCATGAGCATGACAAATTAACTATCGACTAACCTGTCAGGGCAGGAGTGGTTCTCATTGGTTCCAGTGATACTAACCTACATTCACACGCAGTACAGTACAGTACAGTACAGTACAGTACAGTACACCTTCCATGTTATATCACGTCCCATATAACAATAAGATATGAACCAAACTCAATTGCCTGGGAAATAATTCAAGCAACTGGGTATCACTACTGTACAGATCTGAGCTTTAACAGGAAATACATCAACTGATCGTGATTCCATGGGGATTTAGAGAAGACTATTTATTTGTAGAATAAGTAGTAAAGCCAATTCCTTCCTGCTACTCGCTGTTTCTTCCTGCTCTTTCCTGTCCTTTTCGTCTCTCCCTCAATCTCTCCTATTATCTAAATGTTTTGCGGCTGTAGAAGTTGGCCAGCTGAATCATCCCATTCTGCTTGGTGCTGTAAACCACAAGAAACACACAAAGTAAAGCATTGAGAGGTAGAGAGAGAGAGAGGTAGAAAGAGAGAGAAGTAGAGAGATAATGTGTAAGAGAAGTAAAGGTACAGAGAAAAGTAGATGTAGAGAGAAAGGTAGAGAGGTAGAAAGAGAGAATGTGTAAGAGAGGTAAAGGTAGAGAGAGGTAGGGATATAGAAAGAGAGAGGTATAGAGAGGTAGAGGAAAATAGAAAGGTAGAGTGAGGTAGAAGTAGAGAGAAAGGTAGAGATAGAGAAAGGTAGAGAAAGGTAGAGATAGAGAGAGGTAGGGATAGAGAGGTAGAGGAAGAGGGAAAGGTAGAGAGAGAGGTAGAGATAGAGAAGGGCAGAGGAAGAGAGAAAGGTAGAGAGGTAGAAGTAGAGAGAAAGGTAGAGATAGAGAGGGGTAGGGGAAGAGAAAAAGGTAGAGTGAGGTAGAGGAAGAGAGAAAGGTAGAGTGAGGTAGAGGAAGAGGGAAAGGTAGAGTGGAGGTAGAGGAAGAGGGAAAGGTAGAGTGGAGGTAGAGGAAGAGGGAAAGGTAGAGTGAAGTAGAGGAAGAGAGAAAGAGTGAGAGAGTGAAGTAGAGGAAGAGAGAAAGGTAGAGTGAGGTAGAGGAAGAGGGAAAGGTAGAGAGAGAGGTAGAGAGAGAGGTAGGGATAGAGAGGTATAGAGGTTGAGGAAGAGAGAAAGGTAGAGTAAGGTAGAGTGAGGTAGAGCGAGGTAGAGTGAGGTAGAGCAAGGTAGAGGTATATCTGCAGTTTCTCTCTTGTTATGTCAGTCACTCAATTAGCCCATGTCAGCTAACATGCCCAGGGGCCCTGACCTCCACGGGGCCCCCATTGATTTTGTTAGTGATTCTCACTCAGATATCATATTAACATTGCATAAGTCATGGCAAAATGTATAGAATTGCAAGACATGAGTGAGTGTAGATAGAGAGAATGTAGGGTAGTGTACCACTCACACAGACTCCTGCAGGCTGCTTAGGAAGCTATCTATCTGGTCCTGGGGGATCTCTCCATCCAGGTGGGCCAGGTAAGTGTACAGCCCTACAAACGTATCAAAGGGGATCCTCGCCGCTCCACCCTCCTCATTCTCCGTCAGGATCTCACACGCATACTTCAGGGCACTGATGATGGTCTGAACACACACACACACACACACACACACACACACACACACACACACACACACACACACACACACACACACACACACACACACACACACACACACACACACACACACACACACACACTTCAGAAAAGCATAGGCCATCAAGACAGTGCAATACTGCCATCATGTGGTATTTGCAAGCACTACACCACAGTTTCTCTCTGAAGACTGACAGACAGATATCGGAGCCAGGGACTCACCCCTCCCAGAGCGCTGCAGCCCAGGGCGAAGAACTGCATCCAGTGGATGTTGTCGTTGAAGTTCCCCAGGGCCAGCAGAGTGTCCAGCTGCTCTGAGGGCAGACACAGACCCTTCCACTTCAACTGCAGCTCCTCCTTACTGATCGTCTCCTTAGGGGCCAGCTACATTCACAGGGACAGAGAGAAGGGAGAGAGGCAGGAGAGGTCATCTTTTCTTTATACAACAATAGAAGCCAGCGACATACAATACAGGGAGAGAAAGAGAGGTACCTTAACATCCTACCACAGAGGGGGAGAGGATGGGAAGGACTTTCAGCACACCTGAGATCAATGTGTCAGTCAGTGAGTACCTGTTTATGTAGGACCTTCAGCAGGCCTGGAGTCAGTCAGTCAGTGAGTACCTGTTTATGTAGGACCTTCAGCAGGCCTGGAGTCAGTCAGTCAGTGAGTACCTGTTTATGTAGGACCTTCAGCAGGCCTGGAGTCAGTCAGTCAGTGAGTACCTGTTTGTGTAGGACCTTCAGCAGGCCTGGAGTCAGTCAGTCAATGAGTACCTGTTTGTGTAGGACCTTCAGCAGGCCTGGAGTCAGTCAGTCAGTGAGTACCTGTTTATGTAGGACCTTGAGCAGGCCTGGAGTCAGTCAGTACCTGTTTATGTAGGACCTTGAGCAGGCCTGGAGTCAGTCAGTCAGTGAGTACCTGTTTGTGTAGGACCTTCAGCAGGCCTGGAGTCAATCAGTCAGTCAGTGAGTACCTGTTTGTGTAGGACCTTCAGCAGGCCTGGAGTCAGTCAGTACCTGTTTGTGTAGGACCTTGAGCAGGCCTGGAGTCAGTCAGTCAGTCAGTGAGTACCTGTTTGTGTAGGACCTTCAGCAGGCCTGGAGTCAGTCAGTACCTGTTTGTGTAGGACCTTCAGCAGGCCTGGAGTCAGTCAGTCAGTGAGTACCTGTTTGTGTAGGACCTTCAGCAGGCCTGGTGTCAATCCGGTATCAGTCTTCTGTGTGGCAACGGGCATCTCCAGCCTATCTTTGGCTGGCAGAGTGTCTCCTTTGGACAGGGCAGAGAAGTACCTGATAGAACAACAAACATTTTAACGAAACAAAAATTGTACTTTACCCTAGACATTATCTGTGCTCAGCAACTGGGTAGTTACAAGGCCAATGTCCTACCACCTGAACCATAAAAGCTGGGCTCTTTTAGTTGTACAGTCACATCCAGGGAGGCTGTACTTACGCTGCAGACCACTGTAGTATGTCATGGGGTTGGGTTCTGATTGCAGCTTTGGTGAACTGTTTGAGAATGTCTGGTAGTTCAGGGGGGATGTTGATTTGCTGTTCACAGTACATAGTATCTGGAGGAGGCATTGCTGGGAAATATAGTGGATATGAAATGTTATTCATAGTTTTCAAGATGTGATAAATTATCTAACATTAGATAGCCAATGAACGTGCCAATCATTACAGAAGACAATATTGTAACAGACAAGCTAACGTTAGTTAGCCGATCTACACGAATGAGATGACAGCCTTAACGTTCAGCAGACATAAGATGGCTGACAGAGTCGTATAATCAATTTACTTACTACAAAAACTCTTACCTGAATACTAATCGAATATCTTACTTGTTGCTAAAAAAACAAAAAAAAACAAGTAAGAGAGTTAATTTGCTAAAATTATATAAAAAGTTGATTTGGTTTAGAGATCGGCCAACTTAATTTTCAATCCATAGCAACTTAACGTTTGCAGTCAACGTCACATAGCAACAGCAACCCTCGGTGATTGGACCAGAAAGAAGTCATATTTGTTCCGCCACCGGGTGGCGTCGTTCCAAACGCTCAGAGCGTTCGTAAATTCAGAGTTTTGTCAGATTGTCTGTTCGTAAAGTCAGAGTTTTGTCATTATCCGTTAGTAAAGTCAGAGTTTTGTCAGATTGTTCGTCTGTAAATTCAGAGCGCACACTGGACACTGGTCGAGTAGGGTTGATCGGAGCGTTCTGACCTCACAACGGCAGTCAAGCACCCAAGCTAACGTTGGCTAGCTAGCAAGCTAATTCCAAACACCTCACTCTGACCATTTCACTCCCCCTAGCAGAGCTGGTTAGGCTGTTTTCATGTTATCTAGAGCGTTTGTGACTGAGCTGCTGGCAACAATTTAATTACGCTTTTTTTGTTGTGCCGAGGTTTACTGACAACGGCCATATTCATCAGTTATTCTGCGCTCTGGCACACTCAGACGAGAGTTAAGACAGAGTTAATTTACGAACGCACCCTTAGTCAAATCAAATTGTATTTGTCACATGCTTCGTAAACAGGTGTAGACCGTCAAACGCTTACTTACGGGTCCTTTTCCAAACAATACAGAGTTAAAGATAAATATCATATAAATATAAATAGTGACACAGGGAACAAATACACGAATAACAATAACGAGTAAAAGTAACATGGCTATATACAGGGGTAGGAGTAAAGTGACTACACAACTGGATAGATAAAACAATAGCAGCAGCAGTGTACGTGGTGAGCATGAAAGTGTGTTACGTCAGTATGCATGTTTGTGTGTTGGGGTGTCGGTGTGTGCGATTTTTGGGAAGAGTCCACAAAGTCAATTCAGGTATTTAGTAATCATGTTAAGCAGTCTTATATATACTTAGCCGCAGGGAGGGGTCGTGCAAAAACATTGCCAGCCCTGAAGATGTCTATCGGGTCCACTAATACAGGACTAGTTAAGGTCTAGAACATTACTTTAGTGAAGAAATGTATTCTAAATGGAGGCCTATTTGAGTGTACAACACAGTTAATCTAATAATACTTGTGGAATATAAAAACACTTGCTTGACATGTTTTCCAGTTTCTTGAAATTGTGAAAACTAAAATGGTTTATGAATTCCTTTTCCATTTTAGTAGACACTTATCCAGAGCAATTTACAGTAGTGTGTGCATACATTTTCATACCACATCCCTGGCAACTAAGCCACATCATCACAAACCACATTGTTTTAATACATGGTGATGGAAAATCTACAGTTACAAACCTAGAGGACCAGCCTATGCACATTGAGTGGTTTGTAAGGATGGTACATTAAATTAATACTGCACAAAAAGTAGTTGTTTTCCATGTTATTTGATCAAGAAAAATATTTAATTTGATGTAGATGTTTTGTATCTTTGACCATGACTTTGCACCTTATAATGTAAATGTTTGAGGACAGGGTTGTGTTCTTTCTGGATTCCATTATAATGACATCACAGAGAAAGAGACAGGGCAACAACTCTTACAGCTATTCAACCCTCCAAGATTCTGTTCTTAACTATACAACTACCCTTTTCTGGCTAAGTGGGGAGACAGATGTTGTTGCTGTTGTATATCGGTCCGCAAATACTAGTAAAGGCCCAGTGCACTACTATATATAATTTCTTTATATATATATATATATATATATATTTTTTTAAATTCAGGTTTTTCAGGGGGTGTTGCAGTACCCTCAACACACCTACTTCCCTCGGCTATGGCCTTATGGCAGAAGCTGTTCAGGGTCCTGTTAGTTCCAGGTGCATTGGTACTGCTTGCCATGCGGTGGCAGAGAGAAGTCTATGGCTTAGGTGGCTGGAGTCTGAATTTTTTGGACCTTCTTCTGACACCGCCTGGATGGAAGGGAGCTTGGCCCCAGTAATGTACTGGGCCATACTCACCACCCTCTGTAGCGCCTTGTGGTCAGGTGCCTTGCAGTTGCTGTGCCAAGCCGTGATGCAGCCAGTCAAGATGCTCTTAACTTGTGCTGCAATAGAACTTTGAGGTTCTGAGGGCCCATGCCAAATCTTTTCAGCCCTCTGAGGGGGAAGAGGCGCTGTCGTGCCCTCTTCGTGACTGTTGGTGTGTGTGAACCCTGTTAATTCCTTAGTGATGTGGACACCAAGGAACTTGAAGATCTCGACACGCTCCACCACAGCCTCAGGGATGTGTATGGGGTTGTGCTTGCCCCTGTTTCCTGTTGTCCACAATCAGCTCACCACAGCCTCAGGGATGTGTATGGGGTTGTGCTTGCCCCTCCGTTTCCTGTTGTCCACAATCAGCTCCTTTGGTCTTGCTGACGTTGAGGGAGAGGTTGTTGTCCTGGCAGTGTCTGACCTCCCTATTGGCTGCCTCATCATCCTTGTGACTTCCCTATCATCCTTGTGACTTCCCTATCGTCCTTGTGACTTCCCTACCCTAAACCCTAACCAGACATAAATAACTAAACCTTCTTCCTTGTTTATAACTAATATATTCATAATTAACCATAGCTTCTTGTTCCATCTGTGCCCTAACCCTTACCGTTTACATTTAAACATCAATGGGTTGACGTCACAGTTAGACATCCCAAGAATCCCATTTAGATTTTTCCGTTTATACATGGACAGCCTGTCTGCCCAGAAGAGAAACATTTCAACAATAACACAGTCATACCAAGGCAAAGAATCATCAACATAACTTTTATTATTAAACTGCTGTTTGAAAATACAAGTTTTCCTTTTATCACCTCAGATGAAAAGAAAAGCTAATGGCATCACTATTTGGTAACAGAGAATCAGAATAGACAACTGAAAAACAGACAGCAATAGGATCCTCCACCACCCACCATACAACAAGACCGTGATCTATTGACTGACTGACTGACTCTCACACACCAGTTCCGGAACAGAGGTTATTTCCAATTATGGTTATGATCAATCCCTTTCAGGTTCTAACTTGTATGAAGGGCTGTGTGGGACATTCAGCGTGGCCAAGTTCTCTCCCTTGCACACGCACACACTCTCTTTCTCTCTCTCAAACACACACACAGCGTATAAAAAAAAAAAAAACCAGCAATCATGATGAAACAATTATAAGGTTTAAAAATAAAACACAGGTAATGAAACTTCTCCAAATGTGCTGATTGGTTTGAACTGTTGAAACTAGTTAGTTATGCCTCCCTCCTGCTCCTACCCCCCCTCCTCACTCCATCCTGCTCTGGAAGTCATAGAGCTAGGATCAGCTTTCCCTCCCCAAATCCTAACTGTTACCCCACTGTTCCCTTTGCCCCTCAGAGCACCGGTGGAGAGACTATCTCTTGCCCCTCTTGTTTCCCACCGGGGGCTTCTTGAGCTGCAGCAGTGGACCTCCCGTGCCGAAGCCCGTGGCGGTAGGGTTGGACACGCCAAACGTCAGGCCGGCAGACGCGTTGAGCCCGGGGTTACTGAAGTTAAACCCCGAACTACTGCTGCTACCAAAACCTGGAGGGAGGGGGGAGGAAAAGAAGAGAAAGAACATGAGTTATTCATATTTAGTATGCTCACAGGGTGTCTGCTGAGACATGAGGTGAGGAGTGTGTGTGTACCTGCGCTCAGGCTCCCTCCCGAGGCCTTGCTGGCGGAGGAGAAACCAAATGAGCCCCCCGTCGCAACCCCCCCGAAACCTGGACCCCCACCAAATACTGCAGGAGAGAGAGAGGGAGCCAAGCTTTAGTAAGACATTCACTAACTATGCTGCTACGACATGACAGACGAAGAGCTTAGCTTCCTGGACACACACTATGCTACTACGACATGACAGAGAGAGAGAGAGAGAGACAGAGAGAGAGAGAGAGAGAGAGAGCTTAGCTTCCTGGACACACTCTATGCTACTACGACATGACAGAGAGACAGAGACAGAGAGAGAGAGAGAGAGAGCTTAGCTTCCTGGACACACACTCTATGCTAACTATGCTGCTACGACATGACATACAGAGAGAGAGCTTAGCTTCCTGGACACACAGACACACCAACTATACTGCTATGACAAGACGGAGAGAGCTTAACTTCATGGACACGGGTGCGGACACACACACACACAAACTGCAAGGGCGTGTGAGAAAAAAGAGGGAGTTAAGCCTCCGTAATGGCTCACTGACAAACAAGGTATACTGAGAGTAGACCAATGAGGAAAGAGCAGCTGGTATCCAAACAGGGTATACTGAGAGTAGACCAATGAGGAAAGAGCAGCTGGTATCCAAACAGGGTATACGGAGAGTAGACCAATGAGGAAAGAGCAGCTGGTATCCAAACAAGGTATACTGAGAGTAGACCAATGAGGAAAGAGCAGCTGGTATCCAAACAGGGTATACTGAGAGTAGACCAATGAGGAAAGAGCAGCTGGTATCCAAACAGGGTATACTGAGAGTAGACCAATGAGGAAAGAGCAGCTGGTATCCAAACAAGGTATACTGAGAGTAGACCAATGAGGAAAGAGCAGCTGGTATCCAAACAGGGTATACTGAGAGTAGACCAATGAGGAAAGAGCAGCTGGTATCCAAACAGGGTATACTGAGAGTAGACCAATGAGGAAAGAGCAGCTGGTATCCAAACAAGGTATACTGAGAGTAGACCAATGAGGAAAGAGCAGCTGGTATCCAAACAGGGTATACTGAGAGTAGACCAATGAGGAAAGAGCAGCTGGTATCCAAACAAGGTATACTGAGAGTAGACCAATGAGGAAAGAGCAGCTGGTATCCAAACAAGGTATACTGAGAGTAGACCAATGAGGAAAGAGCAGCTGGTATCCAATGAAGAGAGTAAAGCATAGAGACCCACACCATACCCCTGCTACAGGCAGACTATTGTTTCAACCCTAGATAGTGAAGAGCTTAAAAACTCAGATACATTCCCTAATACTGCCACCTGTCTTACACAAGAGGGGGAGGAAGAGAGGATGAGGAACAGAGGGTAAGGAACAGAAGAAGTTAGAGAGATAAAAATAAAGAGATAGTGAGAAAGAGGGGGATAGTAAAAAGTAGGAGGAAGAGAGGTAGATGGATGGGGATGAGACAGACTAATGTAAAAAGACAGGTACTACCTCCAAGGCCTGATGAGCCTGTGCTAGAGCCCACTCCTGAGGCAAAGGGGTTTCCCAAGCCAGACCCCAGGGGCATCTGTCTCCCTGAGACAGACAGAGAGAACATAGCTTACTCCTCTGGACTAGTCTGTTTGTCTGTTACAGAAGTCAAGTTCCCCCCTCTCCTCTGCAACGTTCAGTGGTGGTATGTGTGTGTGAGTCCAAGAGTGTGAACAGAGTAACATCTCAGGACCCTGTGGATCAGTGGTTCTATATTGCATTAGACTACAGTAGTCTTCTCAGACTCCCCTCCCAACACTAACCTTATGGCCACATCTAAGTTGTTCCCCTTGATATACCTAATGACTACTGATAGTTCCATTATCACTAATAAGCAGCCTATGAGACTGTGGGTTGATTTTCACAGATCAAATGGTAAATGGCAATTCCACGGTAACAGAATGATGCTGAGACTCAGATTTTTCTAAATGGATGTCAAACAGAAAACAATGATTGCAAAGTTAAACCATACAACTCTATGCACAAGGACCACTTTTAACAGTTTCCACTAAACATTTCACAAAAACGCATTGACAGTGCATTCGGAAAGTATTCAGACCCCTTCCCTTTTTCCATATTGTTACAGCCTTATTCTAAAATGGATTCTATGTTTTTCTCCCCTCAATCTACACATATTACCCCATACATTACCCCATAATGACAAAGCGAAAACAGGTTCAGACATTTTTGCAAATGTATTTAAAATAAAAACAAAGAAATACCTTATTTACATAAGTATTCAGACCCTTTGCTACGAGACTCAAAACTGAGATGATTTGGAATGATATGGAAAAGCACACACACCTGTCTGTCTATATAAGGTCCCACAGTTGACAGTGCATGTCTGAGCAAAAACCAGGCCACGAGGTCAAAGGAATTGTCTATAGAGCTCCGAGACAGGATTGTGTCGAGGCACAGATCTGGGGAAGGCTACCAAACATTTCTGCAGCATTGAAGGTCCCCAAGAAAACAGTGGCCTCCATCATTCTTAAATGGAAGAAGTTTGGAACCACCAAGACTTCATAGAGCTGGCCGCCCGGCCAAACTGAGCAATCAGGGGAGAAGGGCCTTGGTCATGGAGGTGACTCTGACAGAGCTCTAGAGTTCCTCTGTGGAGATGGGAGAACCTTCCAGAAAGACAACCATCTCTGCAGCACTCCACCAATCAGGTCTGTATGGTAGAGTGGCCAGAGGGAAGTCACTCTTCAGTAAAAGGCACATGACAGCCCACTTGAAACAAGATTCTCTGGTCTGATAAAAATCAAGATTGAACTGTTTGGCCTAAATACAAACCGTCAAATCTGGAGGAAACCTGGCACCATCCCTACGGTGAAGCATTGTGGTGGCAGCATCATGCTTTGGGGATGTTTTTCAGCGACAAGGACTGGGAGACTAATCAAGATCGAGGCAAAGATGAACGGAGCAAAGTACTGAGAGATCCTTAATGAAAACCTTCTCCACAACACTCAGGACCTATGACTGGGGTGAAGGTTTACCTTCCAACAGGACAATGACCCTAAGCACACAGACAAGACAATGCAGGGGTGGCTTCGGGACGTCCTTGAGTGGCCCAGCCAGAGCCCGGACTTGAACCCGATCGAACATCTCTGGAGAGACCTGAAAATAGCTGTGCAATGACGCTCCCCATTCAACCCGACAGAGCTTGCGAGGATCTGCAGAGAAGAATGGGAGATACTAAGTAAAAAGTGCTGAGTCAATGGTCTGAATACTTATGAAATGTGATATTTCAGTTTTGTATTTTTAAAATAAAATTTGCAAACATTTTTATTTAAATCTGTTTTTTTCTTTGTCATTATGGGGTATTGTGTATAGATTAATGAGGGGGGAAACAATTTAATACATTTTAGAAAAAGGCTGTAACGTAACAAAATGTGGAAAAAGTCAAGGGGTCTGAATACTTTCCGAATGCACTGTACTTGAAGAACAGTGTAGATGGTGGAAGTTGTTAAATTGTCCTTGTGCATAGAGTTGTATGGTTTGTTGAACTTTGCAATCATTGGTTTTTGTTTGACATCCATTTTGGAAAAATCAGAGTCTCAGCATCACTCATCATGGAATTGCCCTAAAGTAGATGTTGGTAGAAACATGGCAGCTAGGACCTTCACTCAATCTCAGGGCACCAGTCTTGTTTCTTTTTAGCGGTTCTCAAATTGGATTTTAGAGTTGCAGCCTCCGCTATAGTATTAGTTAATTCTCTTAAATCCAATTGGATTGCTAAAATGAGTGGTTTACCAGTCAAAAAGAAACAAAGACAAGGTTGCTCCTTTAAAAACGGATTTATTGTGAAATGAAAGCAATTCCACTTACATAAAAGAACAAACAGTTAAAGGACACAACCGATTGTTAATTCCTATGGTTGTATTTGATAAGTTCTCCAAAACGGTTCAAGATTCCAAGAGTGAAGGAACTAGCATGTGCCAGGAAAAAATGCAGCGCAAATAATTATTAATATATGTCAAGTTTTAAAAGGCACACAATATTATTTAGTGTCACATATATGCATCAACAACAACAAGCATTGGTTTTATATATAAATATAAACTGGCTGGTTCGTGCACTGAATGCTGATTGGCTGACAGCCATGGTGTATCAGACCATATACCACGCGTATGACAAAACAGTTATTTTTACTGCTCTAATTACATTGGTAATTAGAGCAGGCCAATATACCACGGCTAAGGGCTGTGTCCATGCACTCCAGGTTGCGTCGTGCTTAGGAACAGCCCTTAGTTGTGGTACATTGGCCATATACCACATACATATATACATACATACATATATGTATACACACACACACACACACACACACACACACACACACACACACACACACACACACACACACACACACACACACACACACACTTTAAGTCAGAGGTTTACATACACCTTAGCCAAATACATTTAAACTCAGTTTTTCACAATTCCTGACATTTAATCCTAGTAAAAATTCCCTGTTTTAGGTCAGTTAGGATCACCACTTTATTTTAAGAATGTGAAATGTCAGAATAATAGTAGAGAGAATGAGAGAATGATTTATTTCAGCCTTTATTTCTTTCTTCACATTCCCAGTGGGTCAGAAGTTTACATACACTCAATTAGTATTTGGTAGCATTGCCTTTAAATTGTTTAACTGGGTCAAACGTTTCGAGTAACCTTCCACAAGCTTCCCACAATAAGTTGGGTGAATTTTGGCCCATTCCTCCTGACAGAGCTGGTGTAACTGAGTCAGGTTTGTAGGCCTCCTTGCTCGCACACTTTTTCAGTTCTGCCCACAAATTTTTGTGATGGCCACTCCAATACCTTGACTTTGTTGTCCTTAAGCCATTTTGCCACAACTTTGGAAGTATGCTCTGGGTCATTGTCCATTCAGAAGACCCACGCAAGCTTTAACTTCCTGACTGATGTCTTGAGATGTTGCTTCAATATATCCACATCATTTTCCTGCCTTATGATGTCATCTATTTTGTGAAGTGCACCAGTCCCTCCTGCAGCAAAGCACCCCCACAACATGATGCTGCCACCCCGTGCTTCACAGTTGGGATGGTGTTTTTCGGCTTGCAAGCCTCACCCTTTTTCCTCCAAACATAACAATGGTCATTATGGCCAATCAGTTATATTTTTGTTTCATCGGACCAGAGGACATTTCTCCAAAAAGTACGATCTTTGTCCCCATGTGCAGTTGCAAACTGTAGTCAGGCTTTTCTATGGCGGTTTTGGAGCAGTGGCCTTTCAGGTTATGGTCATATAGGACTCGTTTAGATACTTTTGTACCCGTTTCCTCCAGCATCTTCACAAGGTCCTTTGCTGTTGTTCTGGGATTGATTTGCACTTTTCACAACAAAGTACATTAATCTCTAGGAGACAGAACGCGTCTCTTTCCTGAGCGGTATGACGGCTGCGTGGTCCCATGGTGTTTATACTTGTGTACTATTGTTTGTACAGATGAACGTGGTACCTTCAGGCGTTTGGAAATTGCTCCCAAGGATGAACCAGACTTGTGGAGGTCTACAAAAAAAACATTTCTGAGGTCTTGGCTGATTTCTTTTGATTTTCCCGTGATGTCAAGCAGAGGCACTGAGTTTGAAGGTAGGCCTTGAAATACATCCACAGGTACACCTCCAATTTACTCAAATTATGTCATTTAGCCTATCAGAAGCTTCTATAGCCATGACATCATTTTCTGGAATTTTCCAAGCTGTTTAAAGGTACAGTCAACTTAGTGTATGTAAACTTCTGACCCACTGGAATTGTGATACAGTGAATTATAAGTGAAATAATCTGTCTGTAAACAATTTGTGTCAGGCACAAAGTAGATGTCCTAACCGACTTGCCAAAACTATAGTTTGTTAACAAGATATTTGTTAACAAGAAACAAGAGTGGTTGAAAAACGAGTTTTAATGACTCCAACCTAAGTGTGTGTAAACTCTCGACTTCAACTGTATGTATGTATATAAATAAAATATGCCAAACCCAACAGAACAGGCCCCAGTATTGCCATCTGTGTTAGTAAACTGATCCAGTAGGGAAACTACACCTCCCCAGCCAATAACATCAGTGTTGTACATACTACATCCCAGAGCAGCTCCCTGGCTCTGTGTAGCTAGCCCTGAGTCTGTACACTGAGTGGAGGGACCGTCTCAGCCAGTCAGTCCAACCACTACCAGTCTTCTGATCTCATCGAAGCCCTCAAAAAGGCCCAAGATTCATCAAGCCCTGTTAGCCATCACTCTTATACTAACAGGAGTCTGCCATCTGCAGCAGCCCTATGAGTTCCAGAACCAATCAGAGTTCCAGTTCCACATTATCTACTCATTCTAGAATATTCCAGTGTGGTTCTGGAAGGTTAGCGTGAGGGTGGACAGACAGGTCCGTCCAGAGCAGCAGTTGATTATCTCAGAGCACAAATTGTCACTCAGAATACAGAAAAATACTGATTCTTGGCACCAATGTTCCCACTGGCCTTCCCCAAGCAGTCGATACGGGCAGCAAGATCACGGTCTCTCCCTTGATAAACTAGTGAGTGATGTAATACTGAAGCCCTTCTATTGAATAGAATAGATAATGAAACTAAAGAAAACTAGGTTCCTTCCGTACAGAAGGTCATCAGCCCCTCTGCTCTCTCTTTCCTGGAGCCAGCTAGGCCTGCATGGTAGACCACACGCCAGTGTTAAGTAGTGTGTGTAGGAAATACTGTTAAATCACAATCATTATCTCAAAAGGTTAATGTAGAACGCGCAGTGATAAATTCAAAGTTGGATGGACTGTCAGGTGGAAGTGTGTGTGTTTAGACTCATTCCATGGAGGGTCTAGTGTCTGGGGCTATTTGGTTTTTCCTTTCAATGAAGACCCAGACAACCAGGTGAGAGGAGTGCCTTACTAATCAGGGACCATAATTCATCAGTCAAGTACAAGGGAGGAGTGAAAACCCCGACACTCGGCCCTTCGTGGAATGAATTTGACACGCGCTTTAGAACGGTGGTTCCCAACCTTTTTGGGGTAATTTACAAACCAACTGAATTGTGTTCTGCCCGGAGTAGCCCCGAAGTACCCCCTCATGCATTTTACCAGTAACCCTATGGTCTCATGAGTCTTCTCCAGTACCCCTGTGGATAGGCCAAGTACCCCAGGAGTCCTAGTACCCCTGGTTGGGAACCCCTGCTTTAGACTTTACAATGATCATTACCAGCTATGGCAGTCAGTCAATGTTCTATCTACAATGCAAATAAAGTCATACAGACACATACACCTGGCCACTTTAGTAACCAGAGCCTGCTATTATTGCCGTGACAACTCCATGGTAACTTAAGAAGCTGCCATGGTTACAAAAAGGGATTCATTTCTTTAACACTTCAAATCTTTAACTGAAATTAACACACAAAACAACCTCTTCTGCATGACCTGTAGAGTAAGTCAGTGTTCCCCTACTCCAGTACCCCCAACAGTACATATTTTTGTTATGGCCCCGGACAAGCACACCAGATTCTACCTGTCAACTAATCATCAAGCCCTTGACCAGTAAAATCTGGTGTCCAGGGCTACAACAAAAGCGTACTGTTGGGGGTACTGAAGGAACGGAGTTGGGAACCACTGCTGTTCGTAACACTAGGCTATACACTCCTCAAACTACACTCTGGACCTTCAAGCCAGTTCCACTGCCTTGTTTCATTGTTGCCCTCTAATCAGGGACTGATTTAGACCTGGGACACCAGGTCAATTAACTATCAGGCAGAACAGAAAACCTGCAGGCTCTGGACCTCGTAGGGTAAGAGTTGAATACCCCTGCTATACACCAGGGGTGTCAAACTCATTCCATGGAGGGCCTAGTGTCGCATGTTTTTGGTTTTTCCTTTCAATTAAGACCTAGGCAACCAGACGAGGAGAGTTCCTTACTAAATCAGTGACCTAGGCAACCAGGCGAGTGGAGTTCCTTACTAAATCAGTGACCTAGGCAACCAGGCGAGGGGAGTTCCTTACTAAATCAGTGACCTAGGCAACCAGGCGAGTGGAGTTCCTTACTAAATCAGTGACCTAGGCAACCAGACGAGGAGAGTTCCTTACTAAATCAGTGACCTAGGCAACCAGGCGAGTGGAGTTCCTTACTAAATCAGTGACCTAGGCAACCAGGCGAGTGGAGTTCCTTACTAAATCAGTGACCTAGGCAACCAGGTGAGGAGAGTTCCTTACTAAATCAGTGACCTAGGCAACCAGGCGAGGGGAGTTCCTTACTAAATCAGTGACCTAGGCAACCAGGTGAGGAGAGTTCCTTACTAAATCAGTGACCTAGACAACCAGGTGAGGAGAGTTCCTTACTAAATCAGTGACCTAGGCAACCAGGTGAGGAGAGTTCCTTACTAAATCAGTGACCTAGACAACCAGGTGAGGAGAGTTCCTTACTAAATCAGTGACCTAGGCAACCAGGTGAGGGGAGTTCCTTACTAAATCAGTGACCTAGGCAACCAGGTGAGGGGAGTTCCTTACTAAATCAGTGACCTAGGCAACCAGGTGAGGAGAGTTCCTTACTAAATCAGTGACCTAGACAACCAGGTGAGGAGAGTTCCTTACTAAATCAGTGACCTAGGCAACCAGGTGAGGAGAGTTCCTTACTAAATCAGTGACCTAGACAACCAGGTGAGGAGAGTTCCTTACTAAATCAGTGACCTAGGCAACCAGGTGAGGGGAGTTCCTTACTAAATCAGTGACCTAGGCAACCAGGTGAGGGGAGTTCCTTACTAAATCAGTGACCTAGGCAACCAGGCGAGGGGAGTTCCTTACTAAATCAGTGACCTAGGCAACCAGGTGAGGAGAGTTCCTTACTAAATCAGTGACCTAGACAACCAGGTGAGGAGAGTTCCTTACTAAATCAGTGACCTAGGCAACCAGGTGAGGAGAGTTCCTTACTAAATCAGTGACCTAGACAACCAGGTGAGTGGAGTTCCTTACTAAATCAGTGACCTAGGCAACCAGGTGAGTGGAGTTCCTTACTAAATCAGTGACCTAGGCAACCAGGTGAGGAGAGTTCCTTACTAAATCAGTGACCTAGGCAACCAGGTGAGGGGAGTTCCTTACAAAATCAGTGACCTAGACAACCAGGTGAGGAGAGTTCCTTACTAAATCAGTGACCTAGGCAACCAGGTGAGGAGAGTTCCTTACTAAATCAGTGACCTAGGCAACCAGGTGAGGGGAGTTCCTTACTAAATCAATGACCTAGACAACCAGGCGAGGAGAGTTCCTTACTAAATCAGTGACCTAGACAACCAGGTGAGGGGAGTTCCTTACTAAATCAGTGACCTAGGCAACCAGGCGAGTGGAGTTCCTTACTAAATCAGTGACCTAGGCAACCAGGCGAGGGGAGTTCCTTACTAAATCAGTGACCTAGGCAACCAGGCGAGTGGAGTTCCTTACTAAATCAGTGACCTAGGCAACCAGGTGAGTGGAGTTCCTTACTAAATCAGTGACCTAGGCAACCAGGTGAGGGGAGTTCCTTACTAAATCAGTGACCTAGGCAACCAGGTGAGGAGAGTTCCTTACTAAATCAGTGACCTAGACAACCAGGTGAGTGGAGTTCCTTACTAAATCAGTGACCTAGGCAACCAGGTGAGTGGAGTTCCTTACTAAATCAGTGACCTAGGCAACCAGGTGAGGAGAGTTCCTTACTAAATCAGTGACCTAGGCAACCAGGTGAGGGGAGTTCCTTACAAAATCAGTGACCTAGACAACCAGGTGAGGAGAGTTCCTTACTAAATCAGTGACCTAGGCAACCAGGTGAGGAGAGTTCCTTACTAAATCAGTGACCTAGGCAACCAGGTGAGGGGAGTTCCTTACTAAATCAATGACCTAGACAACCAGGCGAGGAGAGTTCCTTACTAAATCAGTGACCTAGACAACCAGGTGAGTGGAGTTCCTTACTAAATCAGTGACCTAGGCAACCAGGTGAGGGGAGTTCCTTACTAAATCAGTGACCTAGGCAACCAGGCGAGTGGAGTTCCTTACTAAATCAGTGACCTAGGCAACCAGGTGAGTGGAGTTCCTTACTAAATCAGTGACCTAGGCAACCAGGTGAGGGGAGTTCCTTACTAAATCAGTGACCTAGGCAACCAGGTGAGGAGAGTTCCTTACTAAATCAGTGACCTAGGCAACCAGGTGAGGGGAGTTCCTTACTAAATCAGTGACCTAGACAACCAGGTGAGTGGAGTTCCTTACTAAATCAGTGACCTAGGCAACCAGGTGAGGAGAGTTCCTTACTAAATCAGTGACCTAGACAACCAGGTGAGGGGAGTTCCTTACAAAATCAGTGACCTAGACAACCAGGTGAGGGGAGTTCCTTACTAAATCAGTGACCTAGACAACCAGGCGAGGGGAGTTCCTTACTAAATCAGTGACCTAGACAACCAGGTGAGTGGAGTTCCTTACTAAATCAGTGACCTAGACAACCAGGTGAGGGGAGTTCCTTACTAAATCAGTGACCTAGACAACCAGGTGAGGAGAGTTCCTTACTAAATCAGTGACCTAGACAACCAGGTGAGGGGAGTTCCTTACTAAATCAGTGACCCTAATTCCTCAAAGAACAAGGGAGGAGTGAAAACCTGCAGACACTCGGCCTCCGTGGAATGAGACAGACACGTGCTTTACACTGTCAGTCTAACTTTTAAGTGTGTATCAAGACACACACACACACACACACACACACACACACACACACACACACACACACACACACACACACACACACACACACACACACACACACACACACACACACACCACACACACACACACACACACACACACACACACACACACACACACACACACACACACACACACACACAGTCCTCATCTAAAACAGTTTGTACAATCCCCCCCCCCCCAAAAAAAAAAGTTGAGGCTCAGTTTTGGAACTAAACCCATTTGACACCTAATGGATACCAGAATACTCACTTGGCAGCACCACATACTACGATATGTTATTCTCAAAATAACCAAACTAATTCAGCTTCACAACAAAGCACCTTCATTAAAACTATATTCAAATAGAGACTGAACCTAAAGACATTCAGCCTCCAGGTTCAGTTATTGAAGGGGTTGTAGTCTAGAGTCTGTCTGGGACAGATCTGAGAGCTGTGAATGAACACAGAGTGAGTCCAGTAATCTGACCACTCTACACTTCTTTATTCATCCTTCATTTTAGGTCCCATCCCTCCTTGTTTCCAGTAGAGGAAGAAGCCTTACAGGGATCATGTTAAGTGCTTCTCTTTTAGATATAGATAAAGAGATATATAGAGAGATATATAGAGAGAGAGAAGAAAAGCATAGCCATCTGAATATAATAATTGTTTGGTGGATGCTTAGGTTTGTTCTATTTCACACAAACAGAATTGGAAATGTGTTTTTTTTGCATATCCCAACTCTCCCTGAGACACCCTCAGAGTAGAGTCACAGCCAGGGAATTCCATTATCAAGTAGGGTCAGATTTCAACTAGCGACCTTTCAGGTCCTGGCCCAACGCTCTAACCGCTAGACTACCTGATGAATAATCGTTGCTAGGTTTATGGACAGGCGGTTTCAACAAACAGCCCGCTGGAGACACTTCTGGTAACTTCTGACACATATAGCACCAAACCACCGGGGGAAAAAATGACTGAAAAGGGTTTGGCACTTGCTATGCTACTTTCATTTTCTTCCTCCAATCCTCCAGCTCTCCCCCTTTCCAGAGAAAGAAAATAAACTAAACAGAAAGTTTGGCACTGGCTACATTGCTTTTCATTCTCCTCTTTCTCACTCCCCCCCCTCAGTCTCCCTCCTGCCCTCCCTCTGTCAGACTGAGGGGCTGGAAAAGGTGAACGGTCAAATATGAAGGGTCAGGGTTCTAGAACTTGAAGGCGGAGTTCACACCTGGGCCGGGCTGCTGCTGGCTCAGCGTGGCTGCCATGGCGACTGCTGCTGCGTTAGGGACACTGCCGAACGGGGCGGGGCCGATTGTGATGCGTGTGGCGCTCTTCCACTTCTTACTGGCCGCCCGCTTGGACTCGAAAACATCCGTGGAGTCCTCCAGGAAGGCCCGGCGGTATCCCAGGTACTGCTGCTTCAGGATCTACCACAGAGGAAGAACCTCAATCCCTTCATTCTAAATACTTTATTTATAGCTCTTGGTGATTGGTCAAGGTGATGTTGCTAGCGGTCTGTAGGACTTACCTTGACGTTCTCGTGTACTGACTGGAGCTGAGCAGCCAGACAAACAAACGTCTGGTACAACTTCTGCATGGCCAGAGACAGATCTACACACGCAGTATGAAGAGAGAAACACAACAAACAGAGTATGAAGTCAGGAGTCCTGTGGTGTGTGATCCACTGCCCTGTGTAGAGAGGTGATTCTCACCCTGTGGTGTGATGTGTGATCCACTGCCCTGTGTAGAGAGGTGATTCTCACCCTGTGGTGTGATGTGTGATCCACTGCCCTGTGTAGAGAGGTGATTCTCACCCTGTGGTGTGATGTGTGATCCACTGCCCTGTGTAGAGAGGTGATTCTCACCCTGTGGTGTGATGTGTGATCCACTGCCCTGTGTAGAGAGGTGATTCTCACCCTGTGGTGTGATGTGTGATCCACTGCCCTGTGTAGAGAGGTGATTCTCACCCTGTGGTGTGTGATCCACTGCCCTGTGTAGAGAGGTGATTCTCACCCTGTGGTGTGATGTGTGATCCACTGCCCTGTGTAGAGAGGTGATTCTCACCCTGTGGTGTGATGTGTGATCCACTGCCCTGTGTAGAGAGGTGATTCTCACCCTGTGGTGTGATGTGTGATCCACTGCCCTGTGTAGAGAGGTGATTCTCCAGCTCCTCTATCTGCTGTCTGTACTGCTGCAGTTGGACCTCAAACTGATCCACTAAACACCGGAAATAACTAGAGAGAGAGACAGAGAGACACAGAAAGAGAGAATGACAGAAGAGAGAGACAAAGATTGAACTTATTAGGGATAAAATGCAGTACATGAATCTATGTGGTTCTAAAGGAAAACGTGCTAAGGTAAGTTCAGGGGGGTGTAACAATGATGGGACTACTCACTCATAGGGAGCTGTGTTTTCATGTTGGAGTCCAGGGGGAGTCTTCTGAGTCCGTAGAGCTATGTCTGCATTCTTCAACTCCTACACATGCACACACACGCACACACAGAGAGAGAGACACCCACTATAAAGCCCAGCAACACTTAGGGCAATTTAGTTTTGATCCTGAATTCCTCAAAGGACAATGTGAGTTCAGTGTGTACCAGCGCAGCCTCCATCTTCAGGTGACCTATAGCCAGGGCGTTTCTCTGTAGTCCCGAGGCGCTGACAGACAGCAGCTGTTTGAGACTCTTGATGTCATCCTGAACCTTCAGCATGGCTTTAAAAGACATCCTGCTGATCTCCTCGTGAACCTGCTTCTGCTCCTTCACAAACTTCCTACAGGACGGTAGAAACTCACACATCAATACAATGGATATTCATGACCAAAGACAGTGCTAGAGATGTGCACAGACACACGCACATGACGATGCACGACTTCTTCACTTACTGGAAATGGTCTACATCCTGACAGATGACTGGAGGCAAGTTTTCATCTTTCAACGCTTTACTGTCCCTGAAAGAGAGAGCGTGAAACCCATTATGACAACCATATGAGGCAACTGCAATCAGTCACACTGCGGAATCTTATTGGTCCAGACAGGTGTCAGTCAGTAGCACTTACTGTGGGCTGGCCCCTAATGATTTGTCGCTCTTTTTCTCTGAGGAAGTGCTGAAGTCAACTCCGCCCAGTCCAAGGCTGGGGGCCGTTGAGATCGCCGTCGAGGTAGAGACTAGGGAACCTAACGTCAACCCCCCTGAACCAAGAGTGGTCTGGGCCAAACCTGGAAACACACACAAGAATTAACACAAATAAACCCAATGACACAAACAACCTCACAAATGTGTTAGTCCCATACAACCCTAATGCTAACAGTCCTCCCAGAGTGGACTGGCCCAGACCTAAGACTATTACATCATCAGAAAGGTGTGACACACACACACACACACACACACACACACACACACACACACACACACACACACACACACACACACACACACACACACACACACACACACACACACACACACACACACACACACACACACACACACAAAGAAAAAAACGGACAGATCATACACTACCTCTAAATAAGGAGAGATAAGAGATGGATAGATGTAGTTAACTAACCAGTAGGATTCCTGTTATAGAACAGATGGATGTAGTTAACTAACCAGTAGGAGTCATGTTAGAGAACAGACAGATGTAGTTAACTAACCAGTAGGATTCATGTTATAGAACAGATAGATGTAGTTAACTAACCAGTAGGATTCATGTTAGAGAACAGATGGATGTAGTTAACTAACCAGTAGGATTCATGTTAGAGAACAGACAGATGTAGTTAACTAACCAGTAGGAGTCATGTTAGAGAACAGATGGATGTAGTTAACTAACCAGTAGGATTCATGTTAGAGAACAGACAGAGATGTCGTTAACTAACCAGTAGGAGTCATGTTATAGAACAGATAGATGTAGTTAACTAACCAGTAGGATTCATGTTAGAGAACAGACAGATAGATGTAGTTAACTAACCAGTAGGATTCATGTTAGAGAACAGATAGATGTAGTTAACTAACCAGTAGGATTCATGTTAGAGAACAGATAGATGTAGTTAACTAACCAGTAGGATTCATGTTAGAGAACAGACAGATGTAGTTAACTAACCAGTAGGATTCATGTTAGAGAACAGATGGATGTAGTTAACTAACCAGTAGGATTCATGTTAGAGAACAGACAGATAGATGTAGTTAACTAACCAGTAGGATTCATGTTAGAGAACAGATGGATGTAGTTAACTAACCAGTAGGAGTCATGTTAGAGAACAGACAGATGTAGTTAACTAACCAGTAGGAGTCATGTTAGAGAACAGATGGATGTAGTTAACTAACCAGTAGGATTCATGTTAGAGAACAGATAGATGTAGTTAACTAACCAGTAGGATTCATGTTATAGAACAGATAGATGTAGTTAACTAACCAGTAGGATTCATGTTATAGAACAGATGGATGTAGTTAACTAACCAGTAGGATTCATGTTATAGAACAGATAGATGTAGTTAACTAACCAGTAGGATTCATGTTAGAGAACATACTGGAACCCAACGATAGACCTGTGGATGGGGCTGTACTCGCAGCCACACCCCCTAGGTTGAGAGCAAATCCTGTGGCTCCTTGCTGTGGAGCGGTGGAGGTGAGGACGGAGCCTAGGGTCAGTCCTGCCCCTGAGGGGGCCGAGGAGGCAGCAGTGAGGGAGAAGGGTTGGGCCGAGGCAGAAGGTTTATTGAAGGCCATACTAAAGCCCATGGTAGGGGCTGTAGAGGCCGCTGGGGCACCTGGGAGAGACCAGGAAAGAGCTGGGTTAAAGGTCGATTCAACCGTATGACTTCAACGAGAACAAATTCATCTGCAGAGACTGCTGCTATTGGTTTGTCATGCTAAGGCTCAAATTGGGATCAGCCAATGGTAGACGTGGATGTTATGACCGATGTGTAGCCTACGTTGACAGAACATTTGCCTAACGTACGGCCTTTAGTGGGTGCAGCAGCACCCGTAGCGAAACAACAACACAACTCCATGCGTGGGTGAAAGAAACAACAAGCAGGAGGCAGGTCTGCAGAGGTAGAGAGACAAACAGTCGTAAAAACGTGTGTGTGGTGTGTGTGTACCTACCTGAGGCAGGAGTGTTAAAGGAGAACCCCCCAGTAGGTTTCTGTGCAAACAGGGACACCCCCAGGCCCAGAGAAGAGGTGGTGGTGGTGGAGGCTGCACCACCCAGACCTCCACCCAGAGTAAAGCCACCCGTACCTGCTGCAGCTGGGGTACTAGAGAGAGGGGGTGAGAATGAGAGGGAGGTGAGAAGTACAAAACATTACTATGCAAATATGCCTCACCTGTTACATATATTACAGTTTTTATGACACTATCACAAACAATGTATATCTGTTTTGATGTTGAATGGGTACAGTAAGGATGACAGCAAAGCCCCAAGTCTAAAACTCACACTGATTACAAACAATCACCCAGCCTCTCTCTCTCTCTAGCAAACACACACGTTCAGAAGAGAAACAAGTAGGTGAGGCATCCATAACACATGTGGTAGTTAGCAGGTGATCATGACTCTCAGGTCCATTATATTACACGAGTCATTGGACGAAGGATTCTTCTGTAGGGGGGTGTTTTGTGGTACTGTACGGTTTTGGAAGCATGAGGTCCTTATCTTTCATATCAGCTTGAAATAATTTTCTAAAAACAAAAAAAAGGTTAAAGTGATACACCTTTATAGGGTTAGGATTCCCACTTGGCCACATTTCCATGTTACAGCGCTTGTTTAGGGAAAACAGACGACCTGTGTGAATTAGGAAGACAATGTGGACTACCTGTACTAATTAGCTATCTGCGTTTCTGAACGTCTGTGTAAACGGAAGACAGATGCCACTGAAAAAAAACTGTCGCTGCAACAGTTAAAACAGTGTACAGTAAGTGTAGTGTGTATTTTGCATTTGTGAAATGATTGATGTGATATTAAACTACAGGGATTTATGTTTCTAGAACCGTACCGCAATTGAGAATCGACTCGCGTTTAGATGGAGTATGACTCCATCCACTCCAGAGACAATTCTGCATTTACATACAGCACGTAGCTAAGGAAGGTCCTTGGACTAAGTAGTAACGTTATGCTCCTTTAATCTAATATAGCCAGGTAACTACTTAACGTCACAATTTTGACAGTGGGGTTTATTACGATTACTACTGGATAGCTAACGTTAGTTAACTACCTAGTTAGTCAGTTGGTAACAATCCATGCTGGGTAAGTTAACCGCGCTGAGTCAACATAGCTATGTCCGAGATAAATAAGCTAATTTACGTGAGCCGTGGACAACACTTCTTACCTGGCAGTGCCTCCAAACGAAAATCCTCCGCCAGTGTTCGTGGATCCAGACCCGAAATTAAAGCCTGACATCTTCTTTCAACAACAGGCCAATATTTTGATAAAACTTTTGTTAGCCGATTGTTCACTAGCTAGCAACTAGCTTTGGGATAAAATAAAATAAAAATCAACACCCGCGTGGAGGCCCAGTCTGACACACTGGTGTTATGAAATCATGGTAAACTAAAAATAAATGACCACTATTCGGCTATTTCAACTCACACGCTTAGTAACGTATAACATTTTACAAAGATCTGAAACTTGGTCATGTATGCACACAATCAGCACTAAAATGTTATCGTTCCGCGCTTCACCCCGAGTGTAGTTATATTTTCCGGTTACATTGGCCTACTAGGACAGTGATGTCTGGAGGATTTAGCAGATCGGACGGTCATGTCGGGACATCTAGCGTTTGATAGTGGTAATGACCACAATGTACATTTCTCATAATGTGTGTGAATATGTAACAAACCAAAAAAAATGTGCGTTGCTAATTTGAGAACGGGTTTTAAAATATGTTTGTGTTAATAAATATTACAGCAGAATGAGGAAGTAAAATGGCAAAGAACGTACTCTGACTTGACTGGAAACAACCGGAAACTCTGTAAAAGAGGTATAATCATGACGTCGGAGCTTCAGAAAAAGGCCTGATTTATAAGGAATAAGTTCTACCCCAGCTGGCATGAGAGGAATATTGACTTTGTTCTTGATGTTTTCGACAACAGGGGTAATATTCTCACATATGAACAATTTATAACATTGAAAGAGTTTCCAATACCTTTCAGAGAGCTTATTTCTGTGATCAAAGCCGTTCCCAGTGGTCTAACTACACTAATGAAAACTCAGCTTTGGTAATGATCACAAAGTTTATCCAGAACCAGTGTTGCCAACTAATTTTCAGGGTAAGTTGCTAGAGCCAGGTTGATTTGTTGCTAAAAGTTGCTAAATGACGTTGTGATGTCATTGCGTGATAACGTAAAATTGCGTCATCACGTAGAATACACAACAACGTTTCTCATTTACATTTACGTCATTTAGCAGACGCTCTTATCCAGAGCGACTTACAAATTGGTGCATTCACCACCTTATGATATCCAGTGGAACTGTTGATTGATGTTGAGACATGTTGATTGATGTTGTAAGTTCTGTTCAAGATCAAACATTCGTGAGCAGCTATATTCATTGGGTTTGGCTCGTCGAACCCATACTACTGCTGCTGCAGTCAGCCAACAATGATTTGCAATTTACTGAAATTGCTGCTGGCCTTCTGCTGACGTCACTCACAAAGCACGTTTGTTGTGACTGAGTGTGTGACAGAGAAAATCGTGCATTTTAGCGTTTGAGTCACTTTTCAAAAGTTGCTAAAAGTTCCAAATACATTTTTAAAAGTAGTTCAATTTGTTGCTAGGTGCTATTTGAAAAAAAAGTTGCCAGGGTAGTCTGAAAAGTTGCATAATCTAGCAACAAAATTGCTAAATTGGCATCACTGTCCAGAACTCAGATTGGAAGGCGTGGGCATACTTGAGAAATCTTGTTGTAATAAATATATAAGACAAATTCTTCATTCACAAAACCAACTTGCATCGAGAGGAACGTTTTTCTGGAACATGCTTATTCTTGACATTGCATGGTTAAAACCTTACAAATATTGTATACCAAACAAAGTTAAGGAAGTGCACTTTAAAATTTTACATAAGATATATCCATGTAATTCTATGATATCCAAAATTGTGGCAATTGATGATATCTGCGTTTTCTGTGAAAAAGGTGAGAATCTTTCTCACTTGTTCTTTGAATGTAAATTTGTGTCAGAATTTTGGGAAAACCTTGCAAAATACTTATTTACCATTATGAACACTACCTATATTTTTGACATGAAAGATATAATATGTTACTATTGCAATGATAACAAGACCACTGAAATGATTGTGATTTTTTTATTCTTGTTGACAAATACTTCATACACAAACAAAAATTCCAAAATTCTATACCAAAATTACACATTTTTGTGATTGAATTTAATTATTTTATTAAAACATTAACCCTGGTGAATAATAACAAGAATATAATTTTCCTAAATCATTACAAAGATTTTTTCACAGTGACTACAATTGCACTAGAATTGTTTATTTATTTAATATTTGTATTTGTTTGTTTCAGTATTTTCTCGTCAATTTTCTCGTTTGTATGATGTAAGAATGTAAATTGTTGATCTGTATTTTGAATTAAAAAAATAAAAAGGCCTGAGTTCGAGTTGGAATTCCGTGTTGGATGACCGGAAGTCGAGTTGCCCCTTTTGAAATTACTGATGTCTGAAGTCGGAGTTTTCCGAGTTCTCAGTTGTTGTGAACGCGGCATTGCTAATCACAGGTTAGAAACTAAATGTCCCATAATGCCTGGTGTGGTTGTAGTCCGTAGCGGAGAAGTACGCCCAAGCAGGAAGTGCTGTGAAGCGCGGATAGCTAGCGTCTACTGAAAACATACACAATCGTGAACACTCAACGAATGCCGGTAGCAAGTAAAAAAAGCAATCAAATAACATCAGCTTGCCGACCCTTGATAGTCGATGTGCGAGCCATATCACCGGTCAACTGTTTATATCGTTGCTTGCACTGACAGCTGTCAGCGAAATGGAACATATCCGAACGCCAAAGGTAAGAAAGCTAACGTTAACTAACTTGCGTAGCTATTTTTCTACAACCCAGCAAAAACATTTAAAATGCATGCTATGTAGTTAGCTAGCTAACAATAATGACTTGCTATGCAATAACGAATGGTGCGTTGACAGTGGTGTCCAAATAGATATAGGATAATATTGCAGGGGTGGCTAGTTAGCCAGCCAGTTTTCTAATGTGTGTTCAGGGTTGGGGAGCAATGTTATCCGTTACATGTAAGGGATTACTTTAAAAAAAAAAACGAATTAGTTACGTTACCAGCAGATATTGTAATCGGATTACAAATACTTGTATAAAACGAGAGGATTACTTTTAAATTCAGGAAGGATGTTTGCGGAAGAAAACAAATTACACTAATCTGTTGTCAATGACATTCAAATCAGCATTGGAAAAAGGCACAAGTTTGTTCCACTTGAGCGAGTCTGACCTCAAGTCAGAGACCACTATGATGACACACCAAATGTGTTTGATGGATTGCGGGAAAAGAGCAGGGATAGGTTTTTGTGGGCTACTGTCCAAGCTATGTCCTCCAATGGTGAGATTGCTGTCGGCATCCAAAGATTAACCAACTTCAATAAACACTTAAGGATGACAGTAGTGGTGTAGTCTACGTTATTTGTCACATGCGCAGAATACAACAGGTGTAGTAGACCTTACAGTGAAATGCTTACTTACAAGCCCTTAACCAACAATGCAGTTTAAAAAAAAGACTTAAAAAGAAGTGAGAGAGACGAATAACAGATAATTAAAGAGCAGTAGAAAATAACAATAGCGGTGCTATATACAGGGGGTACCGGTGTCGAGGTAATATGTACATGTAGGTAGAGTTATTAAAGTGACTATGCATAGATAATAACAGAGTAGCAGCAGCGTGGAAAGGGGGGGGGGGGCACAATGCAAATAGTCTGCGTAGCTATTTGATTAGCTGTTCACGAGTCTTACGGCTTGGGGGTAGAAGCTGTTTAGAAGCCTCTTGGACCTACACTTGGTGCTCCGGCACCGCTTGCCGTGCGGTAGCAGAGAGAACGGTCTATGACTAGGGTGACTTAAGTCTTTGACAATTTTTAGGGCCGTTCTCTGACACCGCCTTGTATAGAGGTCCAGGATAGCAAGAAGCTTGGCCATGGTGATGTACTGGGCCGTACACACTACCCTCTGTAGTGCCTTGCGGTCGGAGGCCGAGCAGTTGCCATACCAGGCAGTGATACAACCCCTTCAGGATGCTCTCGGTGGTACAGCTGTAAACCTGAGGACTCATGCCACATCTTTTCAGTCTCCTGAGGGGGGATTCGGTTTTGTTGTGCCCTCTTCACAACTGTATTGGTGTGCTTGGACCATGTTAGTTTGTTGGAGATGTGGATGCCAAGGAACTTGAAGCTCTCAACCTGCTCTACTACAGCCATGTCGATGAGAAATGGGGTATGCTCGGTCCTCTTTTTCCTGTAGTCCACAATCATCTCCTTTGTCTTGATCATGTTGAGGGAGAGGTTGTTGTCCTTGCACCACACGGTCAGGTATCTGACCTCCCTATAGGCTGTCTCATCGTTGTAGGTGATCAGGCCTACCACTGTTGTCATCAGCAAACTTAATGATGGTGTTGGAGTTGTGCCTGGCCGTGCAGTCATGAGTGAACAGGGAGTACAGGAGGGGATTGAGCATGGACTACTGAGGGGTCCGCGTGTTGAGGATCAGCGTGGCGGATGTGTTGTTACCTACCCTTACCACCTGTGAGCGGCCCGTCAGTAAGTCCATGATCCATTTCCAGATGGAGGTGTTTAGTCCCAGGGTCCTTAGCTTAGTGATGAGCTTAGAGGGGGCACTATGGTGTTGAACACAGAGCTGTAGTCAATGAATAGAATTCTCACATGGGTGTTCCTTTTGTCCAGGTGTGAAAGGGCAGTGTGGAATGCAGTAGAGATTACATAATCTGTGGATCTGTTGGTGCGGTATGCAAATTGGAGTGAGTCTAGGGTTTCTGGGATAATGGTGTTGATGTGAGCCATGACCAGCCTTTCAAAGCATTTCATGGCTACAGACTTGAGTGCTACGGGTCGGTTGTAATTTAGGCAGGTTACCTTAGTGTTCTTGGGCACAGAGACTATGGGGACTAAAGAGGTTGAAAATGTCAGTGAAGACACTTGCCATTTGGTCAGCGCATGTTCGGACAACACGTCCTGGTAATCTGTCTGACCCTGCGGCCTTGTGAATGTTAACCTGTTTAATGGTCTTACTCACATCGGCTGCGGACAGTGTGATCACACAGTCGTCCAGGATAGCTGATGCTCTCATGCATGTTTCAGTGTTACTTGCCTCAACGTGAGCATAGAAGTTATTTAGATTGTCTGGTAGGCTTATGTCACTGGGCAGCTCTCGGCTGTGCTTCCCTTTGTAGTCTGTAATAGTTTGCAAGCCCTGCAACATCCGACGAGTGTCGGAGCCGGTGTAGTCCAATTCGATCTTAGTCCTGTATTGACGCTTTGCGTGTTTGATGATTCGTCGGAGGGCATATCGGGATTTCTGATAAGTTTCTGTGTTAGACTCCCGCTCTTTGAAAGCGGCAGCTCTACCCTTTAGCTCAGTGCGAATGTTGCCTGTAATCCATGGCTTCTGGTTGGGGTATGTACGTACGGTCACTTTGGGGACGATGTCCTCGATGCACTTATTGATAAAGCCAGTGACTGATGTGGTGTACTCCTCAATGCCATCAGAAGAATCCCGGAACATATTTCAGTGTGTGCTAGCAAAACAGTCCTGTAGTTTAGCATCTGCTTCATCTGACTGCTTTTTTATAGACCGAGTCACTGGTGCTTCCTGCTTTAATTTTTGCTTGTAAGAAGGAATCAGGAGGAAAGCATTATGGTCAGATTTGCCAAATGGATGGTGAGGGAGAGCTTTTGTACACGTCTCTGTGTGTGGAGTAAAGGTGGTCTAGAATTTTCCCTTTGGTTGCACATTTAACATGCTGATAGAAATGAGGTAAAACAGATTTAAGTTTCCCTGCATTAAAGTCCCCCGGCCACTAGGAGCGCAGCCTCTGGATGAGCATTTTCCTGTTGTGGCGTGTGATGTAGCGGCGGAGGCACCGGGCTGCTTTTCTGTCTTGCTGATAGTGTATAACCCGCCAGCTGTATATTCTTAATGTTGTTGTTCATCCACAATTCAGTGAAACATAAGATATTACAGTTTTTAATGTCCTGTTGTTAGGATATACATGCTTTCAGTTCATCCCATTTATTTTCCAGCGATTGAATGTTAACAAGCAGGACGGAATGCAAAGGGCAGATTAGCCACTCGTCACCTGATCCTCACATGGCACCCTGATCTTTTTCCGCGAAATCTTCATTTCCTTCTCCAGCGAATCTGGGATCTGGGCCTGGTCGGGTGTCTGTAGTATCTCCCTCCCGTCCAACTCATTGAAGAAAAACTCTTGGTCTAATCTGAGGGTAGTAAACGCAGTTCTGATGACCAGAAGCTCTTCTCGGTCATAAGAGACGGTAGCAGCAACATTATGTACAAAACAAGTTACGAACAACGCGAAAAAAAAATTAAAATGGCATGATTGGTTGAGAGTCGATAAGACGGCAGCCATCCCCTCCGGCTCCATCTTCTTGATATCTACATAGCACATTGATGTGAATCACACTGCTGCTCTCTCATTTAGCTATTTGCGCCTTACGGATTGTTGTTGTTGTGGATGGCTGTTCACAAATCTAAATGTGTATTTAAACCCAATAATGGTTGAATTCAAGTAGTTTAAGCTGCCTATCAATCATTGTTTTTGAAACCAGTGGACAGCCAGTGAATGATGGAGGCCACTGTGTTCTTGGGGACCTTCAATGCTGCAGAAATGTTTTGGTACCCTTCCCGAGATCTCTGCCTCGACACAATCCTGTCTCCGAGCTCTATGGACAATTCCTTTGACCTCATGGCTTGGTTTTTGCTCTAGTTTTAGTTTTTTGTGACATGCACTGTCAACTGTGGGACCTTTTATATGGACAGGTGTGCCATTCCAAATAATGTGCAAACAATTGAATGTTCCACGGGCGGACTCCAATCAGGTGGTAGAAACATCTCAAGGATGATCAATGGAAACAGGATGCACCGGAGTTCAATTTCGAGTCTCATAGCAAAGGGTCTGAATACTTATATAAATAAAGTGTTTCTGTTTTTAAAATGTAATGCATGTGCAAAAAAAATGTCTAACTTGTTTTCGCTTTGTCATTATGGGGTATTGTGTGTAGATTGAGGATTTGTTATTTAATCTCTTAGAATAAGGCTGTAACACAACAAAATGTGGGAAAAGTCAAAGGGTCTGAATACTTTCCGAATGCACTATATATTACTACTGCTCAAAAGTTTGGGGTTACTTAGAAATGTCCTTGTTTTTGAAAGAAAACCATATATCTTTTGTCCGTTTAAAGTAACATCAAATTGATCACAAACCAGTCTCAACGTCAACAGTGAAGAGGTGGCTCTGGGATGAGGTGGCTCCTTCTAGGCAGAGTTGGGGGGAAAAAAAGCAATATTTCAGACTGGCCAATAAAAAGAAAAGATTAAGATGGGCAAAAGAACACAGACACTGGACAGAGGAACTGTGCCTAGAAGGCCAGCATCCCGGAGTTGGCTCTTCACTGTTGACCTTTAGACTAGAGGTCGACCGATTATGATTTTTCAACGCCGATGCCGATTATAGGAGAACCAAATAAGCCGATACCGATTAATCGGCCGATTTATTATTGTTTATGGCAATTACAACAATACTGAATGAACACTTATTTTAACTTAATATAATACATCAATAAAATCAATTTAGCCTCAAATAAATAATGAAACATGTTCAATTTGGTTTAAATAATGCAAAACAAAGTGTTGGAGAAGAAAGTAAAAGTGCAATATGTGCCATGTAAGAAAGCTAATGTTTAAGTGCCTTGCTCAGAACATGGGAACATATGAAAGCTAGTGGTTCCTTTTAACATGAGTCTTCAATATTCCCAGGTAAGAAGTTTTAGGTTGTAGTTATTATATTATTATAGGAATTATAGGACTATTTCTCTCTATACGATTTGTATTTCATATACCTTTGACTATTGGATGTTCTTATAGGCACTTTAGTATTGCCAGTGTAACAGTATAGCTTCCGTCCCTCTCCTCGCTCCTACCTGGGCTCAAACCAGGAACACATTGACAACAGCCACCCTCGAAGCAGCGTTACCCATGCAGAGGAAGGGAAAAAACTACTCCAAGTCTCAGAGCGAGTGACATTTGAAACGCTATTAGCGTGCATCCGGCTAACTAGCTAGCCATTTCACATCGGTTACACCAGCCTAATCTTGGGAGTTGATAGGCTTGAAGGGGTGGGTATAATTTGTGGAATGTTCCAACAGGAATCTGTTCCAAAAAACGTAAAGTAAAAGGTTGCCAACCAACAACGCGTACCAAGTAGCAACGCATACAAACCTAGCTAACTAGCTGCCGAATAGGCATCAACTCACCACGTAGCTTATTCTTAATGTTTGTCCATAGGCAAACAGACATGTGAGGACAGACATTTTTCGGAATAAACGTGATGAGTGAAAAACGCAATGAAATAGACCACCCCCTACCTGGTATCATATTCTGCCGCTGTACAACTTTGTATGCGTTGTTTTTTGGAAACCTTGTTATTTACGAAGTTTTTGGAATAGATTCCTGTTGGAACGTACTATTTAATGAAACTAGACACTCTTATGTACTTGTCCTCTTGCTCAGTTGTGTACCGGGGCTTCCCACTCCTCTTTCTATTTTGGTTAGAGCCAGTTTGCGCTGTTCTGTGAAGGGAGTAGTACACAGCGTTGAACGTTGTACGCTTCAGTTTCTTGGCAATTTCTCACATGGAATAGCCATCCTTTCTCAGAACAAGAATAGACTGATGAGTTTCAGAAGAAAGTTCTTTGTTTCTGGCCATTTTGAGCCTGTAATCGAACCTACAAATGCTGATGCTCCAGATACTCAACTAGTCTAAAGAAGGCCTATTTTATTCCTTCTTTAATCAAAACCACATTTTTCAGCTGCGCTAACATAATTGCAAAAGGGTTTTCTAATGATAAATTAGCCTTTTAAAATTATACACTTGGATTAGCTAACACAACGTGCCATTGGAACACAGGAGTGATGGTTGCTGATAATGGGCCTTTTACGCCTATGTAGATATTCCATTAAAAAACTGCCGTTTCCAGCTACAATAGTCATTATTATTATTTTTGTTATTTCACCTTTATTTAACCAGGTAGGCAAGTTGAAAACAAGTTCTCATTTACAATTGCGACCTGGCCAAGATAAAGCAAAGCAGTCCGACACATACAACAACACAGAGTTACACATGGAGTAAAACAAACATACAGTCAATAATACAGTAGAAAAATAAGTCTATATACAATGTGAGCAAATGAGGTGAAATAAGGGAGGTAAAGGCAAAAAAGGCCATGGTGGCAAAGTAAATACAATATAGCAATTAAAACACTGGAATGGTAGATTTGTAGTGGAAGAAAGTGCAAAGTAGAAATAATGGGGTGCAAAGGAGCTAAATAAATAAATAAATACAGTAGTGGAAGAGGTAGTTGTTTGGGCTAAATTATAGATGGGCTATGTACATGTGCAGTGATCTGTGAGCTGCTCTGACAGCTGGTGCTTAAAGCTAGTGAGGGAGATAAGTGTTTCCAGTTTCAGAGATTTTTGTAGTTCGTTCCACTCATTGGCAGCAGAGAACTGGAAGGAGAGATGACCAAAGGAGGAATTGGCTTTTGGGGGTGACCAGAGAGATATACCTGCTGGAGCGCGTGCTACAGGTGGGTGCTGCTATGGTGACAAGTGAGCTGAGATAAGGGGGGACTTTACCTAGCAGGGTCTTGTAGATGACCTGGAGCCAGTGGGTTTGGCGACGAGTATAAAGCGAGGGCCAGCCAACGAGAGCGTACAGGTCGCAGTGGTGGGTAGTATATGGGGCTTTGGTGACAAAACGGATGGCACTGTGATAGACTGCATCCAGTTTATTGAGTAGGGTATTGGAGGCTATTTTGTAAATTACATCGCCGAAGTCGAGGATTGGTAGAATGGTCAGTTTTATGAGGGTATGTTTGGCAGCAGGAGTGAAGGATGCTTTGTTGCGAAATAGGAAGCCAATTCTAGATGTAACTTTGGATTGGAGATGTTTGATATGAGTCTGGAAGGAGGGCTTACAGTCTAACCAGACACCTAGGTATTTGTAGTTGTCCACATATTCTAAGTCAGAACCGTCCAGAGTAGTGATGCTGGACGGGCAAGCAGGTGCGGGCAGTGATCGGTTGAAGAGCATGCATTTAGTTTTACTTGTATTTAAGAGCAGTTGGAGGCCACGGAAGGAGAGTTGTATGGCATTGAAGCTCGTCTGGCGGGTAGTTAACACAGTGTCCAAAGAAGGGCCAGAAGTATACAGAATGGTGTCGTCTGCGTAGAGGTGGATCAGAGACTCACCAGCAGCAAGAGCGACATCATTGATATATACAGAGAAAAGAGTTGGCCCAAAAATGGAACCCTGTGGCACCCCCATAGAGACTGCCAGAGGCCCGGACAACAGGCCCTCCGATTTGACATACTGAACTCTATCAGAAAAGTAGTTGGTGAACCAGGAGAGGCAATCATTTGAGAAACCAAGGCTATTGAGTCTGCCGATGAGGATGTGGTGATTGACAGAGTCGAAAGCCTTGGCCAGGTCAATGAATACGGCAGCACAGTATTGTTTCTTATCGATGGTGGTTACGATATCATTTAGGACCTTGAGCGTGGCTGAGGTGCACCCATGACCAGCTCTGAAACCAGATTGCATAGCGGAGAAGGTGCGGTGGGATTCGAAATGGTCGGTAATCTGTTTGTTGACTTGGCTTTCGAAGACCTTAGAAAGGCAGGGTAGGATAGATATAGGTCTGTAGCAGTTTGGGTCAAGAGTGTCCCCTCCTTTTGAAGAGGGATGACAACAGCTGCTTTCCAATCTTTTGGAATCTCAGACGACACGAAAGAGGTTGAACAGGCTTGTAATAGGGGTTGCAACAATTTCGGCAGATCATTTTAGAAAGAAAGGGTCCAGATTGTCTAGCCTGACTGATTGGTAGGGGTCCAGATTTTGCAGCTCTTTCAGAACATCAGCTGACTGGATTTGGGAGAAGGAGAAATGGGGAAGGCTTGTGTGAGTAGCTGTGGGGGGTGCAGTGCTGTTTACCGCGGTAGTGGTAGCCAGGTGGAAAGCATGGCCAGCCGTAGAAAAATGCTTATTGAAATTCTCAATTATAGTGGATTTATCGGAGGTGACAGAGTTTCCTATCCTCAGTGCAGTGGGCAGCTGGGAGGAGGTGTTCTTATTCTCCATGGACTTTACAGTGTCCCAGAACTTTTTTGAGTTTGTGTTGCAGGAAGCAAATTTCTGCTTGAAAAAGCTAGACTTGGCTTTTCTAACTGCCTGTGTATATTGGTTTCTAACTTCCCTGAAAAGTTGCATATCAAGGGGGCTGTTCGATGCTAATGCAGAACGCAACAGGATGTTGTGTTGGTTAAGGGCAGTCAGGTCTGGAGAGAACCAAGGGCTATATCTGTTCCTGGTTCTAAATTTCTTGAATGGGGCATGCTTATTTAAGATGGTGAGGAAGGCATTTAAAAAAAATAACCAGGCATCCTTTACTGATGGGATGAGGTCAATATCCTTCCAGGATACCCGGGCCATTTAACAACATTAACAATGTCTACACTGTATTTCTGATCAGTTTGATGTTATCTTAATGGACAAAAAATGTGCTTTTCTTTCAAAAACAAGGACATTTCTAAGTGACTCTGAACTTTTGAACGCGCGTGTGTGTGTGTCTCGTTTTGGTTCCAGGAAAAGTGGGTTCTGCTGCACGGCCTGGTCTTTAGAATGGTCTATAGGATGGTCTTTAGGATGGTCTATAGAATGGCCTGTAGGATGGTCTATAGAATGGCCTGTAGGATGGTCTTTAGAATGGTCTTTAGGATGGTCTTTAGGATGGTCTATAGAATGGCCTGTAGGATGGTCTATAGAATGGCCTGTAGGATGGTCTATAGAATGGTCTATAGGATGGTCTATAGAATGGCCTGTAGGATGGTCTATAGAATGGCCTGTAGGATGGTCTTTAGAATGGCCTGAAGGATGGTCTATAGAATGGCCTGTAGGATGGTCTATAGGATGGTCTATAGGATGGCCTGTAGAATGGTCTGTAGGATGGTCTATAGGATGGCCTGAAGGATGGTCTTTAGAATGGTCTATAGAATGGTCTGTAGGATGGTCTATAGAATGGCCTGTAGGATGGTCTATAGGATGGTCTATAGAATGGCCTGAAGGATGGTCTATAGAATGGCCTGAAGGATGGAATGGCCTGAAGGATGGTCTATAGGATGGCCTGCAGAATGGTCTATAGGATGGTCTATAGAATGGCCTGAAGGATGGTCTATAGGATGGCCTGCAGAATGGTCTATAGGATGGTCTATAGGATGGCCTGCAGAATGGTCTATAGGATGGTCTATAGGATGGCCTGCAGGATGGTCTATAGGATGGCCTGCAGAATGGTCTATAGGATGGTCTTTAGAATGAGTGTAATTGTCTATTAGGCTCGCGTTTTGGGGGGTGATTCAGAACAAGGGAGAGCGACTCGGTGAATCCGCTGTGGACGTAGATAACTTACACACTTTATCATGTAACTCAGTGGAGATTAACTTCTTGGTTTACGATCGGTTGTCTCTCATTATGGCGCTTAATAACTGTGTGATGTGACCTGTTTTTGTTCGTGTTTCTGTTTGTCCTCCTTGGCTCAAACACAATATTAGATTTATTAGACTAGCTTGCATGTTTCCTGGTAATGCATTTAGTGTGACGGATCATGGGGCCACCATTACGTCAAAGGAGCATTTTGCTATTGTTTCATCTGTGGATTTGTCCTTCAAACAGCTGCATATTATCAAGATATCGAAGTGTCACCAACAAAAAGGTAAACAATAGGCCTATAGCAAATGCAGCATATGACATTCATTTATCACATGTAAATAGCTATTTTTCAGTAGTGCTCAAAGCATGTCATTCCATGAGCGCAGCATTTATTTTTCAACTGGAGTCAATGAGCCCAATCAGTCCTCCATGACAAAGCAAAGTTGACAATATTTTCTTCATGCTATAGTGAGTGACAACCACTGTTTTCTCAGGCTCAAAGCTTTCATGCTGGTGTAGCTGGTGTAGCTTAATAAAAAGCCGGATTGAAGAGCCAACTCAGTCCTTTTTGGAGGGTGATTTTTCAGCAACTATAAAAAAAAAAGTACTTCCGGGTCAGGGAATTTCAAAATAAAAATCCCCCACGTAATAGTAGAAATGTGTCAATAGCCTGTATTTATCCATTTAAACATTAACAATGGTTCATATTTAGGTGACATTTGCAATACATTTGGGTTTTTAAACATGTTCCAAGGTCATATTTATGCCCCCGATGCGAATCAATAGCAAAAACTATTCTGGGTGCTGCAGTAAAAGTGTTGTAGGGAATGCTCTGTTCAAGAAGATCCTGGGGCCAGAGCCCAAAAGACTGCAGACAGGAAACACCTGCAGGCAACCACACCCACCCTTTCACCTGAACAAAACAAAGGAGTATGTCTCTCTGAACTGACTCCTAGGGTGTGGTTGTTTTGTTCAGGTGACAGGGTGGGAGGGGTCGCCTGCAGGGGTGTGTCCCATCTGCGGTATTTCGGACTCTGCCCCCAGAACCCTGTTTGATCTCTTAATGCACACAGACAGTCAGCCCCTGATATTTCGTTCCTGGTTGCACTAAAGTGGATCATGCAAATATCCGGACCGGAGCAAGGAAATATAATGTATTAAATTGGGACAGCAATGCACTTAGGATAAATGGTAAACAGAACAGACCGAGTCATCAGCTTGACTTCAGGCCAAGAAACAACCGTTTCTTCCCTCATCATCTTTTTTCCATCTCCTTTAGCCTACACACACACACTTCCTGTTCTTCTGTTTTCAGCCTGTCCATGACTGAGCTGACTGATCGCCATCCTGTGGAGTTGCCTAGCGCCACACTGGTTGCTGGGAGACAGAGAGAGACCTTTTCAAAGAGAGAGTAGGCTATTTGTCTATATTCAGTCAAGTGTTCTGAATGATGTCATTAAAGTGAGACAACCTACAGGGAGTGAAGACAAAAGGTTACAGAGTTAAGTTAGCCTGGTTATTCATCTTGTAACCAGTCAGTCAGTGTTCTACCCTGGTCCCACTGACTCAATGTTCTGCTGATGTTAAAGCTGGGGCAGTGTTAACGAGGACATGGTAGTAGGTATTTTCCAATACTAAAACCATGAAATTACTACATTGGAAGGACATTCCATAGAGCGAGTCAAAACCATACAACAATCTGAGTTTAGGTGGATGAGAAGTTGAGCTTCACCAGCCATGTAGAGAACAAGCTGCGTAATGGGTTTTATTACCAGCACAAGGCTTGTTTTTTCCTTTACTGCCTGAAAGGAGGTGATTCGTTGTACTTTTCTCTCTGTGTTAGACTATGGTGATACTATTTATGTACAAGTCTCCAGCTCTACGCTGCAGGCTCTTGACTCCGTGTATCATGCAGCCCTTCGTTTGTCACCAGTCAGAGACGTCTGACTCACCGCTGTGATCTCTACAGCCCTGTCGCTGTGATCTCTACAGCCCTGTCGCTGTGATCTCTACAGCCCTGTCGCTGTGATCTCTACAGCCCTGTCGCTGTGATCTCTACAGCCCTGTCGCTGCGATCTCTACAGCCCTGTCGCTGCGATCTCTACAGCCCTGTCGCTGCGATCTCTACAGCCCTGTCGCTGCGATCTCTACAGCCCTGTCGCTGCGATCTCTACAGCCCTGTCGCTGCGATCTCTACAGCCCTGTCGCTGTGATCTCTACAGCCCTGTCGCTGTGATCTCTACAGCCGCTGTGATCTCTACAGCCGCTGTGATCTCTACAGCCGCTGTGATCTCTACAGTGCTGTTGCTGTGATCTCTACAGTGCTGTCGCTGTGATCTCTACAGTGCTGTGATCTCTACAGTGCTGCCGGGTGGACATCACTAGCAACACGCAGGCTCAAACACGGCTACATTCTTATTTATTAAAACTGCTATTGTATCTATTCTCTCTTCTCGCTCGAAATGAAAAGCCATACAAGCTCAGATCTCATGCTAACAGTCCCGAAAATGTTACCAGAGCATGGAAATGGGTCCTTTCATTACTCAGCCCCCTGGTGTTGGAATTCCCTCCCAGCCAACCTACAACTACAGGTCCTGGTGTCCCTGGAGGAGGTCAATGGGCAAATAGAGAAACTGGTTGTTGAGACATGTAGTTGTTTCTAGATGTCACCTGATGTCACTAGTTTGCGTTGTCTTATGTAAGGAAGCATGTTTTACTTTACACACACACACACACACACACACACACACACACACACACACACACACACACACAGAGACTGTTTGCTTGCTGTTGTATTTGTGCTGTTGCCAGTATCTTCTGTCTGTGTTGTCCGTTTTGTCTTACTTCTAAAACATTTTTTTATCTCAGCCCCCGTCCCCAATTTTGTTCTTAATTGACTTGCCTAGTTCAATAAATAAAAATAGGGACAGTTTTTTTCTTGGATCTATGTGTTTGAGTGAGAGAGGTCGAGAGGAGGAAAGGGGGAGAAAGAGAGAGCGAGAGAGAATAACAGTGCGTTCATGTGTGGGAGCTGAGATGAGTTGAGGGAAGTTTATTGAAATTCCAGTAACAGGTGACATGCAAGTCACAGCCACTCCAAAGCTCTTCTATATATACAGCTGTAATTATAACTGCCAGCCTTTCTTCCTGGCTAAGTGGCTAATGCTCTGCTTGTTGTATAACTGACAACAAGTACTGTGTCTGACACATCTATATAGATTGACAGCTGTGTTTCCTATTTCAGTTCTGTGGGTGGGGTCATTGTTTACCTGGGTTCTAACCGTTGTTTACCTGTGTGTGTACTTGTGCAGGTGGAGCAGGTGCGTCTGTTGGACCGCTTCAGTAACAAGTCGACCAGCGGGAGGCTGCACCTGACGGCTACACACCTCATCTTCGTGGAGAGCAATGCCGCCGCTGCACAGGAGATCTGGGTGAGAAGGACCTTTATTCAATGCAGAACACACCTTCCTTTAGCTCCTGCTTGACACACACATCTACAGTGTACTTGACACATGGGTGTTTGATTGTGTGGGCGTATTGTTGCCTGTCTAGCAGTGAACGAGATTTACTGTTGAGACACCGTGGGAACCGGGTTCAGCCTTCCTCACGTGACAACTGTTGCTACAATAACCTGCCGGCCCCGCCTTGTCTCCCGTCGCCTTGGTAACGTGTTGACAGTGCTAGGTGGAAAGGGAAGGAGGGAGAGATGAAGGAGAGGGAGTAGGAATGGCCTATGTTAAGCAGCTGAATCAGGTGTGTTAGCTGGTGCTGGGCTGGAGCCTGGAACACAAGTCTGGAAACCCTGTGGCTCTTCAGGGCTTTCAGTCACATCTCTGGTTTATGAAGTTACAGTCTACAGATTTTAGCAGAGAAACTGCTGCCAATGTTCCTACACAATTCCTTCCTCTTCTACTGTTGATCGCAGGGAAAGTATGTGTGTAGGAGTTAATTTGGTAGCTATCAGTCAGTCAGCATTTTAAGCATGGGAAACATATGTTTACATTGCCAAATGCAAGTGAAATGGATAAACAAAAGGGAAATAAACAATCAGAAATTAAGTTTTAATTTATATTAAAGAGTAATGTTTACTATTCATTTCTGATTGTTTATTTCCCTTTTGTTTATCCATTTCACTGTAGACATTTCAAATGTTATATTATTGGCTACAGTGTTATAACAATGTGCAAATAGTTGAAGTACAAAAGGGAAAATAAATAAATAGATAAATATAAGTTGTATTTACTATGGTGTTTGTTCTTCACTGGTTGACATTTTCTTGTGGCAACAGGTCACATATTTTGCTGCTGTGATGGCACACTGTGATATTTCACTTAACAGATATGGGAGTTTATCAAGCTTGGATTTATTTTCGAATTCTTTGTGGGTCTGTGTAATCTGAGGGAAATGAGTCTCTAACATGGTTATACATTTGGCAGGAGGTTAGGAAGTGCAGCGCAGTTTCCACCTCATTTTGTGGGCAGTGTGCACATGGCCTGTCTTCTCTTAAGAGCCAGGTCTGCCTACTGTGGCCTTTCTCAATAGCAAGGCTATGCTCACTGAGTCTGTACATAGTCAAAGTTTCCTTAAGTTGGGGTCAGTCACAGTGGTCAGGTATTCTGCCACTGTGTACTCTCTGTTTAGGGCCAAATAACATTCCTGTTTGCTGTTTCTTTGTTAATTACTTGACACATTGGAAATAATATTTTCTCATGATTTGGTTGGGTCTAATTGTGTTGCTGTCCTGGGGCTATGTGGGGTGTGTTTGTGAACAGAGCCCCAGGACCAACTTGCTTAGGGGACTCTTCTCCAGGTTCATCTCTCTGTAGGTGAGGGCTTTGTGATGGAAGGTGTTGGGTTCTGAAAATATGAAATATACTAATTCATGTTAATGAGAGGGGAATGTATAACGTTTATATTCTGTCCGGATATGTTATTGTTATCCATCAGGGATCCTACGGGAGGTGAAAAGACAGCCTGGTACGAGTCAACCTGACAGCCGTGCGTTGGGGCGGAGCACTTTGGGCCGAGGTCAGATCAGATGAAGTGAGGAAGAACAGATATCACTAAGGTTCTGTCTAGCAACAGAGATGCATTGGCTGTTCAGACGTGTAGAAGGAGACTCAGCATAGGAGAAAGGGTTAAATATCAGTGCTTGTGTGAATGTCTTATGCAGCTGTATCGACCCAATGGGTGAATGAACTTGGTTTGAGCTTTATTAAGCGTCCGTGAGTTTTAATAGGTTAATTTAGAACCTGACAAAGTTTTGGGAATTGCTTCCTTTTTAGGTGGTTGTAGAATTTAACGGCTCTTTTCTGGATTTTGAAAATTAGCAGGTATCGGCCTAAATCTGCTCTGCATGCATTATTTGGTGTTTTACGTTCTACACAGATTATGTTTTTGCAGAATTCTGCATGCAGAGTCTTAATTTGGTGTTTGTCCCATTTTGTGAATTCTTGGTGAGCGGAACCCAGACCTCACAACCATAAAGGGCAATGGGTTCTATAACTGATTCAAGTATTTTTAGCCAGATCCTAATTGGGATGTCCTTTTGATTGCATAGAAGGCCCTTCTTGCCTTGATCATTCACAGCTTTCTGGAAGTTACTTGTGGCGCTGATGTTTAGGCCGAGGTATGTATAGTTTTGTGTGTGTTCTTGGGCAAGAGTGTCTAGATGGAATTTGTATTCGTGGTCCTGGCAACTGGACCTTTTTTGGAACACCATTATTTTTGTCTTACTGAGATTTACTGCCAGGTCCCAGGTCTGACAGAATCTGTGCAGAAGATCTAGGTGCTGCTGTAGGCCCTCCTTGGTTGGGGACAGATCTAGGTGCTGCTGTAGGCCCTCCTTGGTTGGGGACAGATCTAGGAGCTGCTGTAGGCCCTCCTTGGTTGGGGACAGATCTAGGTGCTGCTGTAGGCCCTCCTTGGTTGGGGACAGATCTAGGTGCTGCTGTAGGCCCTCCTTGGTTGGGGACAGATCTAGGTGCTGCTGTAGGCCCTCCTTGGTTGGGGACAGATCTAGGTGCTGCTGTAGGCCCTCCTTGGTTGGTGACAGATCTAGGTGCTGCTGTAGGCCCTCCTTGGTTGGGGACAGATCTAGGTGCTGCTGTAGGCCCTCCTTGGTTGGGGACAGATCTAGGTGCTGCTGTAGGCACTCCTTGGTTGGGGACAGATCTAGGTGCTGCTGTAGGCACTCCTTGGTTGGGGACAGAAGCACCAGATCATCAGTAGACATTTGACTTCAGATTCTAGTAGGGTGAGGCCGGGTGCTGCAGACTGTTCTAGGGCCCTTGTCAATTCATAGTTAAAAGTGTTGATGAGGGTGGGGCTTAAGCTGCCCCCCCCCCCCAGCACTGAGGAAATCTGCTTTTGTTTTTCACATAATAGCTGCACACTTGTGGTTTGTGTACATGGATTTTATAATGTTGTATGTTTCCCCCCCCCCCCAACACCACTTTCACTCACTTGTCACACACACACACACACACACACACACACACACACACACACACACACACACACACACACACACACACCTCTGTCTGTGCTGGAATGTTCTGCTAGTGATTAACTATGCTGATGAATGCACATTTGAGTAACTTCCCAGGATCAAAGTCCCTATAGAGTTGTGGGTTATCTAATATGCATTCACACACTGCTGACATACAGAAAGATATATGATGATCTATGCTGATTGCGATGAGTTTGTGTGTGTGTGTGTGTGTGTGTGTGTGTGTGTGTGTGTGTGTGTGTGTGTGTGTGTGTGTGTGTGTGTGTGTGTGTGTGTGTGTGTGTGTGTGTGTGTGTGTGTGTGTGTGTGTGTGTGAAATGTTCAATAGAGCAAGAGAATAAAATAAAGTCCACCTGTATAAATGACATCAGACTGAACATGTCCAGTATTTAGGCCATGTGTCATGATCAGTCTATCAGGTGTCATGTCTGTTTTGTCTTCCCCTCCAGATCCTGCACCACCACATAGGGTCAGTGGAGAAGCTGTCGTTGACCACCAGCGGTTGTCCTCTGGTCATCCAGTGTCGTAACTTCAGAGTGGTCCACTTTGTGGTCCAGAGAGAGAGAGACTGTCACGATATCTACAGCTCACTGCTCAGACTGCTACGACCAGGTACCTAATGTGTGTCTGGATCTCTGTCTTTGAGTGTGTGCAAGATGCTTGAGTCAAGTGAAGTTTCAAAAGAATGTTCACATTTTCTCTCTCTCTTCCCCTTCTACTCTCCTTCCCTCCCTCTCTCCTCATCTTCCCTCCCCTTTCTCCCTCCCCCTTCTCCTCTCCATCATCTCCCTCCTCTCCCTCCCTCTCTCTCCTCCTCCCTCTTCTCTCCCACCCCTCCCCCTCTCCCCCTTCTCCATCTCGCTCCTCTCTGCCTCCTCCTCCTCTTTCTTCTCCTCTCCATCTCTCTCTCCCTTCCTAGTATCCTATGAGGAGCTCTATGCGTTCTCCTACAACCCCAAGCAGAACGAGCAACAGAGAGAGGAGGGCTGGCAGCTCATCGACTTGGGGGCAGAGTTTGAGAGGATGGGCGTCCCCTGCGACCAATGGCAGCTCACTGACGTCAACAGGAACTACAAGGTGGGGGGTCTATCAATAGTAAATGTTAGAGGCGTTGGCCCTGTCCAGAAACAACCCTTTGGTGTCTCCAGATCTAATGGAATAGTATTGTAATGTAATATTCCCTCTCGTTGTGTTGTAGATATGTGAGACGTATCCCAGGGACCTGTATGTGCCCATCACAGCCAGTAAGCCCATCATCGTCGGCAGCTCCAAGTTCAGGAGCAAAGGACGCTTCCCTGTCCTCACATACTTCTACCAGGAGAAGAAGGTAACACCTAACCCTTACCCATTTTCCTCCTAACCCTACTCAGCTTCCTCTTAACCCTTACCCAGCTTCCTCCTAACCCTGACCCAGCTTCCTCCTAACCCTGACCCAGCTTCCTCCTAACCCTGACCCAGCTTCCTCCTAACCCTGACCCAGCTTCCTCCTAACCCTGACCCAGCTTCCTCCTAACCCTGACCCAGCTTCCTCCTAGCCCTTACCTCACCCAGCTTCCTCCTAACCCTGACCCAGCTTCCTCCTAACCCTTACCTCACCCAGCTTCCTCCTAACCCTTACCTCACCCAGCTTCCTCCTAACCCTTACCTCACCCAGCTTCCTCCTAACCCTTACCTCACCCAGCTTCCTCCTAACCCTTACCTCACCCAGCTTCCTCCTAACCCTTACCTAACCCAGCTTCCTCCTAACCCTTACCCTACCCAGCTTCCTCCTAACCCATTACCCAGCTTCCTCCTAACCCTTACCCAGCTTCCTCCTAACCCTCACCCAGCGTCCTCCTAACCCTTACCCTACCCAGCGTCCTCCTAACCCTTACCCTACCCAGCTTCCTCCTAACCCATTACCCAGCTTCCTCCTAACCCATTTTCCCAGCTTCCTCCTAACCCTTACCCAGCTTCCTCCTAACCCTTACCCAGCTTCCTCCTAACCCTTACCCAGCTTCCTCCTAACCCTTACCCAGCTTCCTCCTAACCCTCACCCAGCGTCCTCCTAACCCTTACCCTACCCAGCGTGCTCCTAACCCTTACCCTACCCAGCGTCCTCCTAACCCTTACCTAACCCAGCTTCCTCCTAACCCTTACCTTACCCAGCGTCCTCCTAACCCTTACCCAGCTTCCTCCTAACCCTTACCTTACCCAGCGTCCTCCTAACCCTTACCCTACCCAGCTTCCTCCTAACCCTCACCCAGCGTCCTCCTAACCCTTACCCAGCTTCCTCCTAACCCTTACCTTACCCAGCTTCCTCCTAACCCTTACCCTACCCAGCTTCCTCCTAACCCTCACCCAGCTTCCTCCTAACCCTTACCTTACCCAGCTTCCTCCTACCCCTTACCCTACCCAGCTTCCTCCTAACCCTCACCCAGCTTCCTCCTAACCCTTACCCTACCCAGCTTCCTCCTAACCCTTACCCTACCCAGCTTCCTCCTAACCCTTACCTAACCCAGCTTCCTCCTAACCCTTACCCAGCTTCCTCCTAACCCTTACCCAGCTTCCTCCTAACCCTTACCCAGCGTCCTCCTAACCCTTTACCCAGCGTCCTCCTAACCCTTTACCCAGCGTCCTCCTAACCCTTTACCCAGCTTCCTCCTAACCCTTACCCAGCTTCCTCCTAACCCTTACCCAGCTTCCTCCTAACCCTTACCCTACCCAGCTTCCTCCTAACCCTTACCCAGCTTCCTCCTAACCCTTACCTTACCCAGCGTCCTCCTAACCCTTACCCTACCCAGCTTCCTCCTAACCCTCACCCAGCGTCCTCCTAACCCTTACCCAGCGTCCTCCTAACCTTACCCAGCGTCCTCCTAACCCTAACCTTACCCAGCGTCCTCCTAACCCTAACCTTACCCAGCGTCCTCCTAACCCTTACCTTACCCAGCGTCCTCCTAACCCTTACCTAACCCAGCTTCCTCCTAACCCTTACCTTACCCAGCGTCCTCCTAACCCTTACCCAGCTTCCTCCTAACCCTTACCTTACCCAGCGTCCTCCTAACCCTTACCCTACCCAGCTTCCTCCTAACCCTCACCCAGCGTCCTCCTAACCCTTACCCAGCTTCCTCCTAACCCTTACCTTACCCAGCTTCCTCCTAACCCTTACCCTACCCAGCTTCCTCCTAACCCTCACCCAGCTTCCTCCTAACCCTTACCTTACCCAGCTTCCTCCTAACCCTTACCCCACCCAGCTTCCTCCTAACCCTTACCTAACCCAGCTTCCTCCTAACCCTAACCCAGCTTCCTCCTAACCCTTACCCAGCTTCCTCCTAACCCTTTACCCAGCTTCCTCCTAACCCTTTACCCAGCGTCCTCCTAACCCTTTACCCAGCGTCCTCCTAACCCTTTACCCAGCGTCCTCCTAACCCTTTACCCGGCTTCCTCCTAACCCTTACCCAGCTTCCTCCTAACCCTTACCCAGCTTCCTCCTAACCCTTACCCTACCCAGCTTCCTCCTAACCCTTACCCAGCTTCCTCCTAACCCTTACCTTACCCAGCGTCCTCCTAACCCTTAACCTACCCAGCTTCCTCCTAACCCTCACCCAGCGTCCTCCTAACCCTCACCCAGCGTCCTCCTAACCCTTACCCAGCGTCCTCCTAACCCTTACCCAGCGTCCTCCTAACCTTACCCAGCGTCCTCCTAACCCTAACCTTACCCAGCGTCCTCCTAACCCTAACCTTACCCAGCGTCCTCCTAACCCTTACCTTACCCAGCGTCCTCCTAACCCTTACCTTACCCAGCGTCCTCCTAACCCTCACCTTACCCAGCATCCTCCTAACCCTTACCCAGCTTCCTCCTAACCCTTACCCAGCGTCCTCCTAACCCTTACCTTACCCAGCATCCTCCTAACCCTTACCTTACCCAGCGTCCTCCTAACCCTTACCCAGCTTCCTCCTAACCCTTACCTTACCCAGCATCCTCCTAACATTTTACCTACATCCCAAACCTACATATAACCCAGTGGAGGCTGCTGAGGGGAGGAAGGCTCATAATAATGTCTGGAACGGAGTGAATGGAATGGCTTCAAACAGTTGGAAACCATATGTTTGATTCCATTCCACTGATTCCGCTCCAGTCATTAACACAAGCACGTCCTCCTCCTGTGATATTATCCCTAAAACATCGTCAGATATGTGTGGCCTAATCTGTATGCTTGTCTCCGCCCCCTGCAGGCAGCGGTGTGTCGGTGCAGCCAGCCTCTCTCTGGGTTCAGCGCACGATGCCTGGAGGACGAGAGCATGCTGCAGGCCATCAGCAAAGCCAATCACAACAGCCGATTTGTCTACGTCATGGATACCAGGCCCAAGGTACCCAATCCCGACATGGCTAGCTATCTCTTCCCACAGAAGTATGTGGACATTCTCAGTCCCTCTGTAATCTTCCTCCCTGTCTGCAGTTGAATGCCATGGCCAACAGAGCAGCAGGTAAAGGCTATGAGAACGAAGATAACTACTCCAACATCCGCTTTCAGTTTGTGGGGATCGAGAACATCCACGTGATGAGGACCAGCCTACAGAAACTACTGGAAGGTTGGTTACGCTCACACTCACTCACTCACTCACTCACTCACTCACTCACTCACTCACTCACTCACTCACTCAGCACAGACAGACACTCAGACTCCCTCTACCTCTCTCTGTCTCTTAGTGGTGGGAACTCGTTCTCTGTCAGTGAATGACTACCTGCTGGGCTTGGAGAGCTGTGGTTGGCTACGACACGTCAAAGCTGTGGTAGACGCAGCCATCTTCCTCACCAAGGTAAGGCCATGGGCCTCCAATCCCCTTCTGTTCTACAGATCTAGTTAGTCCCATCCCCTTCTGTTCTACAGATCTAGTTAGTCCCATCCCCTTCTGCTCTACAGATCTAGTTAGTCCCATCCCCTTCTGTTCTACAGATCTAGTTAGTCCCATCCCCTTCTGTTCTACAGATCTAGTTAGTCCCATCCCCTTCTGCTCTACAGATCTAGTTAGTCCCATCCCCTTCTGTTCTACAGATCTAGTTAGTCCCATCCCCTTCTGCTCTACAGATCTAGTTAGTCCCATCCCCTTCTGCTCTACAGATCTAGTTAGTCCCATCCCCTTCTGTTCTACAGATCTAGTTAGTCCCATCCCCTTCTGCTCTACAGATCTAGTTAGTCCCATCCCCTTCTGCTCTACAGAGCTAGTTAGTCCCATCCCCTTCTGTTCTACAGATCTAGTTAGTCCCATCCCCTTCTGCTCTACAGATCTAGTTAGTCCCATCCCCTTCTGTTCTACAGATCTAGTTAGTCCCATCCCCTTCTGCTCTACAGAGCTAGTTAGTCCCATCCCCTTCTGTTCTACAGATCTAGTTAGTCCCATCCCCTTCTGCTCTACAGATCTAGTTAGTCCCATCCCCTTCTGCTCTACAGATCTAGTTAGTCCCATCCCCTTCTGCTCTACAGATCTAGTTAGTCCCATCCCCTTCTGTTCTACAGATCTAGTTAGTCCCATCCCCTTCTGTTCTACAGATCTAGTTAGTCCAATCCCCTTCTGTTCTACAGAGCTAGTTAGTCCCATCCCCTTCTGCTCTACAGATCTAGTTAGTCCCATCCCCTTCTGTTCTACAGATCTAGTTAGTCCCATCCCCTTCTGTTCTACAGATCTAGTTAGTCCAATCCCCTTCTGCTCTACAGATCTAGTTAGTCCCATCCCCTTCTGTTCTACAGATCTAGTTAGTCCCATCCCCTTCTGTTCTACAGATCTAGTTAGTCCCATCCCCTTCTGTTCTACAGATCTAGTTAGTCCCATCCCCTTCTGTTCTACAGATCTAGTTAGTCCCATCCCCTTCTGTTCTACAGATCTAGTTAGTCCCATCCCCTTCTGCTCTACAGATCTAGTTAGTCCCATCCCCTTCTGCTCTACAGATCTAGTTAGTCCCATCCCCTTCTGTTCTACAGATCTAGTTAGTCCCATCCCCTTCTGCTCTACAGATCTAGTTAGTCCCATCCCCTTCTGCTCTACAGAGCTAGTTAGTCCCATCCCCTTCTGTTCTACAGATCTAGTTAGTCCCATCCCCTTCTGCTCTACAGATCTAGTTAGTCCCATCCCCTTCTGTTCTACAGATCTAGTTAGTCCCATCCCCTTCTGCTCTACAGAGCTAGTTAGTCCCATCCCCTTCTGTTCTACAGATCTAGTTAGTCCCATCCCCTTCTGCTCTACAGATCTAGTTAGTCCCATCCCCTTCTGCTCTACAGATCTAGTTAGTCCCATCCCCTTCTGCTCTACAGATCTAGTTAGTCCCATCCCCTTCTGTTCTACAGATCTAGTTAGTCCCATCCCCTTCTGTTCTACAGATCTAGTTAGTCCCATCCCCTTCTGCTCTACAGATCTAGTTAGTCCCATCCCCTTCTGTTCTACAGATCTAGTTAGTCCAATCCCCTTCTGTTCTACAGAGCTAGTTAGTCCCATCCCCTTCTGCTCTACAGATCTAGTTAGTCCCATCCCCTTCTGTTCTACAGATCTAGTTAGTCCCATCCCCTTCTGTTCTACAGATCTAGTTAGTCCAATCCCCTTCTGCTCTACAGATCTAGTTAGTCCCATCCCCTTCTGTTCTACAGATCTAGTTAGTCCCATCCCCTTCTGTTCTACAGATCTAGTTAGTCCCATCCCCTTCTGTTCTACAGATCTAGTTAGTCCCATCCCCTTCTGTTCTACAGATCTAGTTAGTCCCATCCCCTTCTGCTCTACAGATCTAGTTAGTCCCATCCCCTTCTGTTCTACAGAGCTAGTTAGTCCCATCCCCTTCTGCTCTACAGAGCTAGTTAGTCCCATCCCCTTCTGCTCTACAGAGCTAGTTAGTCCCATCCCCTTCTGTTCTACAGATCTAGTTAGTCCCATCCCCTTCTGCTCTACAGATCTAGTTAGTCCCATCCCCTTCTGTTCTACAGATCTAGTTAGTCCCATCCCCTTCTGTTCTACAGATCTAGTTAGTCCCATCCCCTTCTGTTCTACAGATCTAGTTAGTCCCATCCCCTTCTGTTCTACAGATCTAGTTAGTCCCATCCCCTTCTGCTCTACAGATCTAGTTAGTCCCATCCCCTTCTGCTCTACAGATCTAGTTAGTACCATCCCCTTCTGCTCTACAGATCTAGTTAGTACCATCCCCTTCTGCTCTACAGATCTAGTTAGTCCCATCCCCTTCTGCTCTACAGATCTAGTTAGTCCCATCCCCTTCTGTTCTACAGATCTAGTTAGTCCCATCCCCTTCTGCTCTACAGATCTAGTTAGTCCCATCCCCTTCTGTTCTACAGAGCTAGTTAGTCCCATCCCCTTCTGTTCTACAGATCTAGTTAGTCCCATCCCCTTCTGTTCTACAGATCTAGTTAGTCCCATCCCCTTCTGTTCTACAGATCTAGTTAGTCCCATCCCCTTCTGTTCTACAGATCTAGTTAGTCCCATCCCCTTCTGTTCTACAGATCTAGTTAGTCCCATCCCCTTCTGTTCTACAGATCTAGTTAGTCCCATCCCCTTCTGTTCTACAGAGCTAGTTAGTCCCATCCCCTTCTGTTCTACAGATCTAGTTAGTCCCATCCCCTTCTGCTCTACAGAGCTAGTTAGTCCCATCCCCTTCTGTTCTACAGATCTAGTTAGTCCCATCCCCTTCTGCTCTACAGATCTAGTTAGTCCCATCCCCTTCTGCTCTACAGAGCTAGTTAGTCCCATCCCCTTCTGTTCTACAGATCTAGTTAGTCCCATCCCCTTCTGCTCTACAGAGCTAGTTAGTCCCATCCCCTTCTGCTCTACAGAGCTAGTTAGTCCCATCCCCTTCTGTTCTACAGATCTAGTTAGTCCCATCCCCTTCTGCTCTACAGATCTAGTTAGTCCCATCCCCTTCTGCTCTACAGATCTAGTTAGTCCCATCCCCTTCTGCTCTACAGATCTAGTTAGTCCCATCCCCTTCTGCTCTACAGAGCTAGTTAGTCCCATCCCCTTCTGTTCTACAGATCTAGTTAGTCCCATCCCCTTCTGTTCTACAGATCTAGTTAGTCCCATCCCCTTCTGCTCTACAGATCTAGTTAGTCCCATCCCCTTCTGCTCTACAGATCTAGTTAGTCCAATCCCGTTCTGCTCTACAGATCTAGTTAGTCCCATCCCCTTCTGTTCTACAGATCTAGTTAGTCCCATCCCCTTCTGCTCTACAGATCTAGTTAGTCCCATCCCCTTCTGCTCTACAGATCTAGTTAGTCCCATCCCCTTCTGCTCTACAGATCTAGTTAGTCCCATCCCCTTCTGTTCTACAGATCTAGTTAGTCCCATCCCCTTCTGTTCTACAGATCTAGTTAGTCCCATCCCCTTCTGTTCTACAGATCTAGTTAGTCCCATCCCCTTCTGCTCTACAGATCTAGTTAGTCCCATCCCCTTCTGCTCTACAGATCTAGTTAGTCCCATCCCCTTCTGCTCTACAGATCTAGTTAGTCCCATCCCCTTCTGTTCTACAGATCTAGTTAGTCCAATCCCCTTCTGTTCTACAGATCTAGTTAGTCCCATCCCCTTCTGCTCTACAGATCTAGTTAGTCCCATCCCCTTCTGTTCTACAGATCTAGTTAGTCCCATCCCCTTCTGTTCTACAGATCTAGTTAGTCCCATCCCCTTCTGTTCTACAGATCTAGTTAGTCCCATCCCCTTCTGTTCTACAGAGCTAGTTAGTCCCATCCCCTTCTGCTCTACAGATCTAGTTAGTCCCATCCCCTTCTGCTCTACAGATCTAGTTAGTCCCATCCCCTTCTGCTCTACAGATCTAGTTAGTCCCATCCCCTTCTGCTCTACAGATCTAGTTAGTCCCATCCCCTTCTGTTCTACAGATCTAGTTAGTCCCATCCCCTTCTGTTCTACAGAGCTAGTTAGTCCCATCCCCTTCTGTTCTACAGATCTAGTTAGTCCCATCCCCTTCTGTTCTACAGATCTAGTTAGTCCCATCCCCTTCTGTTCTACAGATCTAGTTAGTCCCATCCCCTTCTGTTCTACAGATCTAGTTAGTCCCATCCCCTTCTGCTCTACAGATCTAGTTAGTCCCATCCCCTTCTGCTCTACAGATCTAGTTAGTCCCATCCCCTTCTGTTCTACAGATCTAGTTAGTCCCATCCCCTTCTGCTCTACAGATCTAGTTAGTCCCATCCCCTTCTGTTCTACAGATCTAGTTAGTCCCATCCCCTTCTGCTCTACAGATCTAGTTAGTCCCATCCCCTTCTGTTCTACAGATCTAGTTAGTCCCATCCCCTTCTGTTCTACAGAGCTAGTTAGTCCCATCCCCTTCTGTTCTACAGAGCTAGTTAGTCCCATCCCCTTCTGTTCTACAGATCTAGTTAGTCCCATCCCCTTCTGTTCTACAGAGCTAGTTAGTCCCATCCCCTTCTGTTCTACAGATCTAGTTAGTCCCATCCCCTTCTGTTCTACAGATCTAGTTAGTCCCATCCCCTTCTGTTCTACAGATCTAGTTAGTCCCATCCCCTTCTGCTCTACAGATCTAGTTAGTCCCATCCCCTTCTGTTCTACAGATCTAGTTAGTCCCATCCCCTTCTGCTCTACAGAGCTAGTTAGTCCCATCCCCTTCTGTTCTACAGATCTAGTTAGTCCCATCCCCTTCTGTTCTACAGATCTAGTTAGTCCCATCCCCTTCTGTTCTACAGATCTAGTTAGTCCCATCCCCTTCTGTTCTACAGATCTAGTTAGTCCCATCCCCTTCTGCTCTACAGATCTAGTTAGTCCCATCCCCTTCTGCTCTACAGATCTAGTTAGTCCCATCCCCTTCTGCTCTACAGATCTAGTTAGTCCCATCCCCTTCTGTTCTACAGATCTAGTTAGTCCCATCCCCTTCTGCTCTACAGATCTAGTTAGTCCCATCCCCTTCTGCTCTACAGATCTAGTTAGTCCCATCCCCTTCTGCTCTACAGATCTAGTTAGTCCCATCCCCTTCTGCTCTACAGATCTAGTTAGTCCCATCCCCTTCTGTTCTACAGATCTAGTTAGTCCCATCCCCTTCTGTTCTACAGAGCTAGTTAGTCCCATCCCCTTCTGTTCTACAGATCTAGTTAGTCCCATCCCCTTCTGTTCTACAGATCTAGTTAGTCCCATCCCCTTCTGCTCTACAGATCTAGTTAGTCCCATCCCCTTCTGCTCTACAGATCTAGTTAGTCCCACTGATGTTGGGATGTCTTCACTGGACTGCATCCACCATCTGTTACATGTTTTGATAATGACAATGATTAACCTTTCACTCTCTCACAATTCAATTCAAAGGGCTTTATTGGCATGGGAAACATATGTTAACATTGCCAAAGCAAGTGAAGTAGATAATAAACAATAAAAAATGAACAGTAAACATTACCCTCACAAAAGTTACAAAGGAATAGACATTTCAAATGTAATTTTATATATATATATATATATATATCACCTTTATTTAACCAGGTAGGCCAGTTGAGAACAAGTTCTCATTTACAACTGCGACCTGGCCAAGATAAAGCAAAGCAGTTTGACACATACAACAACACAGAGTTACACATGGAATAAACACACATACAGTCAATAATACAGTAGAAAAAAATCTATGTACAGTGTGTGCAAATGAGGTAAGGCAATAAATAGGCCATAGTGGCGAAGTAATTACAATTTAGCATTTAAACACACAACTTCCATATTATGTCTATATACAGTGTTGTAATGATGTGCAAATAGTTAAAGACAAAAGGGAAAATAAATAAACATAAATATGGGTTGTAGTTATAATGGTGTTTGTTCTTCACTGGTTGCCCTTTTCTTGTGGTAACAGGTCACAAATCTCTGTTTTCCTCCTCTTCTCTCCCCTCCTCCCTCCATAGGCAGTGACAGTAGAAGGAGCCAGTGTGTTGGTCCACTGTTCAGATGGCTGGGATCGGACAGCCCAGGTCTGCTCTCTGGGAGCTCTGCTCATGGACCCCTACTACCGCACCATCAAAGGCTTCATGGTAGGTCTGTGTACTACCGCACCATCAAAGGCTTCATGGTAGGTCTGTGTACTACCGCACCATCAAAGGCTTCGTGGTAGGTCTGTGTACTACCGCACCATCAAAGGCTTCATGGTAGGTCTGTGTACTACCGCACCATCAAAGGCTTCATGGTAGGTCTGTGTACTACCGCACCATCAAAGGCTTCATGGTAGGTCTGTGTACTACCGCACCATCAAAGGCTTCATGGTAGGTCTGTGTACTACCGCACCATCAAAGGCTTCGTGGTAGGTCTGTGTACTACCGCACCATCAAAGGCTTCGTGCTAGGACACAACACAACTTCCCTATGCCTGTAGAGATGGGTAAAAGGAATGTCATGCCATTAGAAACTCTGTTCTCTCTCTGTGGTTCAGGTCCTCATAGAGAAAGACTGGATCTCATTTGGACACAAGTTTGCAGACAGATGTGATCAGTTGGATGGTGACCCCAAGGAGGTGTCCCCCGTCTTCACACAGTTCCTGGAGTGTGTGTGGCAGCTCACGGAACAGTTCCCCCAGGTAGGTGTGTGTGCCAGAATACTCACCACATAGCAGCCATGAGTGATGATGGTGATGATGCCTACTCTTCCTCAGGCGTTTGAGTTCAATGAGTGGCTGCTGCTGCAGATCCATGAACATGTTCACTCCTGTCAGTACGGAAACTTCCTGGCCAACAACCAGAGACAGAGAGAAGAGCTGCAGTGAGTAACATACACACGCACTCACTCCTTTACACACAAACACATACACACACAGTATACTTACTAAACTCTATCTTCTCCCACCAGACTCAAAGACAGGACTCACTCTCTGTGGGCGTTTCTGTTGAGTGAGGGGCAGAACTACCTAAACCCCGCCTACTGCCCCACCTACGCAGAGACACACCCCGTCCTAGAACCCTCCACCCTGCCCTGCCACCTCAAGTAAGATCTAGTTGTTTACCTCATCTCGCTCTCTCTCCTTATATCTCTCTTTCAATCTCATCCACTCTACCCTAAGCATTAGTCCTCTTTTCTCTGTCCTTCCCTCAGCTTTGTTACTCCTCTCCATCGCTCTCTTTCTCCTCCGCTCTCTTTCTCCTCCGCTCTCTTTCTCCTCCGCTCTCTTTCTCCTCCGCTCTCTTTCTCCTCCGCTCTCTCGCTCTCTTTCTCCTCCGCTCTCTCGCTCTCTTTCTCCTCCTCTCATCAACCCTGCCCTAATTTCTCTCTCTCTCATTCCCCCCCGTCAGGTTCTGGAGGAATATGTACCACCAGTTTGATCGTTCCATGCACCCCCGTCAGTCTGTCCTGAAAAACGTTCTCACCCTGAAAGAGAGCAACCGCCAACTGGAAGACACAATAAAGAAACTGGAGGCTGTGAGTACACTCCTTGTTCTCACTCTCTCTCACCCTCTCTATAGCTCTCTCTCTCACCCTCTCTATAGCTCTCTCTCTCACCCTCTCTATAGCTCTCTCTCTCACCCTCTCTATAGCTCTCTCTCTCACCCTCTCTATAGCTCTCTCTCTCACCCTCTCTATATCTCTCTCTCTCACCCTCTCTATAGCTCTCTCTCTCACCCTCTATATCTCTCTCTCTCACCCTCTCTATAGCTCTCTCTCTCACCCTCTCTATAGCTCTCTCTCACCCTCTCTATAGCTCTCTCTCACCCTCTCTATAGCTCTCTCTCTCACCCTCTATAGCTCTCTCTCTCACCCTCTCTATAGCTCTCTCTCTCACCCTCTCTATAGCTCTCTCTCTCACCCTCTCTATATCTCTCTCTCTCACCCTCTATAGCTCTCTCTCTCACCCTCTCTATATCTCTCTCTCTCACCCTCTCTATATCACTCTCTCTCACCCTCTCTATAGCTCTCTCTCTCACCCTCTCTATAGCTCTCTCTCTCACCCTCTCTATATCTCTCTCTCTCACCCTCTATAGCTCTCTCTCGTGACCTAATTTAACCCGGTCTCCTCTCTCTCCCTCCAGAGACTACAGAAGCATGGCATCAGCCCCCCCACCCCAGACCCCCAGGCCCCCCCTAAAGATCAACGCACCCTCCCTCTCCACACACGGCCCCACTCCCTCATCCTGGGAGCCCCCCTCAGACATAAGGAGGCGCAGCATCAGGAGGAGGTAGGAGAGGAGGCAAAGGAATGCTGCAGTGACACAGAGCGGACAGTAGAGGGAAGCAGCGGTTCAGAGCGCAAGGAGAGCTACGGAGACCTGCAGGGGACATACGGAGCTAAGGTGGAGCCCGCTGTGGTCAGCCTGGAGTTTGGAGTGGCCCGCATGACATGCTGAGGCATTGTGGGATACTGGAGGAGGGGAGATTGGACTGGAATGGGGGGAGAGATGGGGGGGAGACTGAGCGATGCGGTGACTGAAAGATGTGTGACTGTGTGTTGGTGTGTGTCGTGTTCAGCCATATTCCTATGAGGATGTACTGTATGCCTGTAATGTACGTCTCTGTGGAAAGAGACATTATGGCATTTACTGCACTTAGAAAGGCTGTTTTATGAATGTTGAAAATCTCTAAAGAGAATAAATGAAAAGATGAAACCGTTTGTTCTATGTATTATTCAAGTCAGTAACTAAAGCACTGTAGGACCCCTTCCAGACTTCACTGTGCTCTGATCTCTTGATGTTTAAACCATCAGATCCTAGCCGAGTTGTTGTGAACATCCCATATTTAATGTTCTCAATATTGAGATCCTCCCAATGGGACCACAGCCAGGTACAGATTTTAGTCCTAAAACTGTTCCATCCTCTGTCAAAGCCAGATCAACTTTGAATAACCCTGTTTTAACATGATTCCACTTTAATCTGAATGATGATGGATGCTGAATGTCGGCGTTGCTGCATCATGTCCAAGTCCAACAGTCAGCCATGGACATGGCATAGATGAGATCATCCCACTGGTTCTCTTGCATTGATCGGATAATCCAATTGGTTACCTCTGTCTGACTGGATGAGGTCATGACCCCATTTTGAAGTCATTGCCATGGTAACTCGGGGTCATGGAACACTAGAGGGGTCACATGGGGACAGCAGGAGAGCAAGGAGGCTGTGTGTGTGAGCTGATTTGACAGGCTCTTTCTATATACTATCAGAGTTATTAACCAATCAATCCCAGATTCTAAGAGGAGAGACACATCGGCCTTCAAGATGTTTCAGACAGTTCTAGACAGTTTTCAGACCATGTTAAATCAGTGAAAACAGCCATCGTTCCCTGACATTACATTTACATTACATTTAAGTAATTTAGCAGACGCTCTTATCCAGAGCGACTTACAAAATGGTGCATTCACCTTATGATATCCAGTGGAACAACCACTTTACAATAGTGCATCTAAATATTTTAAGGGGGGGGGGGGGGGGGTTAGAAGGATTACTTTATCCTATCCTAGGTATTCCTTAAAGAGGTGGGGTTTCAGGTGTCTCCGGAAGGTGGTGATTGACTCCGCTGTCCTGGCGTCGTGAGGGAGCTTGTTCCACCATTGGGGTGCCAGAGCAGCGAACAGTTTTGACTGGGCTGAGCGGGAACTGTGCTTCCTCAGAGGTAGGGGGGCCAGCAGGCCAGTGGTGGATGAACGCAGTGCCCTTGTTTGGGTGTAGGGCCTGATCAGAGCCTGAAGGTATGGAGGTGCCGTTCCCTTCACAGCTCCGTAGGCAATCACCATGGTCTTGTAGCGGATGCGAGCTTCAACTGGAAGCCAGTGGAGAGAGCGGAGGAGCGGGGTGACGTGAGAGAACTTGGGAAGGTTGAACACCAGACGGGCTGCGGCGTTCTGGATGAGTTGTAGGGGTTTAATGGCACAGGCAGGGAGCCCAGCCAACAGCGAGTTGCAGTAATCCAGACGGGTGATGACAAGTGCCTGGATTAGGACCTGCGCCGCTTCCTGTGTGAGGCAGGGTCGTACTCTGCGAATGTTGTAGAGCATGAACCTACAGGATCGGGTCACCGCCTTGATGTTAGTGGACATCCAGCAGGTGGTCACTATAACACACTGCGGTGACAGCAGTCAATGAGACAGTCTCCTGTTGCTTTTAGCCCTGTCATCATGGTGGATCTGACCTCTAAACAGACTACTGTCACTATAGGACTAGGTTAACCGACTACTGTCACTATAGGACTAGGTTAACAGACTACTGTCACTATAGGACTAGGTTAACAGACTACTGTCACTATAGGACTAGGTTAACAGACTACTGTCACTATAGGACTAGGTTAACCGACTACTGTCACTATAGGACTAGGTTAACAGACTACTGTCACTATAGGACTAGGTTAACAGACTACTGTCACTATAGGACTAGGTTAACAGACTACTGTCACTATAGGACTAGGTTAACAGACTAGTGTCACTATAGGACTAGGTTAACAGATCCCTGACTACTGTCACTATAGGACTAGGTTAACAGACTACTGACTACTGTCACTATAGGACTAGGTTAACAGACTACTGTCACTATAGGACTAGGTTAACAGACTACTGTCACTATAGGACTAGGTTAACAGACTACTGTCACTATAGGACTAGGTTAACAGACTACTGTCACTATAGGACTAGCTTAACAGACTACTGTCACTATAGGACTAGGTTAACAGATCCCTGACTACTGTCACTATAGGACTAGGTTAACAGACTACTGTCACTATAGGACTAGGTTAACAGACTGCTGTCACTATAGGACTAGGTTAACAGACTACTGTCACTATAGGACTAGGTTAACAGACTACTGTCACTATAGGACTAGGTTAACAGACTACTGTCACTATAGGACTAGGTTAACAGACTACTGTCACTATAGGACTAGGTTAACAGACTACTGTCACTATAGGACTAGGCCCTCCTTGATTTTCCTTGGGTCCCCGGCTTAAGTGGATTCTCACTACAGTGTAGTATAGTCATACTATGGCCCGTGCCGAGAGAACAGGACATTGCTGTCCCCCAGCGATGTAGAGTGTGTGTGAGTCTACTTGCTCCTAAACTCTCCATGAATATGCTCGGCCTGAGCAGTGATCTCTTTTCACCAGTTCTCTACGAACCTCAATGAAGACACTCAGCAGCTATTTTCTGCTACCAGCTCTCACAATCTCATGTCAGAATTAGACGTTCGTCCATGTTAATCAAATGTCAATTTTCGAAGATGTTCCAAACTGTCAATTTTCAGTGTTTTAACTTTAGGCGTTAACTCTGAATGGTTAAGGTTTGAGATGGGATTTGTTTTTTTTTCTCTTGTAAAAACAACTTTCTATTGCTGGATTCAAACTTGCAACCTTTTGACTCAGAGGCGAATGCTTACGCCCATCTCTGTTCACAACAACCTAGCCAAACCAAAACATTCTTGAAAGTAACAGCTCTCACTGTGGCCCCCTATTGGCCGGTTTCCACTACATCTCCCAACGTCCTCCGACATGGATGGGCATCGGAAACTGACTTGTATCACCGGTGACCTGGCTGGTTTTATTCCTAGCCTGGCTAGCTGATTGTCTCTGCTTTCAATAACACATTGTTGGCTTCTGAAGATGGCTACTCTGTAGTTGTGTGTCAGCTTTCTGTAAAGACCAGCTAAAGCCCTGTGGCCTGAGACAAAGAACTCCTTTTTCTATAAGAGCTCTGGAGGTCATTGTTACTACACAGACACACACATTCTGTATTTGCACTCTCACTCCATCAATAGTGTCTGGTGAAGGGTTGGACTGCATAGACAAGACCCCTACCCCCCCCCCTTCCCCCACACACTTCTCCCTCTCTTTCTGCGTGGTGAACTGGGCCTCCTTAATCCATTTTGTACCGTTGCACTTTACCTTCCATTAAACATTAACAGGTATTTTAGACTACATGGTTCCCCTACCGTTTCCCAGAGCGCTCCAACATTCTGCCATGTTCTATACCCCAGCCGGCCATGACACTACAGAGGTACGCACACATACACTAGTCCTAGTCTTGGTCAGAGAGGCAGCCAAGAACCTGATGGTAACTCTTGATAGATTTCCAGAGTTATTCTGTGGAGATGGGAGAACCTTCCAGAAGGACAACCATCTCTGCAGCATTCCACCAATCAGGCCTTTATGGTCTAGTGGCCAGACAGACGCCACTCCTCAGTAAAAGGCACATGACAGCCCGCTTGAAGTTTGCCAAAAGGCACCCATGAGAAACAAGATTCTCTGGTCTGACGAAACCAAGATTGAACTCTTTGGCCTGAATGCCAACTGTCACATCTGGAGGAAACATGGCACCATCCCTATGGTGAAGCATGGTGGTGGCAGCATCAAGCTGTGGGTATGTTTTTCAGCGGGAGGGACTTGAAGACTAGTCAGGATTGAGGGAAAGATGAACGGCGCAAAGTACAGAGAGATCCTTGATGAAAACCTGCTCCAGAGCGCTCAGGACCTCAGACTGGGGCGAAGGTTCTCCTTCCAACAGGACAACAACCCTAAGCACAACGCAGGAGTGGCTTCGGGACAAGTCTCTGAATGTCCTTGAGTGGCCCAGCCAGAGCCCGGACTTGAATCCAATCGAACATCTCTGGAGAGACCTGAAAAAAATCATTGCAGAGACATTCCCCTTCCAACCTGACAGAGCTTGAGAGGATCTGCAGAGAAGAATGGGAGAAACTCCCCAAATACAGGTGTGCCAAGCTTGTAGCGTCATAACCAAGAAAACTTGAGGCTGGAATCGCTGCCAAAGGTGCTCCAACAAAGTACTGAGTAAAGGGTCTGAATACTTATGTAAATGTGATGTTCCTGTTTTTGTTTTTAATAAATTTGAAAACTTCTAGAACAGTTTTTTTCTTTCTCATAATGGGGTATGATGTGTAGATTGAGGTAAAATACATTTTAGAACAAGGCTGTAACAAAATGTGGAATAAGTCAAGGGGTTTGAATACTTTCCGGATGCACTGTATGTGTGTGTACTTATTATGTCAGAGTGTGGGGAGAGTCTCTGCCAGTTCATAAGATGTAAAGCTGCTCTCTATTCATTACAGGAACTACATAATCCTGGGGGAGTACACACAGGTTTAGTGTAATCCTGCCCCAGACACACTGGGGAGACAGTCCTCTTGGAGCCCCTACTCCCCCACAATCCTCATTACAGGACACCTGGGGCTACAAAGGGGTGACCAGTGTCTTTTCTGTCTGCATGCACATGTGTGTGTGTGTTCTTAATTCTGCATTAGAAGAAGGGTTGTACTTAGTGTATAGTGCACCTTTCAGAGCGGAGGACGTGACCTGTTAAATCCCTCAAATCTGTCCTTGGACAGATGTCTGTCTAATAAGGTTTTGGGGCGGCAGGTAGCCTAGTGGTTATGTCCTCCAGGCAGACAGACAACTTGACCTGGTAACATGGCCTCCAGGCAGGCAGACAACTTGACCTGGTGACATGGCATCCAGGCAGGCAGACAACTTGACCTGGTAACATGGCCTCCAGGCAGGCAGACAACTTGACCTGGTAACATGGCCTCCAGGCAGGCAGACAACTTGACCTGGTGACATGGCATCCAGGCAGGCAGACAACTTGACCTGGTGACATGGCATCCAGGCAGGCAGACAACTTGACCTGGTAACATGGCCTCCAGGCAGGCAGACAACGTGACCTGGTAATTTGGCCTCCAGGCACCCAGACAACTTGACCTGGTAACATGGCATCCAGGCAGGCAGACAACTTGACCTGGTAACATGGCCTCCAGGCAGGCAGACGACTTGACCTGGTAACATGGCCTCCAGGCAGGCAGACAACGTGACCTGGTAATTTGGCCTCCAGGCACCCAGACAACGTGACCTGGTAATTTGGCCTCCAGGCACCCAGACAACTTGACCTGGTAACATGGCATCCAGGCAGGCAGACAACTTGACCTGGTAACATGGCCTCCAGGCAGGCAGACAACGTGACCTGGTAATTTGGCCTCCAGGCAGGCAGACAACTTGACCTGGTAACATGGCCTCCAGGCAGGCAGACAACGTGACCTGGTAATTTGGCCTCCAGGCACCCAGACAACTTGACCTGGTAACATGGCATCCAGGCAGGCAGACAACTTGACCTGGTAACATGGCCTCCAGGCAGGCAGACGACTTGACCTGGTAACATGGCCTCCAGGCAGGCAGACAACTTGACCTGGTAACATGGCCTCCAGGCAGGCAGACGACTTGACCTGGTAACATGGCCTCCAGGCAGGCAGACAACTTGACCTGGTAACATGGCCTCCAGGCAGGCAGACAACTTGACCTGGTAACATGGCCTCCAGGCAGGCAGACAACTTGACCTGGTAACATGGCCTCCAGGCAGGCAGACAACTTGACCTGGTAACATGGCCTCCAGGCAGGCAGACAACTTGACCTGGTAACATGGCCTCCAGGCAGGCAGACAACTTGACCTGGTAACATGGCCTCCAGGCAGGCAGACAACTTGACCTGGTAACATGGCCTCCAGGCAGGCAGACAACTTGACCTGGTAACATGGCCTCCAGGCAGGCAGACAACGTGACCTGGTAACATGGCCTCCATGCAGACCTAGGTGAGCTCTGTCTATCAGAGTTGGTTGGGAAAGAGCATAAGTTCTTTCTCAATGCTTCACTATGCGGAAGCCCTCGTGTGTGTGTGTGAGAGTGTGTGAATGCAGACATTGTTTGATAGCAATGAGGTGGAAAAGGGGTATTGTGCCTCAAAGCTAGGAAAGAAGAGAGGAGATGATGGAGGAGGGAAGAGAGAGGTGCTGAAAGTAGGTCAGGTGCTTAGGGAAAGGGGGATACCTAGTCAGTTGTACAACTGAATGCATTCAACTGAAATGTGTCTTCCGTATTTAACCCAACCCCTCTGAATCAGAGAGGTGCGCGGGGGCTGCCTTAATCGACATCCACGTCTTCGGCGCCCGGGGAGATTGGGAGGATTGGAGGAATAGAAAAATATTACCCACAGAGCTCATCTAGATGACTTAGAATCTGTGGAAGAAACACTTTTGTTGAGTGACAGCACGAAACAGAATCTGTGGAAGAAACACTTTTGTTGAGTGACAGCACGAAACAGAATCTGTGGAAGAAACACTTTTGTTGAGAGTGACAGCACGAAGCAGAATGTGTGGAAGAAACAGACATTTGTTGAGAGAGAGAGGATTGGGTAATATGCTATGCACAGAGACATGTCTGCAGTCTTGTGTGTGTGTGTTAAGAACATTAGCAATGCTGAAATATTTCTCTAAATCTACTTCATCCTCTAGATACCGCTGATCAGCAGATCTGCTCAAATCCTACTTCTCTCTCTCACACACACACACACACACACACACACACACACACACACACACACACACACACACACACACACACAGAAAAAAACGACACAACTGAATCTTCTCATCTAAGTGGGATTTGAGAGGCTTAGTTTTGTTTACTTAAAGTTTTTAAATCTAAATACACACACACACACACACACACACACACACACACATTATCGTGTAAGTTCTGTATCAGTCACACGTTCATAAGCAAAAACAAGCTAATTTGTTTCATACTATTGAAAACTCTCACAAAAACCTACACACAACCACAAACACACAACCACATACAGCAGTGCAGCACAAGACAGTCACTCTCTCTCTGTCTCACGGTGATGGGAGTATTAAATCTGGGGCGTGAACATACATAGATAAATAAATAAAGGAGAGAAAAGAAGAGAGGGATCCATAGTGCTGGTGGGATGGGGAGGGAGGAGTATATTGAGGGTGGAGAGCGAGGAGGGGAAGAGAGAGAGAGAGGCATGGGCAAGCCGCCAACGCTGACGAAAGCTGCTTAGCGCAACCAGTTGCCATGGATACAGTCAGGGGCAGCACCTTGTGTGTGTGAGAAAAAAGAGAGAGAGAGAGGGAGGGAAAACCAACAGGCAAGCGTCAGACAGAACCAGTGAGGAAGCGAGAGAACACCAAGCTGCAGGACAGAGAGAGAGTGAGAGAGACAGAGGGAGACAGCCAGAGTAAAAGAGTGATAGAGTGATAGTGATAGCTAGAAGATGGAGGTTCAGTCAGAATGCGTTGAGCCTCCTCCACCTCCATGCGATCCCCAGCCGCCAGGGAAGATCAACAAAGCAGCCTTCAAGCTGTTCGGAAAACGACGCTCCGGAATGGCCGGATTCTTCTCTTTCAGGAACAAAGGGGTCAACAGGAACGGGAATTCTGTGAATGTGAATTCTGTGGGGGCGACTAACGAGCTCGTCAGGAGTAAAACGCATGACGGACTAACGAGCTTGGAACCAGACGGACAGAGAGGGGAGGAGTCCGGAATATCAGAGGCGGGACAGGTGAAGTCTCTCAGCAAATCACTGAGCTTCTTTTCGCTGCTCAGACGAGGAAGTGTGAGAGCCAATGAGAATACAGGGTTTGGGAGAAGGGGGAGGGGTTTAAAAGGCTTCTTCAGTAGTATGAAATGGCGACGGAAGGAGAACGTGACGGAGGGAGAGGGGGAGGTAGCGGAGGTGAGAGAGAGGGAAGTGATTCTAACAGAACTAGTGAAAGACATCACTCTGACCCTCGAACCCCAGCCCCGCCCACCCCAGGAGGATCATGGTAGCTCAGAGGCTGAGCAAAACACAGAATCGGCAGGAACCTCTCCTTCCAACAACGCCACGACACCACTCACGCAATCAATCGCCTTGACGACAAACCTGTCAGAATCCCTCTATACGCCATCCCCCTCCCCTCTCCGCACCGTCCTCCACTCAAAACCCAAAACGTCAATTTCCTCTGTAACGGCCATCCCCCCTCTGGATCAGTGTGACCCCCCATCCGAACCCTCAGTGGACCGGCTCTGTTCAGTCCTCTTCACTGACGTCACTTCACTCAAGAGCTTCGATTCACTGACGGGGTGCGGTGACATCATCGCAGATGCAGAAGAGGAGGGGGCAGGAAATGGGGGAGGAGGAGGAAGTGCTACTAGCAGTAGCACTAGTAGTGGGGAAGGAGGAGGAGGAGGAGTACGAAGCTCCGTTAATACCGATGTCACCCCTTCCACCCCTACCTCCACCTCCACTACAGCCTCTGCCCCTGCCCCCCTCCCTGCCAGGGCACGGCTGATGCCCTCTCACTCTGCCCCAACTCAGCAGCCCTCTGGCAGCGGCGTGGTGGCCTACATGGGGGGTGGGGAGGAGATGGCCAGCCCTGACGGGGTGGACGACGCAGACATGCAGGGGCTCTGGCACATGCTCCCCTCTGGGGGAGAAAACTCCCCCACCTTCCTCCGATCCAACTCTCACCTGGCTCCCCCGAGGGGTACAGAGCGGAAACTCACCCAGGTCAAGTCTCTGGGACTCAGCAAGATCCCTGTAGTGGGGGGAGGAAGGGTGACTAAACTCCCCACTCACGCCGCTTGCCAAACCTCCTCGCCCAATAAGAAGGAGACTAAGGAGGAAGTCCTGCCCCAACAGGATGTCCCGGCTCTTAGGGATGAGGGCTACTGGGATACGCCCTCTGCAACCCCCACGGCAACGCCAGACAACGGCTTCCTGCGGAACCAGAGGCTTGGCCTATTGTGTGACAGCTGCTCTGGCGATGCGCTCTACGACCTCTACAACGAGGAATTGGAAAGATCTGATGACGAGGAAGAGGAAGAAGATCTGATGAGTACTCCTTCCACCTCCGCATGTGAGTACAAACTCAGCCCTCTGGCCCGGACTACTCCTCCTTTCTCCTCCTCCTCTTCCTCTTTCCACTCGATGAAGGGAAGCACTAGCCTTCCACGCGAGTCCAAAATCCCTCTTAGTGTCAGACAGACCACACCCCCTCACTCTGTGAGCCAATCAGCTCTTTCCTCTGTCCACGCAACCGCTCCTCCCTCTGACACACCCACCCATGCCCCTCCCCCAGCCCGGACCAGAATCCCTGTCTCCAAGGTGCCAGTCCGTCGCCCTGGGAACAAAGCCGGCAACGCTACACAAGGGCCAGCCCCCAGGAAGTAGCTTTGGACCAGGCAGCCATGAACTTTGGTGTCTTTGGACGAAACCTGTGTACACCATCACTGGTCTTATGTGTAAGACATTGCTGGACTGGTGGGTTGTGGAAGGCATCAGACAATGATAGACACTGGAAATAAAGTGAGAAGAGCAACTCTCCCATTGGATCCTAGTGGGTCACAAGAAAACTAAATAAACTTTGGGTGGCAAAAAAAGTTTGACATATTGTAACCACTGAACATAAGTGCTCAACATCACTGGACGTGTGTGTTCAACATCACTGGACGTGTGTGTACAACATCACTGGACATGTGTGTACAACATCACTGGACGTGTGTGTACAACATCACCGGACGTGTGTGTTCAACATCACCGAACGTGTGTGTTCAACATCACCGGACATGTGTGTACAACATCACTGGATGTGTGTGTTCAATATCACTGGATGTGTGTGTTCAATATCACTGGATGTGTGTGTTCAACATCACTGGACGTGTGTGTTCAACATCACTGGACGTGTGTGTACAACATCACTGGACGTGTGTGTACAACATCACTGGACGTGTGTGTACAACATCACTGGACGTGTGTGTACAACATCACTGGACGTGTGTGTTCAACATCACTGGACTTGTGTGTACAACATCACTGGAGGTGTGTGTACAACATCACTGGACGTGTGTGTTCAACATCACTGGACGTGTGTGTTCAACATCACTGGACGTGTGTGTACAACATCACTGGACGTGTGTGTACAACATCACTGGACGTGTGTGTACAACATCACTGGACGTGTGTGTACAACATCACCGGACGTGTGTGTACAACATCACCGGACGTGTGTGTTCAACATCACCGGACGTGTGTGTTCAACATCACCGGACGTGTGTGTACAACATCACCGAACGTGTGTGTTCAACATCACCGGATGTGTGTGTTCAACATCACTGGACGTGTGTGTTCAACATCACTGGACGTGTGTGTACAACATCACCGGACGTGTGTGTACAACATCACTGGACGTGTGTGTACAACATCACTGGACGTGTGTGTTCAACATCACTGGACTTGTGTGTACAACATAACTGGACGTGTGTGTACAACATCACTGGACGTGTGTGTACAACATCACTGGACGTGTGTGTACAACATCACTGGACGTGTGTGTACAACATCACTGGACGTGTGTGTACAACATCACTGGACGTGTGTGTTCAACATCACTGGACGTGTGTGTTCAACATCACTGGACGTGTGTGTACAACATCACTGGACGTGTGTGTTCAACATCACTGGACTTGTGTGTACAACATCACTGGACGTGTGTGTACAACATCACTGGACGTGTGTGTACAACATCACTGGACGTGTGTGTTCAACATCACTGGACGTGTGTGTACAACATCACTGGACGTGTGTGTACAACATCACTGGACGTGTGTGTTCAACATCACTGGACGTGTGTGTACAACATCACTGGACGTGTGTGTACAACATCACTGGACGTGTGTGTTCAACATCACTGGACTTGTGTGTACAACATCACTGGACGTGTGTGTACAACATCACTGGACGTGTGTGTACAACATCACTGGACGTGTGTGTTCAACATCACTGGACGTGTGTATTCAACATCACTGGAATTATGTGTATGGGACAAGAAACTTGGCAACGCTTCAAGTGGGGGAAGGGAGCACACCATAATGTTTGGGATCCACATTTTTAGACAACTCTCATCGCTTCCTGACCAGATATGTGAACTTTGGTCATATAAATCAACTGCACTACATACTGCTAGGAAGGACCAGGGCACCTTTCACACCGCTAGGAAGGACCAGGGCACCTTTCACACCACTAGGAAGGACCAGGGCACCTTTCACACCACTAGGAAGGACCAGGACACCTTTCACACCACTAGGAAGGACCAGGGCACCTTTCACACCGCTAGGAAGGACCAGTACACCTTTCACACCGCTAGGAAGGACCAGAGCACCTTTCACACCACTAGGAAGGACCAGGACACCTTTCACACCGCTAGGAAGGACCAGAGCACCTTTCACACCGCTAGGAAGGACCAGGACACCTTTCACACCACTAGGAAGGACCAGGACACCTTTCACATCACTAGGAAGGACCAGGACACCTTTCACATCACTAGGAAGGACCAGAGCACCTTTCACACCACTAGGAAGGACCAGTACACCTTTCACACCGCTAGGAAGGACCAGTACACCTTTCACATCACTAGGAAGGACCAGGGCACCTTTCACATCACTAGGAAGGACCAGGACACCTTTCACATCACTAGGAAGGACCAGAGCACCTTTCACACCACTAGGAAGGACCAGTACACCTTTCACACCACTAGGAAGGACCAGTACACCTTTCACACCACTAGGAAGGACCAGTACACCTTTCACACCACTAGGAAGGACCAGAGCACCTTTCACACCGCTAGGAAGGACCAGAGCACCTTTCACACCGCTAGGAAGGACCAGAGCACCTTTCACACCACTAGGAAGGACCAGAGCACCTTTCACACCACTAGGAAGGACCAGGGCACCTTTCACACCACTAGGAAGGATCAGGACACCTTTCACACCACTAGGAAGGACCAGTACACCTTTCACACCACTAGGAAGGACCAGTACACCTTTCACACCACTAGGAAGGACCAGGGCACCTTTCACATCACTAGGAAGGACCAGTACACCTTTCACACCGCTAGGAAGGACCAGTACACCTTTCACATCACTAGGAAGGACCAGAGCACCTTTCACATCACTAGGAAGGACCAGTACACCTTTCACACCGCTAGGAAGGACCAGTACACCTTTCACATCACTAGGAAGGACCAGAGCACCTTTCACACCACTAGGAAGGACCAGGGCACCTTTCACATCACTAGGAAGGACCAGAGCACCTTTCACATCACTAGGAAGGACCAGTACACCTTTCACATCACTAGGAAGGACCAGGGCACCTTTCACATCACTAGGAAGGACCAGTACACCTTTCACATCACTAGGAAGGACCAGGACACCTTTCACACCGCTAGGAAGGACCAGAGCACCTTTCACACCACTAGGAAGGACCAGAGCACCTTTCACATCACTAGGAAGGACCAGGGCACCTTTCACACCACTAGGAAGGACCAGGACACCTTTCACATCACTAGGAAGGACCAGAGCACCTTTCACACCACTAGGAAGGACCAGTACACCTTTCACACCACTAGGAAGGACCAGGACACCTTTCACATCACTAGGAAGGACCAGAGCACCTTTCACATCACTAGGAAGGACCAGGACACCTTTCACACCACTAGGAAGGACCAGAGCACCTTTCACACCGCTAGGAAGGACCAGGACACCTTTCACACCACTAGGAAGGACCAGGACACCTTTCACACCGCTAGGAAGGACCAGAGCACCTTTCACACCACTAGGAAGGACCAGGACACCTTTCACATCACTAGGAAGGACCAGGACACCTTTCACACCACTAGGAAGGACCAGGACACCTTTCACACCACTAGGAAGGACCAGGACACCTTTCACATCACTAGGAAGGACCAGGACACCTTTCACACCACTAGGAAGGACCAGAGCACCTTTCACACCACTAGGAAGGACCAGTACACCTTTCACACCACTAGGAAGGACCAGAGCACCTTTCACACCACTAGGAAGGACCAGGACACCTTTCACACCACTAGGAAGGACCAGAGCACCTTTCACACCACTAGGAAGGACCAGAGCACCTTTCACACCACTAGGAAGGACCAGAGCACCTTTCACACCACTAGGAAGGACCAGGACACCTTTCACACCGCTAGGAAGGACCAGAGCACCTTTCACACCGCTAGGAAGGACCAGAGCACCTTTCACACCACTAGGAAGGACCAGTACACCTTTCACATCACTAGGAAGGACCAGGACACCTTTCACACCGCTAGGAAGGACCAGAGCACCTTTACCTTTTCAAGTCCTTTTTTCTAAAACACAGATTTTATATGATACAACGTGTTTAATCTAACAACAGCCTAATCTAATTAAACAGTTTGGAATGTGTCATCATCTAATCTGTAACAAATTACCTCCTAATCCCAGACTCCAATCCTTAATCTGTATCTATAACTTTGTCATGCCATTTAGCAGCCATTTTTTTCCAAAGTGATGTACAGTAATGCAGGTGGGAGGAGCTATATGAGGGCAGGCTCATTGTAATGGCTGGAAAGAATGAATGGAACAGAGTCAAACATGTTTCCATATGTGTGATACCATTCCATTTATTCCATTGAGCCCATCCTCCCACCAGTGAGTCATACATGCATATTATTAGATTATTTTTTATGATGGGTGATCCCAGGAATCAAACCCACCATCCTGGCATTGCAAGCGCTATGTGCTACCAACTGAGCTACAGTGGACCACCGTCTTCTAAAACCTGATTGGTTGTACTGCTGACTATTTTTCTGCCAGTGCTAAAGTACCAGTGGATGGCAGTGATGACAACATTGCTAAAAGAAATCCGAGAGAATGTATGTATGTTTATTCATTAAGGTACACATGGAGATCACAGGATACCTCACCTTGCCAGTGAATGTAACCAAGAAACGTCCCTAAAACATCCTCCTTAGTGAAACATAAACACACACATGGTCTTCTGGACCTGATGGACTCTACCACTCAAACGAGCAACTACTGTACTGTGATGACCTTACACAGCCGCACTGCAATCTGGGAAAACAGCTGCAGGTTCTATCTCTCTGGGATTTACAACCATAACAAATCACCTAATGGAAAACTGGAAAACTAACTGAACACTCGCTGCATGACGTGCCTGGAACACAAGGCACTAGGATCAGGGAACAATGACACACACACACACACACACACACACACACACACACACACACACACACACACACACATATATATATATATATATATATATATATTTTAAATACTTTTTTTGAATCCACCAATCAAATTTACAAAAAAAAGGATCCAAACATTTCAAAGTCCCTTTTTTGCATGGTACTCAAGGGTACAGAAAGCAGCTCCTTCTCCAAACAGCTAGGCTGCCCAGGGCAATACCTAGCCTACTGCTTTGCCCTAGTTTTTGTCAGGCGCGCAATCTAGAGGTCACACACTGCAAGCCTGTGTACGTGGCTGAGAATGCCAAATATCAGGACCACCAGCTTGCACCTCCACCCGAGGCTGTCCAAGCGTGCAACGAGGGGCAGGTACTGAAGCAGCTTCTCAGCAAACACACACACACACACCACGTCAAGAACTGTCTTTCGTACCAACCCTGGATTACTTTCTTCTCTACCAGGACACATGAATACAATGCTTTTTTCTACTGAGTACTTTGTTCTTCACTAGTTTTCATACTCTTTTTTATAGAATAATGTTTCATGAGACACCGCAACCAACCTTGACTGTGAACACACCAGCTACTTAGTGGGCCTTCGTTTTTGTTTCTGATTTATGAAGGAGGTGTGTGTGGGGGTGGGGGCCAAAGCTTGCCTGTGGCATACATTCAGGAGTATATTTCACCACCCCCCCACCCTCCATCTCCAAATCAGGACTAACTTTCACCCTCCCATCCCCAAATCAGGATTACATTTCACCCTCCGTCCCCAAATCAAGAGTACACTTCATCCCCCATCCCCAAATCAGGAGTAACCTTCACCCTCCATCTCCAAATCAGGAGTACACTTCATCCCCAAATCAGGAGTACACTTCATCCCCAAATCAGGAGTAACTTTCACCCTCCGTCCCCAAATCAGGAGTACACTTCAACCTCCATCCCCAAATCAGGAGTAATCTTCAACCTCCATCCCCAAATCAGGAGTAACCTTCACCCTCCATCCCCAAATCAGGAGTAATCTTCAACCTCCATCCCCAAATCAGGAGTAATCTTCACCCTCCGTCCCCAAATCAGGAGTAATCTTCACCCTCCATCCCCAAATCAGGAGTAACCTTCACCCTCCATCCCCAAATCAGGAGTAACCTTCACCCTTCATCCCCAAATCAGGAGTATACTTCATCCCCAAATCAGAAGTAACCTTCACCCTCCATCCCCAAATCAGGAGTAACCTTCACCCTCCATCCCCAAATCAGGAGTACACTTCATCCCCAAATCAGGAGTATACTTCATCCCCAAATCAGAAGTAACCTTCACCCTCCATCCCCAAATCAGGAGTAACCTTCACCTCCCATCCCCAAATCAGGAGTAACCTTCACCCTCCATCCCCAAATCAGGAGTAACCTTCACCCTCCATCCCCAAACCAGGAGTAACCTTCACCCTCCATCCCCAAATCAGGAGTAACCTTCACCTCCCACCCCCAAATCAGGAGTAACCTTCACCCTCCATCCCCAAATCAGGAGTAACCTTCACCTCCCATCCCCAAATCAGGAGTAACCTTCACCCTCCATCCCCAAATCAGGAGTAACCTTCACCCTCCATCCCCAAATCAGGAGTAACCTTCACCCTCCATCCCCAAATCAGGAGTAACCTTCACCCTCCATCTCCAAATCAGGAGTAACCTTCACCCTCCATCCCCAAATCAGGAGTAACCTTCACCCTTCATCCCCAAATCAGGAGTAACCTTCACCCTCCATCCCCAAATCAGGAGTAACCTTCACCCTCCATCCCCAAATCAGGAGTACACTTCATCCCCAAATCAGGAGTAACCTTCACCCTCCATCCCCAAATCAGGAGTAACCTTCACCCTCCATCCCCAAATCAGGAGTAATCTTCACCCTCAATCCCCAAATCAGGAGTAACCTTCACCCTCCATCCCAAAATCATAGACACGCTCTTCTTCCCTCGTCCTGCTGTTATTCTATACCATTAGGAGTTACAGACCTATAGACAATGAGATCTGAATGCAGCATGATGTCACTCTCAGCCTTACATCTACCTACCTGTCTGTCCATCTCTCTGTCTTTCTTTTATTCCCTCTGGTGTGAATATCTTTGTTTTTTTTTAACTCTGTTAATGGTGTGAATATCTTTGTTTTCTTTCATTCTGTTAATGGTGTGAATATCTTTGTTTTCCTCCATTCTGTTAATGGTGTGAATATCTTTGTTTAATTAATAAACCGCTGTGTTCGCGCTAATAGAGACGATTCTGGCTCAGTGTTGGCATCCATTTCAGTCGCCTGCTAGCACACACACACACACACACACACACACACACACACACACACACACACACACACACACACACACACACACACACACACACACACACACACACACACACACACACACAGGAGGAGGGATGGGAGGGTGATGCTGTTGTTGCTCTGCTGCAGTGGGGGGTGTTGTTGTTGCTCTGCTGCAGTGGGGGGTGATGTTGTTGTTCTGCTGCAGTGGGGGGTGATGTTGTTGCTCTGCTGCAGTGGGGGGTGATGTTGTTCTGCTGCAGTGGGGGGTGATGTTGTTGCTCTGCTGCAGTGGGGGGTGATGTTGTTGCTCTGCTGCAGTGGGGGGTGATGTTGTTGCTCTGCTGCAGTGGGGGGTGATGTTGTTGTTCTGCTGCAGTGGGGGGTGATGTTGTTGCTCTGCTGCAGTGGGGGGTGATGTTGTTGCTCTGCTGCAGTGGGGGGTGTTGTTGTTGTTCTGCTGCAGTGGGGGGTGATGTTGTTGCTCTGCTACAGTGGGGGGTGATGTTGTTCTGCTGCAGTGGGGGGTGATGTTGTTGTTCTGCTGCAGTGGGGGGTGATGTTGTTGCTCTGCTGCAGTGGGGGGTGATGTTGTTGCTCTGCTGCAGTGGGGGGTGTTGTTGTTGTTCTGCTGCAGTGGGGGGTGATGTTGTTGCTCTGCTGCAGTGGGGGGTGTTGTTGTTGTTCTGCTGCAGTGGGGGGTGATGTTGTTGCCCTGCTGCAGTGGGGGGTGATGTTGTTGCTCTGCTGCAGTGGGGGGTGATGTTGTTGCTCTGCTGCAGTGGGGGGTGATGTGGTTGTTCTGCTGCAGTGGGGGGTGATGTTGTTGCTCTGCTGCAGTGGGGGGTGATGTTGTTGCTCTGCTGCAGTGGGGGGGTGATGTTGTTGCTCTGCTGCAGTGGGGGGTGATGTTGTTGCTCTGCTGCAGTGGGGGGTGATGTTGTTGCTCTGCTGCAGTGGGGGGGTGATGTTGTTGCTCTGCTGCAGTGGGGGGTGATGTTGTTGCTCTGCTGCAGTGGGGGGTGATGTTGTTGCTCTGCTGCAGTGGGGGGTGATGTTGTTGCTCTGCTGCAGTGGGGGGTGATGTTGTTCTGCTGCAGTGGGGGGTGATGTTGTTGCTCTGCTGCAGTGGGGGGTGATGTTGTTGCTCTGCTGCAGTGGGGGGTGATGTTGTTTCTCTGCTGCAGTGGGGGGTGATGTTGTTGCTCTGCTGCAGTGGGGGGTGATGTTGTTGCTCTGCTGCAGTGGGGGGTGATGTTGTTGCTCTGCTGCAGTGGGGGGTGATGTTGTTGTTCTGCTGCAGTGGGGGGTGATGTTGTTGCTCTGCTGCAGTGGGGGGTGATGTTGTTGTTCTGCTGCAGTGGGGGGGTGATGTTGTTGCTCTGCTGCAGTGGGGGGTGATGTTGTTGCTCTGCTGCAGTGGGGGGTGATGTTGTTGCTCTGCTGCAGTGGGGGGTGATGTTGTTGCTCTGCTGCAGTGGGGGGTGATGTTGTTGTTCTGCTGCAATGGGGGGTGATGTTGTTGTGTGTGGCTCAGAGAGCTACAGCTGCTGATGGATATACAACTCACATCACTTGTTCCTCAAGAAGACATCCAAATGTTATATTGATTGTTAGATTGTGTGGTCTTTCTGAGACTGAATGAATGGTGAAGGTGTGAGAGAGACACAAAGAGAGAGCCTGGCTGCAGCTGATACAGGCTTTCTGTCAATATGAAACGGGGCAAGTGTGTGTGTGTGTGTGTGTGTGTGTGTGTGTGTACATTTACTTTAAGACCCCCCTATCTGCTTAAGTGTGTGTGTTTGAGTGTTGAATATAGATGGGAGGGAATGTCTCTTTTTGTAATCTTTCTCTGTCATTGTTAGAGGGACGCACGTGTTGCTGGAGAAAGGATGTATTTGTGTGTGTGTGTGTACGCCTAAGGAAGGCAGGAGGATTTGGTGCAGTGTGAATCCCCTTTGTAATGGTGCAGAAAAAATCTCTCTCTCCCCCGCTTTCTCCCCTCCCCCATCTTTCTTTTTCTCCCCTCCATCTCTAGCCCCATCTTCTTCTCCCCCTCTCTCGCTCCCTGCAGAGTGTAGTTTATGTAAAAGCATTAGGTAATACCAGATCAAAGCTTCTCATGATGAAAGAGAGAGGGGTCTGTGTGTGTACATGTGTGTACTTGTTTGTGTGCATTTGTGGTGGGTTATAGACACTGTTGCTGATCTCATCTCCTTTTAGTTTTCTGGGCAACCTGGACTTTGACCCCACACACATTTAGCGTGGGTTTATATTTGACAAAAAAGACTGGGTGGAATTATTTACAATTTTGTACAGATGAAAACAAAAACGACAGACTGAGAAGAGAAATGAGAGACTAAGAGAATGAAAAAGAGAACTAAAGACTGAGGGGTAGGGAGGAGAAGAATGAGGGGTAGGGAGGAGAAGAATGAGGGGTAGGGAGGAGAAGAATGTGTGTAAGTGTAAGTGTCTGTGTGTGCGTGTGCACGTGTGTGTGTGTGAGAATCTGCATAATGTAGAAGAATTATACCTGCATGACTATTCAGGTCAGACTGTACTGATGATGATGATGATATACTTAACCAATAAGGCATGAGGAGGTGTGGTATATGGCCAATATACCACGGCTAAGGGCTGTTCTTACGCACGACGCAACGCGGAGTGCCTGGATACAGCCCTTAGCCGTGGTACATTGGCCATCAGGGTTGGGGAGTAATGGATTACAAAAAAACTAACTGTAATCTGTTACGTTACCAGCAAAAATATTGTAATCAGATTACAGATACTTTTTAGAAACTAGATGATTACTTCGAGGATTACTTTTAAATTCAGAAAGGATGTTTGCGAAATAAAATCTTTGACACTGTTTTCTCAATGACATTCAAAAAAGGCACAAATGTTAATTTGTTCAATGTGAGCGAGTCTGACCATAAATCAGAGACCACTATGATGACACACCAATGTGTTTGATTGATTGCAGGGAAAGAGCAGGAATAGGCTTTTATAGGCTACAGTCCAAGATATGTCTTCCAATGTTATGACTGCTGTCGGCATCCAAAGATTATCCAACTCGAATAAACCCTTGGAGGTAAGGATGACAGCAGTGGTGTAGTCTACAGCGATACGGATATCACTTATTGATATCTACATAGCGCATTGAGGTGAATCACACTGCTGCTCTATCATTTAGCTATTTGTGCCTTACGGATTGTTGTGGATGGCTGTTAACAAATCTAAATGTGTATTTAAACCCAATAATGGTTGAATTCAAGAAGTTTAAACTACCTATCAATCATTGTTTTTGAAACCAGTGGACAGACAGTGAAAAATGCTGATAAATTATTCATGCTGATAAAAACATTAAATCCATAGGCCTAATGGACACTTGTTCAAACTCACTGTCACCGAATATGTCGTACTCTTCGGCGAATATGTCGTATGTGAGAGAGAAGGACCAAGGCGCAGCGGGATTGTGGATGCTCATGTTTTAATTCAAAAAAGGAGTAAAGCATCCACTGGAAAAACAATGCACACGACAGGCCCAGTCTTACAGGCATACAAAAACGCAGTGCAAGAACAATTCCCCACAACCCCAAAGACAAACACACACACCTATATAGGACTTCCAATCAAAGGCAACTATACACACCTGCCTTCAATTGGAAGTCCCAATCACCAACACAACATTCAACAAACACAAACCACCTGCCACATCCTGACCAAGACTAAGCAATACGCCCTCTGCTGGTCAGGACGTGACACTCACACACTTTTCATAGCCTTAAAGGGGCAATATGTAGTTGCTACATCCAGATTGTGGTCACTTAGAAATGTCCTTGTTTTTGAAAGAAAAGCTACTTTTTTTGTCCATTAAAATAACATCAAATTGATCAGAAATACAGTGTAGACATTGTTAATGTTGTAAATGACTATTGTAGCTGGAAACGGCAGATTTTTAATGGAATATCTACATAGGCGTACAGAGGCCCATTATCAGCAACCATCACTCCTGTGTTTGAATGGCACATTGTGTTAGCTAATCCAAGTTTATCATTTTAAAAGGCTAATTGATCATTAGAAAACCCTTTTGCAATTATGTTAGCACAGCTGAAAACTGTTGTTCTGATTAAAGAAGCAATAAAACTGGCCTTCTTTAGACTAGTAGAGTATCTGGTTGCTGATAAATGGGCCTCTGTACGCCTATGTAGATATTCCATTAAAAATCTGCCGTTTCCAGCTACAATAGTCATTTACAACATTAACAATGTCTACACTGTATTTCTGATCAATTTGATGTTATTTTAATGGACAAAAAAAAGTAGCTTTTCTTTCAAAAACAAGGACATTTCTAAGTGACCCCAAACTTTTGAACGGTAGTGTGTATATATATCTCCATTGATTATTGAAGAATATAATTTAGAAATGCTTAATGAGCCTAGTTCAACTGTCACACTCCATGAGAACCCATATATATATACACACGCTTGTTTTTCTCCAATGTTTGTAAACATTGTAAATGTAAAACTAACACTGTAACTCAAATCATATTGTATTTGTCACATGTGCCGAATACAACAGGTGTAGACCTCACAGTGAAATGCTTACTTACAAGCCCCTAACCAACAATGTAGTTACATTTAAACATTTTTTATCAAATAAATATACCAAAAAAAAAGCCTCAAAATGGTTAAAACAATAAGAGTGGTTACATTTCTCCAGGTCCATCGCTCAGCTTTTTACCAAAACAGAGGCGGGGCGACCGTTGTTATTGTTTCATCTGTGGATTTTCCCTTTAAACAACTTCATATTATCAAGATATCGAAGTGTCACCAACAAAAAGGTAAACAATAGGCCTATAGCAAATGCAGCATATGACATTCATTTATCACATGTAAATAGCTATTTTTCAGTAGTGCTCAAAGCATGTCATTCCATGAGCGCAGCATTTATTTTTCAACTGGAGTCAATGAGCCCAATCAGTCCTCCATGACAACAAAATCTTAAACAACAAAGTAGGCTGGATAATAAGTCCTTCGTTTTGGGGTTATGCTCAGGTAAAACAATTTGACTAATCTATACTTCCATATTTCCAAGTCCTATTCTTGAAGATCAAGGGGTATAACATTTATTGGAATGACTGGAATTCTGATAGACTTTGGTTTTTAATGTAAAGATATAATTTTATCATATTATTATATGTAGTAGAAAGCGATGGGGTTAGAAGAGGCCTACATAACCAACCCATAACGTAAAATGTAACATCCATATATGGCCAGCTATGTAAACTTTAACATTGATTTATCCTGCAATAGATGTTGTTCAATTTGTAACATACATTTTTCTCTTCTTCTAATGCCGCTTAAGGACGAAAGTAATCTAAAAGTAACGGATTGTAATCAGATTACGTTACTGAGTTGGATAATCCAGAAGTTACGTTACTGATTACAATTTTGGACAGGTAACTAGTAACTAACGGATTACATTTAGAAAGTAACCTACCCAAGCCTGTTGGTCATATACCACATACCCCCCAGGTGCCTTTGCTGCTGTTATAAAATGGTTACCAATGTAATTAAAGCAGTAAAAATACATGTTTTGTCATACCCATCATACTTTCAGCCAATCAGCATTCAGGGCTTGAACCACCCAGTTTATAGTAGATAATATTCTCTTTTGGATAAAACCACCAGGTAACAATGATAGCAGTTCTCTCCTCCTGTCATCTTTTCCTCCATCATTACATCGCCAGGGGTAACTAGCCTTGCTTCTATAAAACCTCACCACTGATTTTCCCCTGAGTGTGTGTGTGTGTGTGTATTCGACAATGTGGATGCGTACATGTGTGTCCATGCATGCATTCCCGTTTGTGTGTGTGTGTGTGTGTTTGTGTGTGCTTGAGGCCCATTCAAAAAAGATGCACCCCACATTTCGCAGGGTAGCCTCACCACAGATGTTTCCTTGGCAACCCCACTAGGTCATCCAATGAGAAGAGGGGGCTGGGCAAGGAGGGAGAGGGTGGGGGAGGAGGGAGGCAGGAGGGGGTGCTGACACAGAGAATCTGAGAGACCTGATTGGAGTTGGACTGGTGCAGTGAAACACACACACACACGCAAACACACATACACACACACCTTCAAAGCATGCAAATTTCAACTTTCAGAGCTGTTTTGTAGTAATGTGGTGCCTGCCTGTATTTCCTTAAACATTTATTTAACAATACATGCCATTGAAAAATATGAATATTTCATGACATCATTTTTGTCAGTAGGTACCCAACAGAAGGTGATGTGTTAGACACAGTCACTCATATAGATATAGAGGTATATAGAGCCTGTCTGCATTCCTGATTTCTGGAACTCTTAGCTTACCTGTGTAATATTGACATAAGCTCAGAACCACTTGTTTTTTCCAGCATGGTCCTGTATAATCAGTTGTTGTGCTGATCAATGGACAGTTCATTACCTCTGTCAAATGAATATGTAGCTTAAAGTTATCTTTGTACTTGTATTTATTTGGGGACACAACAATAATACACATTTACAATAGGCCTATATCTAAAAAGACATACAGCCAAATGATATATAAACTGAGTATACTGCACATTAAGAATGCTCTTTCCATGACACAGTAAACTGACCAGGTGGAAGCTGTGATCCCTTATTAATGTCAGCTGTTAAATCCAATTCAATCAGTGTAGATGAAGGGGAGGAGACAGGTTAAAGAAGGATTTTTATGCCTTGAGACATGGATATGTGCCATTCAGAGAGAGAATGGGAAAGACAAAAGATTATATGTATTTTCTTTATTTAACTGAGCAAGTCAGTTAAGAACAAATTCTTATTTTCTATGACGGCCTAGGAACAGTGGGTTAACTGCCTTGTTCAGGCGTAGAACAACAGATTTTTACCTTGTCAGCTCGGGAATTCGATCTTGCAACCTTTCGGTTACAAGTCCAACACTCTAACCACTAGGCTACCTGCCACCCCATATGCTTTTGAACAGGGTATGGTAGTAGGTGCCAAGCGCACCGGTTTGTGTCAAGAACTTTAACGCTGCTGGGTTTTTCACTCTCAACAGTTTCCTGTGTGTATCAAGAATTGTCCACCACCCAAGGGACATCCAGCCAACTTGACACAACTGTGGGAAGCATTAGAGTCAACATGGGCCATGCCCCAGCAAATTGAAGCTGCTCTGAGGGCAAACCAGGGGTGCAACTCAATATTAGGAAGGTGTTCCTAATGTTTGGTTTACTCAGTGTAAATCTGAAAACAGATGGGAGTATTGATAGATCTGGAACAGACTATACAGTACATACTGTACGTGCTGCTGATAGTGTGCGATTTACTGTGTGCATATTAATAAGCCTACGTCATTTGTCAGATGCACGTGGGCCAGCTTGAAAAATGTCTTAGCTTCTCAAATGACTTAAAGCAGCGCCTGAAAATGAGAAACTTTTACAACCTGTGCAATTTATCTTGCGCATTTGTACCGTAGGGATGGCGTGCTTCTGACGGATGAGGGCAAAGACCTCTTCCTTGAGAGTTTGAGCGTGTATGTGTGCGTGCCGATGTGTGTCGGGAAAGGTAAGGGGTGTCAAAAACTGTACAAGGAAATAGAATGGTCAAAATATCCCTTCCGGTTCGCGAATCCAGGACCACTCTATGGAAATGGACAGTCTGGTGATGACGTTTGTTCCAAAATGTTTTTATTCATTCACTCAGTGCTGATTGAACGATTATTTATCCTGCTTGGTTAAAAAATAGTGTAAAACAGTTGATGTGTTGAAAACTGTTACATTTTATCACATAGCTAACCAAGTTAGCATGGCATTTTCTTTTGACTGCGTACAGATCGCGCAAGCAAGCAATGATGATTATTATTGTAATGACCTAACTAGATCATAAAGGAACAGCTGTCCAGACAGAGGATGGAGTTAACGAATGGACGGTTTATTAACCAACTTTACACAGGCTACTGATTGGCCGTAGCCCACGCCAAATAAATGAAGGACACCCTATAAAACAACCGTGACCTTCTCTTGTGAAGCCCAGACGTAAGAGAGAGAACAAAGGTTAAACATGGTCTTAACTTCCAACGCTCCATCCCCCTGCCCAACCCCCCTCCACGCCACTCCGCCAACCACCAGGATGCCCGGCATCAGAACAATCCAGGCATTCCCGTGATTGGCAGATAGCAGGTTGATTGGCATGTTGGACCCCGCGAACACTGGGTACTGGTAAATACAACACAACCAACGAATAGCTTAACACATAACACACAGCTGTTTGTGCAGGTCGCTACATTGTTATTTTAGCTTTACTTTGCTTTGTGTGCAAACTGCACCCATGCTACTTTTAACTTGTGGATAGCGACTTCAGTTTTTCGGTAACACATTGAAAAGTAACTTGACACTGTTGATCAGTCAGCACAAGTTTGGATTAAAATGACAAGAAGAAAATTGCATTGACATAAGAGGGAGCGTACTGAGTTAATGCATAAGGTAAGGGATAGAATTTGCTCGGGATCTTCATGCACACACTAGAACAATTACGTAACCTTGGTACAACCCTTCAGACAGTAGTAATTTAATAGATTTCTGTACAAAATAATCATTTTTTTGGTACAGTTTCAGCTGATATAAAACTGTAATGTACCCTGTGTGTCTGGGGAGTAGACTCGGAGGCAGTCTAAATACAGGACAAGATCGCCCTCTAGTCGTTCTAAAATGATACTGCTGGTTCTGAGCACATGAATGACAAAATCAATGGCTGTATATGAATGGAAAACACCATCGGTCACATGACCACACATATTAGTGTGGTTATTACCTGTAGTTGGGTTGCAGGCCTGTTGGTGATAACTTTACTGTAGGTCAGTATGGTGTCAGTATTGAAGGGTCCTACAATTCCATCTGTCAACCCAGCAGAAAATGCCACTGTTGTAACGAAATCCCACAAGGAGGGTCACGCACCCTTCAGGTTAAGATTTACAGATTTGTTATTGATAGCGCCTCCCTCAAGCTATGAAGGATGAAGGAGCAGATGTTCCCTCTGCACGCATCAATGGGACGAGGGTGGGGGACTTTCTTGGGCCAAGAAATATGAGCAATGGACATTAGACCGGTGGAAATTTGTCCTTTTGTCTGATGAGTCCAAATGTGAGATTTTTGGTTCCAACCGCTGTGTCTTTGTGAGACGCAGAGTAGGTGAATGGATGATTGATCTCCGCTTGTGTGGTTCCCACCGTGAAGCATGGAGGAGATGTGATGGTGTGGGGGTGCTTTGCTGGTGACACTGTCTCTGATTTATTACAGAATTCAAAGGCACACCTAACCAGCATGGCTACCACAGCATTCTGCACAAATACGCCATCCCCTCTGGTTTTCACTTAGTGGGACTATCATTTGTTTTTCAACAGGACAATGACCCAACACACCTCCAGACTGTGTAAGGGCTATTTGACCAAGAAGGAGAGTGATGGAGTGCTGCATCAGATGACCTGGCCTCCACAATCACCCGACCTCAACCCAATTGAGATGGTTTGGGATGAGTTGAACCGCAGAGTGAAGGAAAAGCAGCCAACAAGTGCCCAGCATATGTGGGAACTCCTTCAAGACTGTTGGAAAAGCATTCCAGGTGAAGCTGGTTGAGAGAATGCCAAGCGTGTGCAAAGCTGTCATCAAGACAAAGGTTGACTACTTTGAAGAATCTAAAATCTAAAACATATTTTGATTTGTTTAACACCTTTTTAGTTACTACATGATTCCATATGTGTTATTTATAGTTTTGAATGAGTAGGTATGTCCAAACTTTTCACTGGTACTGTAAGTATTCAGACCCTTTGGTATGAGACTCGAAATATAACTCAGGTGCATCCTGTTTCCATTGATCATCGTTGAGATGTTTCTACAACTTGATTGGAGTCCACCTGTGGTAAATTCAATTGATTGGACATGATTTGGAAAGCCACAAACCTGTCTATTTAAGCTCCCACGGTTGACAGTGCATTTCAGAGCAAAAACCAAGCCATGAGGTCGAATAAATTGTCCGTAGAGCTCCGAGACAGGATTGTGTCGAGGCACAGATCTGGGGAAGGGTACCAAAACATTTCTGCGGCATTTAAGGTCCCCAAGAACACAGTGGCCTCCATAATTCTTAAATGGAAGAAGTTTGGAACCACCAAGACACTTCCTTAAGCTGACCGTCCGGCCAAACTGAGCAATCGGGGGTGAAGGGCCTTGGTCAGGGAGGTGACCAAGAACCTGATGGTCACTCTGACAGAGCTTCAGATTTCCTTTGTGGAGATGGGAGAACCTTCCAGAAGGACAACCATCTCTGCAGCACTCTACCAATCAGGCATATATGGTAGAGTGGCCAGACGGAAACCAATCCTCAGCAAAAGGCACATGACAGCCCGCTTGGAGTTTTGCCAAAAGGCACCTAAAGGACTCTCAGACAATGTGAAACAAGATTCTCTGGTCTGATGAAACCAAGATTGAAATCGTTGGCCTGACTTCCAAGCATCACATCTGGAGGAAACCTGGCTCCATCCTTACGGTGAAACATGGTGGTGATAGCATCATGCTGTGGGGATGTTTTTCAACAGCAGGGACTGGGAGACTAGTTAGGATCGAGGCAAAGATGAACGGAGCAAAGTACAGAGAGATCCTTGATTAAAACTTGCTCCAGAGCGCTCAGGACCTCAGACTGGGACGAAGGTTCACCTTCCAACAGGACAATAACCCGAAGCACACAGCCAAGACAATGCAGGAGATGGCAAGTTCTTGAACACTTGTATTTCCTGAACGTTTGGTAAACGTAACAGACATTCCATCCGGTAGGATGAATCCTTCATTCCGAGAAAATAAAACATTTCTTTTAAATACAGCCAAGGGTGTTCGTCCTAATCAGGAGGTGGTGGTAGCGTGATGTCGGACATGATTGAGGGGATGACTGTTTTGCAAGTGAAAGGCTCCCTGGTGGGTGGGGTTTACACTTTAGGGCCCTTGGATTTTCCCAAACATATGAGGTTTGTCTCAACTCTGCTCGTATGTCGTCGCCTGCTGCCTAGCAAAACAAGTTCACCCATCAGTGACTCGCCGACGTTGCATCTTTTTTTCCAACATTATTAGTTTTTTTTCTTCCAGCTTCAGATTGATTTGATTTTGTAGCGAGTAACGAAGGTGTCAGGGGAAATGTGTCACAGTAAAAGTATACATTTTCTTTTGAAAATGTAGTGAAGTACAAGTAAAAATGGACAGAAATATAAATAGTAAAGTACCGATACCCTAACAAACTACTTAAGTACAGTAACAAAGTATTTCTACTTTGTTACTTTAGACAACTGGAAATGGCTCAATTTGAGATGATGTAAAAGCAACAGGGTTCTTCTGATAGCAGAAGTGAGTTAAGCTGCCAAGGGCCATGATTAGGCTGCGTATTTGGTATAAGTAGTTTCATAGTAAGGGGAGAATGAATGACCATAGCAGCTGTTGTTCAGTTTGACTATTTTATTGAATACTTCAGTATCGTGTTATTTAGCCTAATAAAGTTATCAGTTTAGGAACCAAGTTGGTTAGTTGGATTACCCATAAATAGGGGAAAGGGGGATACCTAGTCAGTTGTCCAACTGAATGTATTCAACTGTAAAGCCGTCAAATGAGTGATAAAAACATTATGTTTGTAATTGCATGATTAACTATGACTATAGGGTAGTTCCATATAATTTCAATCACTTTCTGACAGCACCCCTTATGATTTGATTGAAACCTTCCATAGCCTACATGTTTGCTGATGATAGAAGTGGTCATAAAGGGATTTTCTGGTACCTGAATGTCAAAACATTTAGGAGATAGAGGTGCTCAAAGTCAAAACATTTAGCATACCCCACCCTACCATGAGACATCCATGTCTTCATCACTGAAAATGTATTGAAAAAGAAAAGTTTTGGAATAAAAAAATATGTAATTTCTTAACCTTTAATGTAAATGATCTGAAACGCATTAACTCAGATTATTTCTGTATGTTTTAGCTTAAACCCTATTTTACATAATCAGAGGTGTTTGTGTTGTGCCCACCATCGATTGAGTCACAGCATTCTCTTGAATACAGGGTGGGTGTCATGTTTTGGCTGATAAATGTACTAAAATGTGAATAAAATGTAAAATAAAACTTTCAAATGGTACCACAACATTGGCTGGAGGTCCACACATCAGAGAATGTTGAGTTGAGTGTAAATATCCCTTGTTACAAATTAAACTGTCGATCTTCCATAGGAAACCTATTGAAATGATCATAGATAAACAGAGTAAACATTCTCATTCAAGTTGACAATCAATGGTGGGTGGACCGGCGGCCATCTTTCTGGTATTAATTAGAAGTTAACATTTCTATTATATTTAAATTTCAATGATGTACCAACTAAATTGCAGTGGTCTAATAGGATAGGTCTATTCTACAAATTCTATTTCTATGAATGAAATGACACCCACCCTGCATGTTGTGTCTCAACCGATGACAGGAGCAATACAAAAACCTCAGATAATGCAAATTAAGGACTAGGCTACAACATACAGTGTGTGAAAATGAGAAAAATTACGTGTTTTTACATCATTAACGTTAACAGTAAAAAACAAATTATATTTGATTAAGAATACTTTTTTTAAGACATTAGAAAAAGGTTTGACACCACTGTTTGTAAACCTTAAAATAATGTCAAACTCAACCATTTATCTTATTCGGTGATGAAGACATGGATGTCTCATGGCAGGGTGGGGTATGCAAAATGGGCAAACTTGAGCACCTCTGTCTCCTGAGTGTTTTGGCATTCAGGTCCAAAAAGTCACTTAATGAGCACTTCTAACATGGGCAAACATCTATGGAAGGTTTTGTTCAAGGCAAAAGAACTAGAGTTTTTCCTGATCATGTGACATGACCAGGAACACTTATTTTAGGTTTGTATTTTAGATTCGGTGAATACAGTATTGATTTAAGGCCCAGTGCAGTCAAAAGTCCTGTGTTTTATATCATACTGTACAACAGCTGATGAAACTGACACTGTAAAAGTGTGAACAAAATTGATCAGTGTTACTTCCTGATAGTTGCTGGTTGAAAATACAATATGCACAGGACATTCTAATTACAAGCTTTGCATGGGCGGGAGTTTCGTCTTTCCATAGTGACATCCTCATGTGGTGAATTGGCTAATAGACCAATAAGAAAGAGTTCCAAACCTCTCTCCCAATAACAGCTAGTTTTCAGTTGTCCCCTCCCCACTCAGACCACACCCAGACAGTCCTAGCTAAATTCATGCTTGAGAAATTGTTTTTCTGTTGTTACTAAAAAGCTATTTTATCTATTACAGACAGGTATTTAATTGTGACCCCATTGTAACGGGTCCCTGAAAATTGTGCAGAATTGTGTACCACGTCATCCATTTTGTATGATATGTTACATCCTGCAATTGTTTTTCAAATATATTTGTATTACTTTTGAAATTCGTGTAATATGTTACGAATTCCAATTTGTACAATGTGTTATGAATTTGTAAGCACTTAACAACAACGAACTGCATCTTTAATACTCCCACAATCTAGGTACTGTAGTATACTGTATAATTCAATATGAATCAAGCACAATCTAGGTACTGTAGTATACTGTATAATTCAATATGAATCAAGCACAATCTAGGTACTGTAGTTACTGTATAATTCAATATGAATCAAGCACAATCTAGGTACTGTAGTATACTGTATAATTCAATATGAATCAGGCACAATCTTAACTGGGAACATCTACTTGTATATTCTGAGTTTAGAACTAAAACAACTGATGATTTTATATGTTAGCAATATGTTTTCATTATTTAATGACTCTATTTCATATGTCCTGTATGTTTGATGAAACAGTTGTTACACATTCTCTTTTATTTTGTATCTATTGTTTCCATTAGATCTGAAGTATAAGTTGAAGACGTCAGCAGGAATTTTGAGGGGACTGTCATTGGGATTGTGTGTGTTGGTCACCAGCCAAGCTCCGTGATATGGTTCTGAAAATAACCATGTCAGGAGAAGGAAGTGGATTTATGTATTGTCAGCTGAGAGTTGTTTTTATGCGTTCTGCTGTATTGTTGATCCAGTAAATGGATACTCAATGACAATGACTCTCAAAATCTTTATGTAGTAGACTGTGAAAACAAGCATCTCAAAGCCGTACCACCAGACACTCCACAATTAGTAAGATCTTTAAATTCTGCAAATAATAACATTACAAAGATAAAAAGTGAGGACTTACACATTCTGAAAATATTAACACTGAACAGCAACAGGATATCTTATGTGAACAAAGGATATTTTTCAGATCTGGTCTCTCCACAGCTGTAATATCTTTCCTTCAACCAACCCACTTCCATCTCAGACCACAAGTTTAAGGGCCTGGACAACCTCATAGTATTACAACTGGATAACAACCACATCTCAAGTATTGCATCATCATCTTTTCAGTTCCTCTTCAGCTTGAGGAAACTGTACTTAACTAGCAACCAGCTTCATTGTCTTCAGCCCATTTTAGAATGACCACATTTGCAGAAATGGTTCATTGGGAACAATAACTTCACCTCTTTTCTTTCACAGGAAATATCAAATAGGTCTATAGTGCCAACAGTACTGGATATATCCGGTAATCCTCTGGAGATCTGCAGTGTCACGGCAGATGTCCGTTCCCATCTTCATACATTAGATCGTTCCCTCTGTGGCTCTAATGGAATGGGATGAGGCGGAAAGGTATTTTCTGAGGAATGTCTCACATACCTACAGTGAGAACACTGATTGTAATGTAACAACTTCAGTATTGTCTCTGACGAGCTGCTGCAGTCCTGCACACAGTTGACTGACCTGGACATATCATTTATAATATTATTTACTTGTCCACATCCACTTTTAGAGCAATAAACAACTGGACTATAATGGCTGGACAATAATGGCATCTCTTCTGTGTCGAATGCTATAAGGAATCTCCCCACATTGGAAACATTGGATCTCAGCCACAACATAATCAAAACTCTCGCCAGTCTAAGAAAACTCGTAAGACTAAATCTTAACAACAATTTCATCTCTAACTTTGAAGACTGTGTTAAACAGGATTTGAGGGCCTTAAATGTCCTGAAACTTGGAAACAACAGAATCCTCAACTTGGGTGATGCTTTTACGAAGGGTTTGCAACTTCTAAAGAGCTTGCATTTAGGATTCAATGAACTAATTGACATCAGACAAAAACACTTCAACAACTTACAATCACTTGTGGAGTTGGCTTTAAGTGTTTGACCTTAAACACTTCCTTCAAAACAATGTCATCGATCAAAGCAAAATCAGAGCTGCTGTGTTCAAAGGACTTACAAGCTTAAATGTCTCTATACGGTTTTCAGTTTTATCAAAAATGAAACAGATGAACCAATCCACCCAGCACTCTTAACATACTTGTGATCTCTGAAGATCATTTATATCTATAGTCAGCATCAAAGTAGGTAGAAGATTCAAACTTATCTGCCGTCCAACTTTCTTGAGGGGCTGAAAAAGTTATCAGAGTTCTATGCAGGTAATCTTTATCTTGTGTCCCTTTACCCAGACACTTTCATTCACACACCCCGGCTGTTGTCCCTTTACCCAGACACTTTCATTCACACACCCCAGCTGTTGTCCCTTTACCCAGACACTTTCATTCACACACCCCGGCTGTTGTCCCTTTACCCAGACACTTTCATTCACACACCCCAGCTGTTGTCCCTTTACCCAGACACTTTCATTCACACACCCCAGCTGTTGTCACTTGATTTTAGCAAGAATTGGTTCATAGACCTCTCCCCAGAGCTGTTTCACCTAATCCCAAAGCTCCAAAGTTTCTCTATAGCCAAAGCTGGACTTAAGTCCTTTGATTTCCTAAAAAGAGCCAACCTCACTCAAGTCAGTTCCTTACATGTGACGCAGAATCAATTTACAGTACATACATCAATGAGACGCAGGTGCCATCTCTCCTGGCCTTAACTATCCTTGATACACGCAGAATCCTTTCCTCTGTGACTGCAGAAATGCTTTGGCTGAGAGCAATAACCAAACAACCAAATACAAGTTGTTTATGCCCATGACTATCCCTGCAGCTATCCATACAATCTAAAGGACACTAAATTGTTTGACCTGGACACCCACTCCTGTTTAGAAGACACAGGCTTCTTCTACTTCCTCTCCACCACTTGTCTGGTCCTCCTCACCCTGCTGGAGTCCTTCATCATCTATCTCCTGAGGTGGCAGGTGGTCTACGCCTACTTTCCCTTCCTGGCTTATCTCCATGATGCCAAGTGGAGGAAGAGCCAAAGTGGAGGAAGAGCCAAAGTGGAGGAAGAGCCAAAGCATAGGAAGAGCCAAAGCGGAGGAAGAGCCAAAGCGGAGGAAGAGCCAAAGCGGAGGAAGAGCCAAAGCGGAGGAAGAGCCAAAGGCGTCAGTATGACGTCTCCTACAACACCCACTATGAGCCCTGTGTCCTGAGGGAGCTGCTGCCAGAGCTGGAGGGAGAGCAGGGCTGGAAGCTGTGTCTACACCACCGGGACTTCCAGCCAGATACCACATACTGTATGCAACACATCAATTAGTCATTGTATTGAAATGCATTGTTACCTCAGACATTTAATATGACAGTGTACACTTTTAAATTGATATTCTGGACATAGCACAGGCTTGTGTGAGTGACCTGACTCCAGTATATCATTAAATATCATGTCTGAAATGAGAACTGGGTCGCCAGCTGATGTCTCCCTGTAACTACAGTGCCTTCGGAAAATATTCAGACCCCTTGACTTTTTCCACATTTTGTTACGTTACAGCCTTATTCTACAATTGATTAAATAAAAAAAATCCTTAATGACGAGTTTGGAGGGTACTATGGTGTTAAATGCTGAGCTGTAGTTGATGAACAGCATTCTTACGTAGGCATTCCTCTTGTCCAGATGGGTTAGGGCAGTGTGCAGTGTGATTGCGTCGTCTGTGGACCTATTGGGGCGGTAAGCTAATTGGAATGGGTCTAGGGTGTCAGGTAGGGTGGAGGTGATATGGTCCTTGACTAGTCTCTCAAAGCACTTCATGATGACGGAAGTGAGTGCTATGGGGCGATAGTCATTTAGCTCAGTTACCTTAGCTTTCTTGGGAACAGGAACAATGGTGGCCCTCTTGAAGCATGTGGGAACAGCAGACTGGGATAAGGATTGATTGAATATGTCCGTAAACACACCAGCCAGCTGGTCTGCGCATGCTCTGAGGACGTGGCTGGGATGCCGTCTGGGCCTGCAGCCTTGCGAGGGTTAACACGTTTAAATGTTTTACTCACATTAGCTGCAGTGAAGGAGAACCCGCAGGTTTTGGTAGCGGGCCGTGTCAGTGGCACTATATTGTCCTCAAAGCGAGCAAAGAAGTTGTTTAGTTTGTCTGGGAGCAAGACATCGTGGTCCGCGATGGGGCTGGTTTTTCTTTTGTAGTCCGTGATTGACTGTAGACCCTGCCACATACCTCTCGTGTCTGAGCTGTTGAATTGCGACTTTACTTTGTCTCTATAGTGACGCTTAGCTTGTTTGATTGCCTTGCAGAGGGAATAGCTACACTATTTGTATTCGGTCATGTTTCCTGTCACCTTGTACTGATTAAAAGCAGTGGTTCGCGCTTTCAGTTTTGCGCGAATGCTGCCATCAATCCACGTTTTCTGGTTGGGGAATGTTTTAATAGATGCTGTGGGTACAACATCACCGATGCACTTGCTAATAAACTCGCTCACCGAATCAGCGTATTCATCAATGTTGTTGTTGGACACTATGCGGAACATATCCCAGTCCACGTGATCGAAGCAATCTTGAAGCATGGAATCCGATTGGTCGGACCAGCATTGAACAGACCTGAGCATGGATGTTTCATGTTTTAGTTTTTGTCTATAGGCTGGGAGTAACAAAATGGAGTCGTGGTCAGCTTTTTCGAAAAGAGGGCGGGGGAGGGCCTTATATGCGTCGCGGAAGTTAGAATAACAATGATCCAGGGTTTTGCCAGCCCGGGTCACGCAATCGATATGCTGATAAAATTTAGGGAGCCTTGTTTTCAGATTAGCCTTGTTAAAATCCCCAGCTACAATAAATGCAGCCTCAGGATATGTGGTTTCCAGTTTACATAGAGTCAAATGAAGTTCTTTGAGGGCCGTCGATGTGTCTGCTTGGGGGTAATATACACGACTGTGATTATGATCGAAGAGAATTCTCATGGTAGATAATGCGGTCGGCATTTGATTGTGAGGAAGTCAGGCGAACAAACGGACTTGAGTAACCTGTATGTTGTTATGATAACACCACGCCTTGTTAATCATAAGGCATAGACCCCCGCCCTTCTTCTTACCAGAGAGATGCTTGTTTCTGTCGGCGCGATGCGTGAAGAAACCAGGTGGATGTACCGACTCTGATAGCATGTCTCGAGTGAGCCATGTTTCCGTGAAACAAAGAACGTTACAGTCTCTGATGTCTCTCTGGAAGGCAACCCTTGCTCGGATTTTGTCTTCCTTGTTGGTTGTCAAGAGACTGGACATTGGCAAGTAGTATGCTCGGGAGTGGTGTGCCCGTCTACGGAGCCTGACCAGAAAACCACTCAGTCTGCCCCTTCTGCGGCGCCGTTGTTTTGGGTCACCGGCTGGGATCCGGTCCATTGTCCTGGGTGGTGGGCCAAACAGAGGATCCGCTTCGGGAAAGTTGTATTCCTGGTCGTAATGTTGGTGAGTTGACGTTGCTCTTAAATCCAATAGGTTTTATTAAATACAGTCGGGAGGAACTAAGATTTCCTGGGGTAACAATGTAAGAAATAACACATAAAAAAACAAAACACTGCATAGTTTCCTAGGAACGCGAAGCGAGGCGGCCATCTCTGTCTGCAGTATATAAGGTCCCACGGTTGACGGTGCATGTCAGAGCAAAAACCAAGCCATGAGGTTGAAGGAATTGTCCGTAGAGCTCCGAGACGGGATTGTGTCGAGAAACAGATCTGGCGAAGGGTACCAAAAAATGTCTGCAGCATTGAAGGTCCCCAAGACCACAGTGGCGTCCATCGTTCTTAAATTGAAGAAGTTTGGAACCACCAAGACTTCCTAGAGCTGCCCACCCGGCCAAACTGAGCATTCGGGGAAAAAGGGCCTTGATCAGGGAGTGGAACAAGAACCCTATGGTCACTCTGACAGAGCAGAGCTCTAGAGTTTCTCTGTGGGGATGGGAGAACCTTCCAGAAGGACAACCATCTCTGCAGCCACTCCTCAGTAAAAGACACTTGACAGCCCGATTGGAGTTTGCTAAAAGGCATTGAATGTCAAGCATCTTGTCTGGAGGAAGCCTGGCACCATCACTACGGTGAAGCATGGTGGTGGCAGCATCATGCTATGGGGATGTTTTTCACCGGGAGGAACTGGGAGACTAGTCAGGATCAACGCAAAGATGAATTGATCAAAGTACAGAGATCCTTATGAAAACCTGCTCCAGAGTGCTCAGGACCTCAGACTGTGGCGAAGGTTCACCTTCCAACAGGACAACGACCCTAAGCACACAGCCAAGACAACGCAGGAGTGGTTTCAGGACAAGTCTCTGAATGTCCTTGAGTGGCCCAGCCCGGACTTGAACCTGATCAAACATCTCTGGAGAGACCTGAAAATAGCTGTGCAGCGACGCTCCCCATCCAACCTGACAAAGCTTGAGACGATCTGCAGAGAGGAATGGGAGAGACTCCCCAAATACAGGTGTGCCAAGCTTATAGCATCATACCCAAAAGACTCCAGGCTGTAATCGCTGCCAAAGGTGCTTCAACAAAGTACTGAGTAAAGAGTCTGAATACTTATGTAAATGTGATATTTCCATTTTCTTTTAATAAATGTTCAAAAATGTCAAACTGTTTTTGCTTTGTCATTATGGTGTATTGTGTGTAGATTGAGGGAAAACATTGTTTCTCACTTTGTTCCACAGATAAACCCACCATAGAAAACATAACAGAAGGCATCTACCGGAGCAGAAAGACCATCTGTAATCAGCAGCTGAAACCTGGAGAGCGAGTGTTGCTCCAGAGAGATCCAGGTGGCCAGGTTGGTTTAATATCTTTCTATTTATTGTTGTATTCTACCCAGGGGTTCATTTCCCTAAAGTGTCGTAGCTAACAGTAGAATAGCAAAATGCTTTATTTGACAAATTAGGTTTTTCACACACCGACAATTGACTGTCACACATCGAGTTGGTCATTTATTTTCTTGTGTGGCTTGGTTGTTGAGGAAAACAATGTTAGATAGAGGTTGTAGTTTTGGGGGGAAACTCACCCTGTATATTGATCGAAGGTCAAGTAAGGAAAAAAAGTATCTTCTCTTTCCAGCTTCTTTCTGTTTGATGAGCAAAAGGATTTGCTGATCCTGGTGTTTTTTGAGGAGATCCCAGACCACCAGCTCTCACCCTACCACCACACGAGGAAGCTGGTGAAGAGACACACCTATATGAGCTGGCCCAGAGCTGGGGAACACACCGGGGTCTTCTGGCAGAAACTCTGGGTTGCTCTGGAGACCAGGGACTGTCCTGCTGTGGAGAACCCCATCCTCACCAGGGTGGAGAGAACGTGACAGACAACGGTCATGCTGTGGAGAACCCCATCCTCACCAGGGTGGAGAGAACGTGACAGACAACGGTCATGCTGTGGAGAACCCCATCCTCACCAGGGTGGAGATAACGTGACAAACAACGGTCCTGCTGTGGAGAACCCCATCCTCACCAGGGTGGAGAGAACGTGACAGACAACGGTCATGCTGTGGAGAACCCCATCCTCACCAGGGTGGAGATAACGTGACAGACAACGGTCCTGCTGTGGAGAACCCCATCCTCACCAGGGTGGAGAGAACGTGACAGACAACGGTCCTGCTGTGGAGAACCCCATCCTCACAAGGGTGGAGAGAACGTGACAGACAACGGTCCTGCTGTGGAGAACCCCATCCTCACCAGGGTGGAGAGAACGTGACAGACAACTGTCATGCTGTGTTTTACATTTACATATTTTATATCACATGCTTTACATTTTAGCTCTTATACATGGCAACTTACATGATTGAATAACATTGAACAATGCTAATATTTAATAAATCTAAGGATCTAATGAGCTTGCTTAGTTACATGCGATAATTTATATTAACCTAGCTTTGTTAACTCTTGGCAGTTGTATTTGGCTTTATGAGAAAAAAACATATTCTCTTTGAAATAAACTGTAATTAACACGAGGGGAGACAGAGAGCTGGTTTCAAGCTCAGGGCGCAGCAGGTGTTTATTACACAGGAGGAGGCAGGTAGCTGGGTCCAGGGACAGGCAGAAGGTCAGACACAGGAGGAGGCAGGTAGCTGGATCAGGGGCAGGCAGAAGGTCAGACACAGGAGGAGGCAGGTAGCTGGATCAGGGGCAGGCAGAAGGTCAGACACAGGAGGAGGCAGGTAGCTGGGTCCAGGGGCAGACAGAAGGTTAGACACAGGAGGAGGCAGGTAGCTGGATCAGGGGCAGGCAGAAGGTCATACACAGGAGGAGGCAGGTAGCTGGATCAGGGGCAGGCAGAAGGTCAGACACAGGAGGAGGCAGGTAGCTGGATCAGGGGCAGGCAGAAGGTCAGACACAGGAGGAGGCAGGTAGCTGGATCAGGGGCAGGCAGAAGGTCAGACACAGGAGGAGGCAGGTAGCTGGATCAGGGGCAGGCAGAAGGTCATACACAGGAGGAGGCAGGTAGCTGGGTCCAGGGGCAGACAGAAGGTCATACACAGGAGGAGGCAGGTAGCTGGATCAGGGGCAGGCAGAAGGTCATACACAGGAGGAGGCAGGTAGCTGGATCAGGGGCAGGCAGAAGGTCATACACAGGAGGAGACAGGTAGCTGGGTCCAGGGGCAGGCAGAAGGTCAGACACAGGAGGAGGCAGGTAGCTGGATCAGGGGCAGGCAGAAGGTCATACACAGGAGGAGGCAGGTAGCTGGATCAGGGGCAGGCAGAAGGTCATACACAGGAGGAGGCAGGTAGCTGGGTCCAGGGGCAGGCAGAAGGTCAGACACAGGAGGAGGCAGGTAGCTGGATCAGGGGCAGGCAGAAGGTCATACACAGGAGGAGGCAGGTAGCTGGATCAGGGGCAGGCAGAAGGTCATACACAGGAGGAGGCAGGTAGCTGAGTCCAGGGGCAGGCAGAAGGTTAGACACAGGAGGAGGCAGGTAGCTGGATCAGGGGCAGGCAGAAGGTCATACACAGGAGGAGGCAGGTAGCTGGATCAGGGGCAGGCAGAAGGTCATACACAGGAGGAGGCAGGTAGCTGGGTCCAGGGGCAGGCAGAAGGTCATACACAGGAGGAGGCAGGTAGCTGGATCAGGGGCAGGCAGAAGGTCATACACAGGAGGAGGCAGGTAGCTGGGTCCAGGGGCAGGCAGAAGGTCATACACAGGAGGAGGCAGGTAGCTGGATCAGGGGCAGGCAGAAGGTCAGACACAGGAGGAAGCAGGTAGCTGGATCAGGGGCAGGCAGAAGGTCATACACAGGAGGTGTAGGGGCAACAGTACAGGCAGGGAAAAGGCTAGTAACGTGGTCCGGGAGATCAGGCAAAAGGTAGATACTGTTTGCCTGCCTCACTATCATACACGGGAGGAGTAAATCCCCGGCAAACCAGAGCTCTGAAAGAAGTGTCACAAAACAAACAATACCTCACAGTGATTGGGGGGGGGAGGGGGGCGGGAGCAAAGAACTGAACTAAATAGTGTGTGATAATGACATACAGGTGTGTGATTAGAATTCAGGTGATTGGGATCTGGAAAGTGAGCTGTGTTCAGTGGATCTATGTGTTTGAGAGTGAGTTGGAAGCAGACGTTACTTAAACAGCTCTTTATCAATATGGCATTAAGTAGACTTTGATCAATGTGTGCCTAGTCTTAATATTAATGAATAAACAGATGAGTTAACTGATAAGTTTCATTGAGGTGAAACACAAGCACAACGCCGCACGTGCGCACTATTGCAGGAAGTAGGACACACTTTACATAGCAGACTATTTTGACTTCGGTGCAAGATGTCATTAGTACTGTACCAATTGGAGGGTTTAAATCACCCTGACGTCATTAGTACTGTACCAATTGGATGGTTTAAATCACGCTGACGTCATGAGTACTGTACCAATTGGAGCTCATGGGCCCCCAGAGCTCATGCCCCCCCACCTTGCGGGGGCTGCTGGGGAGTTCGGTTTGTCAATTAGATGTTTTATTGTTGATCTGAATACAGCTGCATTCTGCTGTTGGACCACCAGGGGGTAGTGTTGTATAACAAGTGAAACAGATGAACAGTGTTACAGTTTTTTCCCCAGTTGTTTACACACTAAAATTGGAACTTGAAACGCAATCACCGAAAACTGAATCTCATGTACTAAATCCCTAAACCAAGTCTGCAAAATTGCAAGCACAATTCCTGCTTTATATTCCGTTTTCAATTCTATATCACACTTTTTGCAAACACTTCACACAGTTTTCTACATTAGGCACAACATTCAAAATCACAATGCCAAGCTCTATACACCAATTGGCAACACCCACTCCTCACAGGTGTAACACTAGCTGCTGAATTGTTCACTTAGAAATCAGAGCTTCAGCACTATAAAAGGCCACAGATGAGCTCCCCTGTTTCGGAGGAAAATGGAAGTCAATGGTGAAGCAAGAGCTAGAGGTGAAGGAGTGAGAGGAAGAGGAGGAGGAAGAAGAGGACGAGGAAGGACAGTTGTCTCAGATGAGATCAGGGCCACGTTGGTTGACCATGTGGTCAACCATGGGTTGAGTATGAGGGAGGCTGGGCAGAGAGTTCAGCCCAACCTGAGCCGCTACACGGTTGCATCTATCATCCGTACATTCAGCAATGACAACCGGTAAGTTACCTACCATCTACACTATGCTCTTTATGTAGGTATACTGTAGTGTACTGCACTCCGACATATCAGTAGGCCTATGTTACTCAGTGATTGTTGGCCAATGTTACAGTAATGTAATTTCATATTGAAAGAAAATGTATTATTTTAGCTTACTGTAACCAATCATATCATATTTGTGGATCTTCTGCAGAACTGAGAGACGGCCAGGCCATAGTGGAAGACCCCGTTCATGCCAGAACAGGAAACCACTATGGTGATCATGGTGGTGGTCAACAATACCATTAGACTACGAGAAATCCAGAACCACATAATTACAGACAACACAATATTCAATAACATTCACCAGGTGGGCTTGTCTAGATTGGACCGTGTATTACAGCGCAACCGAATCCGGATGAAACAGGTCTACAGGGTGACATTTGAGTGAAACTCAGAGGGTTAAAGAACAGCCTTATGAATATGTGCAAGTAAGTACTATACTGTGAATTTACTATTATATCAGCAATGTATAGACACATTACAGTACTGTAATCCAGTGTATTGTGCCTCACCATATTGACTGCTCTAGGTTTACTAGGTCTATGTCACATATTGTCTTGTCTGTTTCAGAGTCTTGGAGCTGGATGCCGCTGCAATTCAGCACGTTTAGATTTACATTGATGAGGCTGACTACAACCTAGCCGAAAGAAGGGGACGGAACATTATTGGCCACCGTGCCATTGTGAATGTCCCTG
>NC_138319.1:31422500-31425000 GCF_965601325.2 Salmo salar | reverse complement strand
AGTGTTCTATAAACCTGCTCCCTCTACACCTCCTCTACCTAGTGTTCTATAAACCTGCTCCCTCTACACCTCCTCTATCTAGTGTTCTATAAACCTGCTCCCTCTACACCTCCTCTACCTAGTGTTCTATAAACCTGCTCCCTCTACACCTCCTCTACCTAGTGTTCTATAAACCTGCTCCCTCTACACCTCCTCTATCTAGTGTTCTATAAACCTGCTCCCTCTACACCTCCTCTACCTAGTGTTCTATAAACCTGCTCCCTCTACACCTCCTCTACCTAGTGTTCTATAAACCTGCTCCCTCTACACCTCCTCTACGTAGTGTTCTATAAACCTGCTCCCTCTATACCTCCTCTACCTAGTGTTCTATAAACCTGCTCCCTCTACACCTCCTCTACCCAGTGTTCTATAAACCTGCTCCCTCTACACCTCCTCTACCTAGTGTTCTATAAACCTGCTCCCTCTACACCTCCTCTACCTAGTGTTCTATATACCTGCTTCCTCTACTCCTCCTCTATAGTCTTCTATATACCTGCTTCCTCTACACCTCCCCTATAGTCTTTTATATACCTGATTCTTCTACAGCTCCTCTATAGTCTTCTACTTACCTGCTCCCTCTACACCTCCTCTAACTAGTCTTCTATATACCTGCTTCCTCTACACCTCCTCTATAGTCTTCTATATACCTGCTTCCTCTACTCCTCCTCTATAGTCTTCTATATACCTGCTTCCTCTACACCTCCTCTATAGTCTTCTATATACCTGCTTCCTCTACACCTCCTTTATAGTCTTCTATATACCTGCTCATTCTACACCTTATCTTTCTCTTGTCAATTTCTCCCCCCTCTCCATCAAATTCAGTCCTCATTCTCATTTCAATCATCCCCTTCATCCCCCCCTCATTTCTCTCCTCCAACATGAACATTGAAGGAAAAAAGTATTTGATCCCCTGCTGATTTTGTTTGCCCACTGACAAAGAAATTATCAGTCTATAATTTTAATGGTAGGTTTATTTGAACAGTGAGAGACAGAATAACAATGAAAAGAAATCCAGAAAAACGCATGTCAAAAATGTTATACATTTATTTGCATTTTAATGAGGGAAATAAGTATTTGACCCCCTCTCAATCAGAAAGATTTCTCGCTCCCAGGTGTCTTTTATACAGGTAATGAGCTGAGATTAGAAGCACACTCTTAAAGTGAGTGCTCCTAATCTCAGTTTGTTACCTGTATAACCTGTTGGTGCTAGGGGGCAGTATTTTCACTGCCGGATAAAAAACGTACCCGATTTAAACTGGTTACTACTCTTGCCCAGAAACGAGAATATGCATATAATTAGTAGATTTCGATAGAAAACACTCGAAAGTTTCTAAAACTGTTTGAATGGTGTCTGTGAGTATAACAGAACTCATATGGCAGGCCAAAACCTGAGAAGATTCCATACAGGAAGTGCCCTGTCTGACAAATAGTTGTCCTTCTGTTGCATCTCCATCAAAAATACAGCATCTGTGCCGTAACGTGACACTTTCTAAGGCTTCCATTGGCTCTCTAAAGCCGCCAGAAAGTGGAATGGGGTCTCTGCTGTCTCTGGGAAAAGTACAGCAGCTCTGTTTGTGAGTGGTCAGCCTGGGGACAGTGAGACTGAGATGCGCGTTCAAGAGACTTCTCAATTTTTTTTCTTTCAACCTTTGAATGAATACAACGTTGGCCGGTTGGAATATTATCGCTATTTTACGAGAAAAATAGCATAAAGATTGATTTTAAGCAGCGTTTGACATGCTTCTAAGTACGGTAATGGAATATTTTGAATTTTTTTGTCACGAACTGCGCTCGTGCGTTACCCTTCGGATAGTGACCTGAACGCACGAACAAAACTGAGGTATTTGGATATAACTATGGATTATTTGGAACCAAAACAACATTTGTTGTTGAAGTAGAAGTCCTGGGAGTGCATTCTGACGAAGAACAGCAAAGGTAATCCAATTTTTCTAATAGTAATTCTGAGTTTAGTGAGCCCCAAACTTGGTGGGTGTCAAATTAGCTAGCCTGTGATGGCTGAGCTATGTACTCAGAATATTGCAAAATGTGCTTTTGCCGAAAAAGCTATTTTAAAATCTGACATAGCGTTTGCATAAAGGAGTTCTGTATCAATAATTCTTAAAATAATTGTTATGTATTTTGTCAACGTTTATCATGAGTAATTTAGTAAATTCACCGGAAGTTTTCGGTGGGTATGCTAGTTCTGAACATCACCTGCTAATGTAAAAAGCTGGTTTTTCATATAAATATGAACTTGATTGAACAAAACATGCATGTATTGTATAACATAATGTCCTAGGAGTGTCATCTGATGAAGATCGTCAAAGGTTAGTGCTGCATTTAGCTGTGGTTTTGGTTTTTGTGACACATGTGCTTGCTTTGAAAATGGCTGTGTGATTATTTTTGGCAGGGTACTCTCCTGACATAATCTAATGTTTTGCTTTCGCTGTAAAGCCTTTTT